>NC_091287.1:341944631-342244631 GCF_032444005.1 Ranitomeya imitator
GCGCCTGCGCAGTCCGCGCTTTCCGGCGCACTTTTTCTTGAAGACACACTCCGTCTCCTCTGCCTGTGACTGGTAAGTATATACCATATACTTTTATATATGTATAAAAAAAAAAAACATAAAGGGGGTGGACAAAAGTATTGGCACTGTTCAAAAAAATCATGTGATGCTTCTCTAATTTGTGTAATTAACTGCACCTGTAACTTACCTGTGGCACCTAACAGGTGTTGGCAATAACTAAATCACACTTGCAGCCAGTTGACATGGAATAAAGTTGACTCAACCTCTGTCCTGTGTCCTTGTGTGTACACATTGAGCATGGAGAAAAGAAAGAAGACCAAAGAACTGTCTGAGGACTTGAGAAACCAAATTGTGAGCAAGCATGAGCAATCTCAAGGCTACAAGTCCATCTCCAAAGACCTGAATGTTCCTGTGTCTACCGTGCGCAGTGTCATCAAGAAGTTTAAAGCCCATGGCACTGTGGCTAACCTTCCTAGATGTGGACAGAAAAGAAAAATTGACAAGAGATTTCAACGCAAGATTGTGCGAATGTTGGATAAAGAACCTCGACTAACATCCAAACAAGTTCAAGCTGCCCTGCAGTCCAAGGGTACAACAGTGTTAACCTATACTATCCGTTGGCGTCTGAATGAAAAGGGACTGTATGGTAGGAGACCTAGGAAGACCCCACTTCTTACCCCGAAACATAAAAAAGCCAGGCTGGAGTTTGCCAAAACTTACCTGAAAAAGCCTAAAACGTTTTGGAAGAATGTTCTCTAGTCAGATGAGACAAAAGTAGAGCTTTTTGGGCAAAGGCATCAAGATAGAGTTTACAGGAGAAAAAAAGAGGCATTCAAAGAAAAGAACACAGTCCCTACAGTCAAACATGGCGGAGGTTCCCTGATGTTTTGGGGTTGCTTTGCTGCCTCTGGCACTGGACTGCTTGACCGTGTGCATAGTATTATGAAGTCTGAAGACTACCAACAAATTTTACAGCATAATGTAGGGCCCAGTGTGAGAAAGCTGGGTCTCCCTCAGAGGTCATGGGTCTTCCAGCAGGACAATGACCCAAAACACACTTCAAAAAGCACTAGAAAATGGTTTGAGAGAAAGCACTGGACACTTCTAAGGTGGCCAGCAATGAGTGCAGACCTGAATCCCATAGAACACCTGTGGAGAGATCTAAATTTTGGCAGTTTGGAGAAGGCACCCTTCAAATATTAGGGACCTGGAGCAGTTTGCCAAAGAAGAATGGTCTAAAATTCCAGCAGAGCATTGTAAGAAACTCATTGATGGTTACCGGAAGCGGTTGGTCGCAGTTATTTTGGCTAAAGGTTGTGCAACCAAGTATTAGGCTGAGGGTGCCAATACTTTTGTGTGGCCCATTTTTGGAGTTTTGTGTGAAATGATCAATGTTTTGCTTTTTGCTTCATTCTCTTTTGTGTTTTTTCATTTAAGACAAATTAAATGAAGATAATACCAAAGAATTTGTGTTTGCAATCATTTTCAGGAAGAAAATGAGTATTATCTGACAGAATTGCAGGGGTGTCAATACTTTTGGCCATGACTCATATATATATATATATATATATATATATATATATATATATATATATATATATATATATATATATATATATATATATATATATGATCACAGCAGCACATGTACATGAATCGGTCATGTGAAAACAGACAAATATACATTTCTCAAAAATATTTTCATAAAAAAATTTTCAAAAATTTTTTTTTCCTAAAACTTAGTTAAAGATGGAGATTCTTAGCGCATAAATTGGCCAATTCATGTGTGCCCATCAACCACGGCAAGGTGATCTCCCCCTGATGGGTCCTACTCTACTGTACATGCCACTCTTGGGCCACCAGCCTACAGCTTTGGACAAACATGTCACTCTGGGCTAAACCTACAATTTATGGGCAGGTAGAGTTGATTACCGCCACCTGCAAGGTCAATGGCGGGAGAGCAAGATAAGTCTGGATGTTGCCACATCCATACAAATAGAGGAAAAAAACAAATCAGCACTCCCAATGTGAACACGTGCAAACTGCAACACATAGATAAAAAAGATCACAGCAGCACATGTACATGAATCGGCCATGTGAAAACACAGACAAATATATACATTTCTCAAAAATATTTTCATAAAATTTTTTTCAAAATCAACTCTACCTGCCCATAAATTGTAGGTTTAGCCCTGAGTGACCTGTTTGTCCAAAGCTGTAGGCTGGTGGGCCAAGAGTGGCATGTACAGTAGAGTAGGACCCATCAGGGGGAGATCACCTTGCCGTGGTTGATGGGCACACATGAATTGGCCAATTGATGTGCTAAGAATCTCCATCTTTAACTGTAAGTTTTATGGAAAAAAAAATGTTGAAAAAAATTTTTATGAAAATATTTTTGAGAAATGTATATTTGTCTGTGTTTTCACATGGCCGATTCATGTACATGTGCTGCTGTCATCTTTTTTTTTATCTGTTGCAGTTTGCAGCTTGCACGTGTTCACATTGGGAGTGCTGATTTGTATATATATATATATATATATATATATATATATATATATATATATATATATATATATATATATATATATATTGTGTGTGTGTATACATATATATATGTATGTGTATATATATATATATTATATAATCAGTTTTAACAATAAAGATGATTGTTAAAGCAGCACTCCTCCCATCAGTTTTTATCCTCTTAATATATTTGTCATCATATTACGTAGCTCTGTGTACTTGCAATTGCTCATTTTGCCTCTCTACACTGTTAAATTTTTTTCTCTGCTCTGTGTAGAAACAGGAAGTTTCTTTTCCTTGCATGAGTCATCCCCCTGTTCAACTCCTGCTGCCAGGGACCTTTTGCAGTTATGACCTCCTATTTCTACATAGTTTAAGATTCAGCTACTCATTTTTTTTTTTTATTTTTTTTTTAAAGGTATTTTTCACAGAAGTAATACACAAAATAAAAAAAATTGACTATTACTGTAATTGTATCGACATGGAGCACTTTACAATTTATAGGTGAAATGTATTAGCGAAATAAGGTCTTAAAGTAACACAATTCAACAATTACAAGAGCAGTGAAGGTCTTGCCTTGTCCTGTTCTGTATGGTCCAGCCATTGTTAAAATAGGCGCAGTCAAGTAAAACTGCATGATTTGGACATCAGCCAGTGTCTGTAAATTGTTGCTGAGGGTTAGGAAATATATGATAAAATGGACCAGATTCTGAGGAATTCTTAGGATAGGGGAACAGGGAATAGTTATATTAGATGAGGTGATGGGTCAGACTAAAGCAGTGTTTACCAAACTCCAGTGCTTACGGCCCCCAACATGTTTTCAGAATTTCCGTTAGTATTGCTCAGGTGATGAAATTATTTGTAAGGTTTCATAAACTGCCACAGGTTCTCTCACCTGTGCAATACTAAGGAAATCCTGAAAAAATTTGTGTTAGGGTTGTCGAGAGAACAGGGTTTGGGAAACACTGGTCTAAAAAGATGTTTTTTTAGAGCATTCTTAACCCCTTCACGACATGCGCCGTACTAGTACGGCGCATGCCGTGTCACCCCCTTTGATGTGGGCTCCGGTGGTGAGCCCACATCAAAGTCGCGACATGTCAGCTATTTTGTACAGCTGACATGTGCGCGCAATAGCGGCGTGTGAAATCGCTATTCACCCGCCACTAGGGTTGAGCGACCTTGACTTTTTTAGGGTCGAGCCGGGTTTCGCGAAACCCGACTATCTCAAAAGTCGAGTCGAGTGAAATCGGCAGATTATGGCGAAAAGTCGAGGATCGACCGAAACCCAATGCAAAGCCAATGGGAATTTTTTTTCTCTCTCTCTCTCTCTCTCTCTCTCTCTCTCTCTCTCTCTCTCTCTCTCTCTCTCTCTCTCACCCCTCAGTGACCTTAGACGTACTATCCCGTCGAGGTGCCCTGGGCCTATCTGACCCTTGACGGGATCGCATCGATCGCGCCAATCGCAGGGCACCGCGCGGTATTACGTGGACCGGTGCTCTAATAGCACCGATCCTAGGATAGGACACAGTGCAGGGCCTGCAGGAGCCGATTGGCGCGATCGATGTCATCGTCGATCGCGCCAATCACAGGGCGCAGCGGCGATCACGCTGTGACCGCTCTGTGTCCTGCAGTTGACCTGGCTGTGACCTGCCTAGGATCGGCGCGAACAGCTCCGATCCTAGGCAGGTCACAGCCAGGTCACCAGGAAAGCTCTGATTGGTGGGATCGATGTTATGGTCGATTCCACCAATGACAGGTCACAGCAGCAGCATGACCGCTCTGTGACCTGTCTGTGTCACCTGCCTGACCTGTGTATGACCGCTCTGCAGGGGTCCTCATTCTAGCTGAGGATTCCTACAGAGCGGTCATACTGCTGGATCTCCCTGCTGGATTTTGTGCCTGGATCTCCCTGCCGTGCTGGGTATTGTGGTGCCACAGCAGCCTGTAGCACCACAATCCCTGCTAAAGAAGAAGACAACTAAACGTAAGTTTTATCCGTGCCCAATCCCCGTTCATCCGTGCCCAATCCCCGTTCATCCGTGCCCAATCCCCGTTCATCCGTGCCCAATCCCCGTTCATCCACCCCAATCCCTGTTCATCCACCCCAATCCCCCCTTCCCCTTCTTTTTACCCCCTCCACCCCCATTTGTGCCGCCTCCGTGCGCACATTTAGTAGCCGCCGAGCGTTGATTGGTGACGCAGGTCACCGATCAACGCTCGCGCTCGCTTTTTTTTCCCTCACCCCCGTTGCGCCAACTCCGTACACACATCCCGCAGCCGCCAAAGTTTGATAAGTGACGCAGTTCACTTATCAGAGTTTGTGCCTGCCGTTTTCCTTTTTTTTTTTTCACCCCCATTTTGCACCACCTGACTACAACCGTACGTTTTGATCACTGATCCCTGCCCAATCCCCACTTCCACCACCATCTCCCTTCCCCCTCTTTTTACCCCCCTTTGCACCTCCTTCCGTGCGCCCATTTAACAGCCGCCGAGCGTTGATTGGTGACGCAGTTCACCGATCAACGCTCGCGCTCGCTTTTTTTCTCTCACCCCCGTTGCGCCAACTCTGTACACACATCCCGCAGCCGCCAAAGTTTGATAAGTGACGCAGTTCTCTTATCAGAGTTTGTGCCTGCCGTTTCCCCCCCCCCCCCCCTTGCCCGACCCTCGTGCGCACATCAAGCAGCGGCCAAATTTTGATAAGTGAAACAGTTCACTGATCAGAGCTGGGCCTGCTGTTTTAGACTTTTCTTTTTACAGGTTTTTCTTCTCCTTTTAGCATTTTCTTTTCAGATAAGTTTGCACAAATCACTATCCCCCCACACATACACATACAGTTATCAATAAAGTGCACCCAATCACCATATTCACACAAAAATGTCCCGCTCGTCCCGTTCGTCCCAACAGCGCTATTCATTGGAGGAGGCATATGCTTTCCTTGCCTCCGACACTGATAGCGAGGGAGAGGATCCCACTTTTCTTTACTTTTCTGATTCTTCATCCTCTTCTTCCTCCTCCTCCTCTTCCTCCTCCTCTTCCTCCTCGGGTCCTGCGGAACCGCCACGCAGATGCCCCAGGACAGAAGATGAGGCAGCCCCCACCACTCCTGAACCAGCGCTCCCCACTGCGGAACCCACATGGACCTCGCCCCCCGAAAATTACGAGCCACTGATTCCTGATTTTGTGGCAGAATCAGGAATCAAGTTTGACACCACGGGCCTCACAGAAACAGACTTTTTCAAAGTCTTTTTCTCTGAGGATTTTATTAACCTCATGGTGGAGCAAACTAATTTGTATGCTCGTCAATTTTTGGAGCAAAACCCCGGTACATCATTTTCCAACTGGTCTCCTGTAGACGCAGTTGAAATGATGCAGTTTTGGGGCCTGGTCCTCCACATGGGGATCGTGAAGAAGCCAGAAATTCAGCAATATTGGAGTGTAGATGTTTTATATAACACTCCAGTGTTCGGAATGGCCATGGTTCGGAGACGTTTTGAGGCCATCCATAAATTCCTGCATTATTCCGATAATGCACAGTGTCCCGCACGAGATGACTCCAACTTTGACCGTCTGTTCAAAGTTTGGCCGGTCATCGAACACTTCAACAAAAAGTTTTCTGAAGTGTACGTGCCCAAAAGGGACATCTGCGTGGATGAGTCCTTGGTCCATTTTAAGGGGCGACTCGGATTCCGTCAATACCTGCCCAACAAAAGGGCCAGGTACGGAATCAAACTCTGCAAGCTGTGTGAGAGTGCCTCAGGGTACATCCACAGGTTTAGAGTGTATGAAGGGAAGGACACCAGGATTGAACCCCCTGAGTGTCCTCCTGACCTGGGAGTGAGTGGGAAGATCGTGTGGGATTTGGTGCACCCACTGCTGGATAAAGGTTATCACCTCTATACTGATAACTTTTATACCAGCATCCCACTCTACAGATCCCTCTCTGCGCGAGGTACCGCAGCCTGTGGTACTGTCCGCAAAAATCAGAGAGGCCTCCCAAAGACGCTACTTGGGCAGATGCTCAGAAAAGGTGAGAGCAAGGCCCAATGTAGCGACCACCTGCTGGTGGTCAAGTACAAGGACAAGAGGGATGTCCTTCTCTTGACCACCATACATGGTGATGGCAGAGCCCTCAGCACTGTACGGGGTACCTCTACACAGGTCTGCAAACCGGACTGTGTACTGGGCTACAACAAAAGCATGGGGGGGTTGATCTCTCTGATCAACTCCAACCATACAGTGCTTTGAGAAAGGCCAAGGTGTGGTACAAAAAGCTGGCCGTGCACATTGTACAAATGGCAATGCTCAACGCTTTCCTGCTGTTACGATGTGCACGCCACACCGATACGTCATACCTTCAGTTCCAGGAGGTAGTGGTTAAGGCCCTGATATTTGGTACTCCGGAAGGAGAGGGCCCCAGTACTTCCGGAACTGAAGGTGCTTGTATTGTACCAGGCCAGCATTTTCCGGGGGTGGTCCCGCCAACCGGCAGAAAAGGTAAGCCGCAAAAAAGGTGCCGAGTGTGTTACAAAAGGGGAATACGCAAGGACACCATTTATCAATGCGACACCTGCCCCGAAAAACCTGGCCTGTGTATGAAGGATTGCTTCAGATTGTACCACACCTCCATGCACTACTAATTTACTTTACAAGAAAGCGTACATTAGTTCCAAAAAGGGGGCACATCTAGATAAGTTCCTTGGGGGGGGGGGGAGGTCTAGGTTCCAAAATGATGTCACTTGTAGTTTTTTTTTACTGTTTAGGCACATCAGGGGCTCTGCAAACGGAACATGACGACCGCAGACCATTTCATCAAAGTCTGCATTCCAAAACGTCACTACTTCTCTTTCGAGCCCCAACGTGTGCCTAAACAGTTTTTTCCCACATATGGCATACCAGCGTAATCAGGACAATTTGGACAACAACTTTTGATGTCCAATTTCTCCTGTTACCTTTGGGAAAATTAAAAATTGGGGACTAAAATATCATTTTTGTTGAAAAAAATAGGATTTTTTATTTTCACGCCTGGGCATTATAAACTTTAGTGAAGCACATGGGGGTTCAAAATTCTCACCACACACCTAGATAAGTTCCTTAGGGGGTACAGTTTCCAAAATGGGGTCACTTGTGGGGGGTTTCTACTGTTTAGTCACATCAGGGGCTCTGCAAATGGAACATGATGCCAGCAGAACATTCCATCAAAGTCTGCATTCCAAAACGTCACTACTTCCCTTTCGAGCCCCAACGTGTGCCCAAACAGTAGTTCCTCCCCACATATGGGGTATCAGTGTACTCAGGACAAATTGGACAACAACTTTTGGGGTCCAATTTCTCCTGGTACCCTTGGGAAAATTGAAAATTGGGGACTAAAATATCATTTTTGTGGGAAAAAATAGGATTTTTTATTTTCACGCCTGGGCATTATAAACTTTAGTGAAGCACGTGGGGGTTCAAAATTCTCACGAAACACCTAGATAAGTTCCTTAGAGGGTCTAGTTTCCAAAATGGGGTCACTTGTGGGGGGTTTCCACTGTTTAGGCACATCAGGGGCTCGCCAAACGCGACATGGCGTCCAATTTCAATTCCAGCCAAATTTAGCTTGAAAAAGTCAAACGGCGCTCCTTTCCTTCTGAGCCCTGCCATGCGCCCAAACAGTGGTCCCCCCCACATATGGGGTATCAGCGTACTCAGGACAAATTGGACAACTTTTGGGGTCCAATTTCTCCTTTTACCCTTGAGAAAATAAAAAATTGGGGACTAAACGATCATGTTTGTGGAAAAAATAGGAATTTTTTTTTCACGCCCGGGCGTTATAAACTTTCGTGAAGCACTTGGGGGATAAAAGTGCTCATGACACATCTAGATAAGTTCCTTAGGGGGTCTAGTTTCCAAAATGGGGTCACTTGTGGGTGGTTTCCACTGTTTAGGCACATCAGGGGCTCTCCAAACGCGACATGGCGTCCGATCTCAATTCCAGCCAAATTTAGCTTGAAAAAGTCAAACGGCGCTCCTTTCCTTCTGAGCCCTGCCATGTGCCCAAAATGTGGTTCCCCCTCACATGTGGGGTATCAGCGTACTCAGGATAAATTGGACAACAACTTTTGAGGTCCATTTTCTCTTTTTACCCTTGGGAAATTAAAAAGATTATTGCTGAAAGAACATTTTTGTGACTAAAAAGTAAAATGTTCATTTTTTCCTTCCATGTTGCTTCTGCTGCTGTGAAGCACCTGAAGGGTTAATAAACTTCTTGAATGTGGTTTTGAGCACCTTGAAGGGTGCAGTTTTTAGAATGGTGTCGCTTTTGGGTATTTTCTGCCATATAGACCCCTCAAAATGACTTCAAATGTGAGGTGGTCCCTAAAAAAAAATGGTTTTGTAAATTTGGTTGTAAAAATGAGAAATTGCTGGTCAAATTTTAACCCTTATAACTTCCTTGAAAAAAAAAAGTTTGTTTCAAAAATTGTGCTGATGTAAAGTAGACATGTGGGAAATGTTATTTATTAACTATATTGTGTCACATAACTCTCTGGTTTAACAGAATAAAAATTCAAAGTTGGAAAATTGTGAAATTTTCAAAATTTTCGCCAAATTTCCGTTTTTTTTCCCAAATAAACGCAAGTTATATCGAAGAAATTTTAGCACTATCATGAAGTACAATATGTTACAAGAAAACAATTTCAGAATCGCTAAGATCCGTTGAAGCGATTCGGAGTTATAACCTCATAAAGGGACAGTGGTCAGAATTGTAAAAATTGGCCTGGTCATTGACGTGCAAACCACCCTTGGGGGTAAAGGGGTTAAATCACCCCCCTTTCGCCCCATCCTAAATAAAACAATAAAAAAAAAAAACCTACACGTATTTGGTATCGCCGCGTTCAGAATCGCCCGATCTATCAATTAAAAAAAGTATTAACCTGATCGCTAAACAGCGTAGCGAGAAAAAAATCCGAAACACCAGAATTATGTTTTTTTGGTCGCCGTGACATTGCATTAAAATGCAATAACGGGTGATCAAAAGAATGTATCTGCACCGAAATGGTATCATTAAGGCTATGTGCACACGTCAGGATTTTTTCCTGACATAATCCTGAGAATTCTGCCAGAAATCCGCGTGCTTTTTTCTCGCGGAAATTGCACGTTTTTTGTGCAGATTTTTTGCGGATTTTTTGCGTTTTTTTATTTTTTTTATTTTCCGGAATGTCCTTTTTGATAGGAAATCCACAAATAATCCGCAAAAAGATAGAGCATGTCCGGATTTTTTGCGGTATGCGTTTTTTTTGCGGAAAAAAACGCTAACATCTGCACAAAAAATGCGGAATGCATTCTAAATGATAGGATGCATAATGTTAGCTTTTTTTTAGCGGATTTATAGCGTTTTTATGGCGAAATTCCGCAAAAAAACGCTAAAAATCCGGACGTGTGCACATACCCTAAAAACGTCAGCTCGGCAAGCAAAAAATAAGCCCTCACCCGACCCCAGATCACGAAAAATGGAGACGCTTCGGGTATCGGAAAATGGCATTTTTTTTTTTTTAAGCAAAGTTTTGAATTTTTTTTTCACCACTTGGATAAAAAATAACCTAGACATGTTAGATGTCTATGAACTCGTAATGACCTAGAGAATTACAGTGGCAGGTCAGTTTTAGCATTTAATGAACCTAGCAAAAAAGCCAAACAAAAAACAAGTGTGGGATTGCACTTTTTTGCAATTTCACCACACTTGGAATTTTTTTCCCGTTTTCTAGTAAAAGACATGGTAAAACCAATGGTGTCGTTCAAAAGTACAACTCGTCCTGCAAAAAATAAGCCCTCACATGACCATATTGACGGAAAAATAAAAAAGTTATGGCTCTGGGAAGGAGGGAAGTGAAAAATGAAAACGCAAAAACGAAAAAGGGCCGCGACTTGAAGGGGTTAAAATTGGAGACTGAGAATTAATCGGATAGTCTGGAGTAGAGTATTCCAGAGCTCTGGCGCAGCACAATAGAAGTTTTGGGGATGGGAATGAGAGATTCGGATTATAGAAGATGTTACTCTTATCTCATTAACTGAGAGGAGAACATGCGTAGGGTGATAGAAATATGGGTGGAAATGTAGTGCAATGCAGAACTGGATGAGAGTATTAAGTGGGCATTATATTTTGTAGCGAATAAGCCACCAGTGCAGTGACTGGCACAGGCTGGAGGCATCCGTGTAGCTGCTGGATATAAATCTGACCTTGGCTGCTGCATTCAGGATAGATTGAAAAGGGGAGGGTTTGGTAAGAGGGAGACCGATTAGTAGAGAGTTGCGTTAGTCCAGACAAGAATGAATCAAAGCACAAGTAAGAGTTTTTGCAGAGTCAAAGGTAAGAAAAGGTTGAATTTTTTAATATATTTTTCAGGTGCCGTTGTCACGAGCTAGTGATTTGATATATGGAGTGAAGGAAAGCTCTGTGTCAAATACAACCACAAGATAGCTAACATGCTGCTTGAGAGTTACGGTTGTGGAGCGCCCCCAGACGCAGAGCCGTGGGTTACTCGGTACCGGTACTCTCTGTCTCGGTGCTGGGGTTGTCACGGTGGCTGGACCCGGTCCGTGACCCTGCTAAGGGGCATCCAATGAAAGGGTGATGAAAGTTTGTCAAGGGTTCGTGATGCCACCTGTGGTATTCGGTCAGGTTGACCGACGCTGCTTAGGGGTCCGCTGGGGTGATGGAATGGCAGCTAGATGGCAGCTTGAAGTCAGTTACTCCCTCGGTGTTCCGGTCACCGGCTACGCGCCTCAGGATGTTGCCGTTCTCAGGGCATGACTCCTACTGGCTCTCCTTTGTGCTTTGATCTCGTTTCTCACTTTTCCACAATATCCTTCTCTTCGTGTCCTTCCTTGGGATACCACAGCAAGGTAGTGCAGGCGCGGTTCCGTCACTCTCTATCCTTTCTGCTAGGCCCATGTCAGGAACCCACTCCTGACAGGTCCTCCCTGGAGCTCTCCCAGGCTGCATTCTGTTCTAACTTCCTATCCGACCCCCAGTTTTACCAGTGTGAGGAGTGGCCTAATACATAGTGCCTTTCGCTCCCCCCTGGTGGCCGGAGTGTGAAGTGTAATGTGTGCTTGTGATACCTGCTCAGGTGAACTCCTTTAGTGTAATCAGACATAACATCACTCCCCTTAGTGGCTGAACGACATTACTGCAACGACCAGGACTCGGGCGCTGCAGCCAGCACCCCAAATCCCCCCGCCCCCCCTTCCCCGGTTAAATCCAGTACTCCCGGACTGGGAAAAGAAGAACAACAATACATGTTAGAAAAAGACATATAAAATTTTGAAATGCTATGAACAATGTAAACATTATAATGCTTCCCTTTATGGGAGGTGAGGTCACTTGAACGTTACAAACAGAAACATGTTTAAATATTTTAAATAACATTCTACTCTACGGACTATAAATAATTCCTATTACTCAGCTGGGTATTCTACTAAGTGCAAATTTTTGAACAATAATTTAACTTCTCCTTTAAGGGCGTATAAGCTGAACCCACTAAAGGCTTAGTATAAAACATTACAGTAGAAATCTAACGTTTTCTTTATTTCTTCTAACTTCACACAGATGCAGGACCGCCTGGCTATTCGTCTGGGCCTACTGCCTCTCCTTCTTGGTTCACAGCAACCATCTCTCTATGGTTCTCAGGCTCACTAACCCCTACGGGTTCACTTACTAGCTCTCTAGCTACATGTAAACATTATTACTATCTTACTACTTAAGGTAACATTATCAAGTGCAACAAGTAAACATTCCCTTTAAGAGGCAAAATAAGTCTTCTCTGAGGTAGTGCAATCAATCAACAAGTCACTAATAAACTTTAAGACAAGAGAAACGTTCACGTCGTCATCAGGAACAGTTTCTTCGCAAAGTCTTCTTTCCTTGTAAAACCAGTAGGGAGCACCTTTTAAGAAGGTGCAAACTATTTACAAAACCAGTTCGTGAATCATTCACCGTCCATGATTCGGCAGTCTCTTGAAACACTGATGAACTTGTGCAAAAGAAAACATAAAACAATGTGGATCCCGCGTAAACGATGGGATCCCTTTAAAGAATTCACCCTTAAACGGGTCTAAGCAGCAAAAGAGCAGGAAACAGTTAACTATTTACATTTGGCGGGGTTTCGAGGTTTATTTCTGCGACGGTATGTTGCCAGGCATCAGTTGGTAGCGAACACTTCCTGGCCTGGGAAGATCTGTGTTCGACTTCTCATCTGATGCGGTATCAATGTCACTAATCATCAGCTTTTCAGGTATAATCTGGGTTCGAATGTCAATTTTGGTAGTAGGTTCATTAGCGGCAATAATGCCCACTGTGGTAGTAGTATTAGGATTTGTCAGTTCAGAGTTAGTCTTAGTCATGGCAGCAGGTGCGGCTGCTACGGGGCCTACCAGTAGGTCTTCTGTCACTGGTGCAGGGTCGTTCTTCATGCCTGCTTCAGATGCGGTCCCTCCGGTGCCGGCCTGCTCCGTCTCCGCTGGGATCTGGAACGCTGAATGCGGGGCCTTGCGCTGTGGCGTTGTCATCTCTGTTTGCAGTATCTCGCTTTCCGGCAGGGCCTTGCTTTCTGGCTTCGGAACGCTGGAACTTCTTTCTTGCTTCGGACCAGACGAGGCTGCCGACAGACGTCTGCTGAGGCCCCCGATGACGGTCTCCTTCCACCCGGCCTCAGTGCTCAGCTGCGTCCGCCGGAGTTGATTGCCGATCTCGTCCACTCCGGCCTGCAGGAAGTCGGGGCCAACAGGTGACGCCTGGCCGCGGTATCTCTCTGGGTAGCTGGGGGAGTCCTCGGCTCCAACCCCACGCTCCGATCCCGGGCGGCTGGCCATGGCGTCTCCCACGTGGCTCACTTCTCCTTCCTTGTCCTTTTCCCGCTCTCTCCTCCGTGGGCGGTTTTGTTTCTTTGGTCTCCGCCCACCATTGAGGATCAGGAGGCGGATCTCAGGTGCTGACGGACACGTCCTCAAGGTATAGAAATATTTAGACTGGGCAGCCATTACTTTTCACGCTTCTCAGTTTGTTCACGCCCACAACTTCACGCCCTTCTCATGCGCTCCTCGTGGCGTGGCAATGGCGGCGGTTTTGGCGGGAATCTTGGCGGCAAATAGCAATACAGTCTTTGCAATAAATCACAGTTCAAGCACAATTCAGACACAGTTCCAAGGCACACATGACCTGATTTTTCAGGCTTAAGTACGATCCTGTTCGTGACGCCAAGTTGGAGCGCCCCCAGACACAGGTCCGCGGGTTACTCGGTACCGGTCCTCTCTTCTCGGTGCTGGGGTTGTCAGGTCAGTGACCCTGCTAAGGGGTGTCCAATGAAAGGGTGATGAAAGCTTGTCAAGGGTTCGTGACGCCACCTGTGGTATTCGGTCAGGGTGACCAACGCTGCTTAGGGGTCCGCTGGGGTGATGGAATGGCAGCTAGATGGTATACTTTCCCACAGGTGAAGTATATCCCCAGGGCTTCCCAGTAGTGTAGGTGGCGATGATGTGAGGCGCAGTTAATAACGAGGACACAGGGTTGCAGTCTCTTTACCTTTTACTGAAGACTTCGGGATCCTCAATCCAGAGCACTGTTAACAATGCTGTCTGAGACCGGCCGGTCCGAAGGCACATCCAGAGTTCCCTTAGCAGGTGGAAATCAGTGCCTACCACTAGCGCCTGTGTGTTGTAGTTCTTCCCTGCTGAGCATTCGGGATAGTCCTCACAACTCTCGTGTTCGTTCTTTCTCTCTCTCTCCGTCCCCCAAGTTTATCTGGATAGGACGCACCCGTTTGACGGGAAGGCTCGGAGCTATTCTGGGACCCTAGAGACGCCCCTCTCCACGCTTGCCCCCTATGTCTTCTTAGGTGATGTATGGTAGACAGCCAACCTATAATCAACTGTCCTGCGGTATTTGAAGTAATGCTTGAAGTCAGTTACTCCCTCGGTGTTCCGGTCACCGGCTACGTGCCTCAGTAGGATGTTGCCGTTCTCAGGGCACGACTCCTACTGGCTCTTCTTTGTGCTTTGATCTCGTTTCTCACTTTTCCACAATATCCTTCTCTTCGTGTCCTTCCTTGGGATACCGCCGCAAGGTAGTGCAGGCGCGGTTCCGTCACTCTCTATCCTTTCTGTTAGGCCCCTGTCAGGAACCCACCCCTGACAGGTCCTCCCTGGAGCTCTCCCAGGCTGCATTCTGTTCTAACTTCCTATCCGACCCCCAGTTTTACCAGTGTGAGGAGTGGCCTAATACATAGTGCCTTTTGCTCCCCCTGGTGGCCGGAGTGTGAAGTTTAATGTGTGCTTGTGATACCTGGTCAGGTGAACTCCTTTAGTGCAATCAGACATAACATCACTCCCCTTAGTGGCAGAGCGACATTACTGCAACGATCAGGACTCTGGGGCGCTGCAGTTGAATCACCTATGGAAATGACAACTTTGGATTTAAGTAGGTTAGCAAAGGGATGAAACACGAGAAGTTCAGTTTTGGAAAGATTCAGCTTCAGTTAGAGGAAGGAGATGACATTGCAGACAGTGAACAGAATCACTGGTATTTTGTATTAAAGTGGGGGTGATATCAGAAAAGATATGTATAATTGGTCGTCAGCATAGAGGTAGTACTGAAAACCAAACCTGCTGATAGTTTGCCCAACAGGATTTGTGTATTGAGAAAGGAGGAAGGGAACTATGATAGAACCCCAACAGCAAAGGGAAGAGGAGGGGAAAAAGCTAGCAAAAGATACATCGAAAGAAGTGATCAGAGATGTAGGAGGGGGAATAGAGAGAGAGAAGAGAATCCTAGAGACCGATAAAGCGGAGCATAAGGAGATAATGATCCACGATATCAAATGCTGCAGAGAGATCCAAAAAAATCAGAAGGGATTAGTTACTATTAGATTTGTCTGGTAGTAGTTCGTTAGAGACTTTACTAATGACAGGTTCTAAAGACTGTAAATGGCGTAAAAAGTATTGTGATGGTCAAGCAGAGCATTAATAACCCTACCTGTTTATGAGAAGCTCACTCTCCTTTAGCAGGGATTATTTGGTGCATGCTACATATCTTACTTATTGTGACACTATACAGCAACTTGCAACTCAATTTATGAAAGGACAATATTTGTGGAAAATGTTGGGGTACTGCACATCCACTTCCTCTAAAAATAAATAGGCGGCTGTGCAGTACCCTGCCATGGCCACTATCAAAAGAGTGAGCAGCTCTGCCGCCGACACTGTGAGCAACTAATCAGCGGGGGTGCCGTGTGTCGGACCCTGACTGATCAGACATTGATGACCTATCCCAATGGTAGGTCATCATTGACAAAGTAATGGAAACCTATTTGAGGTAGCAGTATACACATAAAGTGAACTACTTTTTTGTATATTTCCTCACTGGACCTTATTTTCTACATTATTGTATAAAAATATTTATCTTTGAAGAATACATTTGTCAGGAGTTTTAATTTATATGAGATCTCAGACTGTCGACAGAAAAAAATGACAATTTTCTTTCAAAGTACCGTAGTTATTTTTTGTACAAAATAATAAAACTTATATACATTTAATATCACCATATTTGTACTTGCCAACCAACTAAAACTAACACTTTATTTTTGCAACATGGCAAATCGCGTAATATTTAAAATGCAGAAAAACAGTGGCAGAACTGCTGTTTTTTAATATTCCTTCCAATAAAGAGTTAAAAGTTAGTTTTCTAATAATTATATGTAAACCAAAATGATTCCACTGATCCATACATCTCATTCTGAAGAAGTCATGCCCACAAATGACTGTCCTTGAAAAAATAAAGTTATGGAAGGTTATAGGTATTTAGATTGCTATAATCAAAAATTTGTCAGGCACAATGTTAGTAGAATGAATACTTGGATGAACTGCGCTCATTTTAAGATCTATAAAAATTTTACTTTGCTTATTAAAAACCGTTTTGCTTTAATAGGTTTCAGCCTCTTCCTCTCTGGGCAGGTTTATTTCTTAATTTCTTTCAACAGTTCTGAACATTTTTTAATAAGTAATCTTGTTATTATGTATTAACCTTCGTCAGGCTGCTTAATTTTACAACGTTAACAGGCTGCAGAGGTACAATTGTACCTTCATATATATTTTATTGAAGTTTGGCCAATATATTCTGGACCAAAACTGCAGAGATGTCACAAAATTTCTGCCCTCTACGGCTTTTCGAAAAAAAAAGTTATTGCAATTTTAAAATGGAATAGTTACAATTGTACCTAATCAGCCGGACGAAGGTTAAATTATTTAAAAAAAAAAAAAAAAGCTGATAATTTTTAGTTGATTTTTTTTTTTAAAGATTTTACATGTGGTATATTGTCTTTTTCAACTTTTCATTTGTCTTTTTTCAACCGTGTTCATTATGTAAGATTTTTCTGTTTTCCAAAAATTCTTCTCTAACTAATTTTGCATTAAAAAAAACTATATCAGTATTGTAATATGGTATTGTTGTCAGTCATAGTACCAATAGTTATATTAATTATTCACTGGATTTGTGAGCTTTAGGGGGGTTTGCTCAACTTAACCCCTCCACACATCCTGCTTGGACGTATGGATGCGTACTGGTGAAAATGCGGCGCCATGACCAACGGCACAGTGATCGCGTGAAGGTGCCTACTGTTTTTGACAACAGGGCTCCAGTACTCGTTGCCACTGGATGGTTTCGCCTCCCCCCGCAACTGTGATCACTGTGATTGGCAACTAAATTCTGAAAAGCCATTCACAGTGATTTTGGTGTTTCAGGCAATGAATATGTCTGAAACTCTGAAGTACAGCTGTGATCGGTACTGTAACAGCTGGGGACTAGCATAGGCTGAAGCCTAACAGCAGCGTCATCAGCCCAGGACTGATTGGAGCGATCGGACGATAATGTCCAATCGCACCAGTCGGTGAGCAGAGATGCGTTCTGAACTATGTGACCAATCTTCTGCTTTTCATTCCAGCTTGGAGATGTTGCAGAGTGGTCACTGTGTCGTTCTGCATCTGATCTGTTGGGTCTTGCGGTGCCATACACTTTTTGAAGCCTGTGTCATCACTTCTTGTGGTGCTATAAGAAAGATGTTCCTGTCCTCAGCCTTTTTCTAATCCACTCCAATTCCCTTTGACACCTTCTCCCTAACCCTTCACCACCACCATTTCCTGCCACAAAGCATTGATCAGTGCTTGAGCGCTCGTTTTTGGCAGTTTTTTCGTGCGTCCTGCAGTTACCAAGTGCTGGTCTGCGATGCACATCACTGATCAGTGTCCGTGGTCACTTTTGGTCAGGACTTTTTTTTTCCTGTCCATTCTTTTCCCCCTTTTTGCACCACATCCGTGCATGTGTTCTTCACCCGCCGAGTGCTGATCAGTGATGTCCATCATTAATCAGCATCCGGTTGTTGGCTGCTGCGAAGTATGAAAAAAGTAATCCAAATTAAATTAATTAGTTGATATGGCGAGATTGGAGACAGTAAAAATATACTGTAGTAATCATCAGCTTCTACTACAGTATTTTTTGCTGAATATAGTCAGGGTTATTGTCAGATAGTAAGGTGTAAAAAAAAAAGTAAGTAAGATCATTTAGATTAGTTGATGAGCTAGATTAAAGACAGTAAAAATATACTGTATTAATCTGCGTCCTGCGTCTAAAACAGAATTGTTTACTGAATATAGTCAGAATTAGTATCAAGATAGTTGCAGGCGCTCAGTAATTTTTTTTTTTACTGACATCTGTTTACTAATTTGTTGGGTTTTTTTTTACCTTTTTTTTATATTTTATTATCTTTTTCTTTCTAGAGTCTTTTCTTGTATTTTTTTTTCTTTCTTCTATTCTACAAAATAACATTTTTGCACCACACACCTGAAGAAAAGTTTTGGTTATTTTACACACTTCACACACCTGAGAAAATGTCCTGTTCATCCCAAACACGGTATTCAGTCAAGCAGGAATACTCCTTTTTCTTTTTTTTTTGTCTTAGTCACTGATAGTGAGGGAGAGGATGCCACCTTCCTTTTTTTTCTCTCTTCAAGTGATACCAAACTGCCACGCAGATACCCCAGGACAGCAAATGAGCCAGCGCCTACAGTTAGTGACCCCCTATGGACCTCACCCACCGAAGATTGGGAGCCACAGATTCCTGATTTTGTGGCGCAATCATACAAATCTGCCTTTTCAAAATCTTTTTCTCTGATGATTTTGTAAACCTCATGGTGGCCGAGACAAATTTATATGTCCAACAATTTTCAGCCCAAAACCCTAAGTCCTGATTTTCTAACCGGATTCCCATAGATGCAGTAGAAATGAAGATGTTTGGGGCCTTGTTCTTCACCTAGGGATAGTGAAGAAGCCAGATCTTTGGTAATAATGAAGTGTTGATATTTTATATAACACTCCAGTGTTCCGCATGGCTATGACCCGTAAATGCTTTGAGGCCATCCACAAATTTTTCCATTACAACAATAATGTAGTTTCCTCCACGAGATGACCCCAACTTTGACTGACTTTTCAAAGTTTGGCCGGTCATTGATCACTTCAGCAACAGGTTTTCTGAGGTGTACATTCCACAAAAAGATATCTGCGTGAATGAGTCCATAATACATTTCAAGGAGACATTTAAATCCTGGCAATTTGCCCAGTAATAGGGCCAGTACATAATTAAATGCTACAAGCTGTGTGAGAGTACCTCAGGGTACACCCACAGATTGCGGGTTTATGAAGGGAAGAACACCTGGTGACAACCCCCTGATTGTCCCCCCTCCCTGTCCTGGGAATGAGTGGGAAAATTGTGTGAGATTTAGTGAACCCACTGCTGGATCACCTCTCTGTAGATAACTTTTATACCAGCATCGTACTCTACAAGTCCCTTTCTGCCAGAGCTACCACAGCATGCTGTACTGTGCATGAAAATCAGGACTCCCTAGCAGAGATGGGCGGACCCGAACAGTAAATTCGGCGCCTGTGATGAACACTTACTGTTCGGGCACGGACACCGAACTTGGACTTCACCAGGAAGTCTTTTACTGTTCGGGTTCGGCTGTCCAAACACCAGGTGTTTGTCATGCTGTCATATGCATGACAGCGTGGCAAACACTGCTTCTGATCGGCGGTGAAATCTCCGCTGGTCAGAGAGCCGCAGTTCCCGTGCTATCAAAAGGCAGCGTGAGCGCTCAGCTGTGATCGGAGGTATAAAGTTCACCTCCGGTCACTGATATCAGCGCATGAGCAGGAGCGGCTGATCGGAGTATTCATTAGCTGGCTCCTGCACTGTAAATAATTTTTAAAAAGTGTGGGTTCCCCTGTATTTTCTATAAGCAGCCATGCAAAACTCACAGCTCTGAGTTGCAACCCTCAGCTGTCAGCAAGGCTGATTAGAGGGGTCCCCACACTGTTTTTTTAAATTATTCTAATTTTAAAAAAAGTCGTGAGGTTTCCCCCCATTTTTGACAACCAACCTTGCTAAAGCTGACAGCTGGGGGCTGGTATTCTCAGGCTGATAAGGGGCCATGGATATTGGCCCCAGCCTAAAAATTGCAGCCCGCAGCTGCCCAGAAAAGGCACATCTATTAGATGCGGCAATTCTGACGCTTTGCCCAGCTCTTCTTACTTGCCCTGTAGCGGTGGCAAGTGGGGTTAATATTTGTTGGGTTGATGTCACCATTGTATTGTCAGGTGACATCAAGCCCACAGCTTAGTAATGGAGAGGCGTCTTTTCATTACTATTCCTATAGTTATATGGTAAATTAAAGACACCGCAAGAATAAAGTCCTTTATTAGAAATAAAAAAAACACACTTTAACTTTTTTATTTAACAATAACAAATCGTTATATTCACCAATCGCCTATTCCACCGAAGCCCTGGTCAACTGTAAGAAAACAAAGCTAAAAAAAACAACAATATCCCTCACCTATCCATTGTTCTGTCCCATGCCGTAATCCATGTCTGAGGGAAAAACAGTCACTGGTATTGGCTGATGGGACTACTGCTCCCATCAGCCTATGCCTGCTGCCACTAATAACAGCAAGAGCAGGCGCCGGCTAATGGGAGTATTCATCAGCCAGTGCCTGCACTCTAAATATATAATTAAAAAACAAAACAAAAGTGAAGTTGTTTTTTTTTTTTATTCTTAGAACTAGCCAGCAAAACTGCAACCCTCAGCTGTCAGCATTAACAAGGTTGGTTATCAAGAATGGAGGGGTTCCCAAGCTGTCTTTTTAAAATTATTTAAATAATTAAAAACGACTATGGGTTCTCACCCTGTTTTGACAACCAGCTTTACTAAAGCAGACAGCTGGGGGCTGGTATTCTCAGGCTAGTGAGGGTCATTGATATGGCCCCCCAACCTAAAAACAACAAACAGCCCACATTGAAACCTTCATCTCCTGTGAGAAACCAAAAATAAAAATAATAAAAACCATATCCCTCACCTGTCCGACATTCTGGCTTATGCCATAATCCATGTTTGGGGATAAACAGTCTTAAACCTGGATGGTGCCAAGATGCGACTTTACAGGCTAACAATCACTGGGAGAATGAGCTGCTGCGAGCGCAGCATCAGTGACTAGTGGTGGCGTCATCGAGGTAACCGCCGGTTACTGAGGCTGCATTTCCAGAATGGCCCCTGAACTGAGGTGACCTTGGTGAGATCTCCACTAGAACAAACCAATTAAATATAAAAGTCTGATGTACCAATTAGAAAATTTTACACCAAAAGCAGACCTAAAATATAACTTTTATTAAGTTTATCATAAAATGCTTATTGAAACATAAACATAAAATGGTGAGTATGTCAAACACAGGTGCCTGATAGGTTCAAAAACCAGGTCATAATATTACTAAATAGAAAATAGTCTAGGGGAACAGATCCACAATACTCAGTTTCCCTACCTGGCAGCAAAGGTTGGCACCCTAGGGGAAGCGTTGTGGCGCGCCCGCTCAAAGTCAGCTAACCCTGTCTGACCCTATAAGGAAGTCCCTCACCAAGCCATCACCATCACCCATAAAGTGCAGTCTGAGTGATTGGGTGCTGATTTGAGCCCCTCACTCTTTGAATCCCCTGATGAACCCCTGAATTCATATGAGGGGGGGGAACTCGTCAGGATGGGACGCATTCAGCTAGAAGCAAAGTTATAATTACAAATGTCTTTACAAGTCCTTGAACATGTCTAATGCTCAGTGAGTAACACTGTCAGAATAAAGGATTAACTATCTCTGAGTTATTGAGACATAGTGCGTTCTTATATCGGACTTTGGGTGTACCTTATTTGAGAGATTGTGCATTAAGGGATATAAGATGTCCCTAATTTAATATATTAAAAAATACCGCTTATGTGTCATTGAGACCTAGCTTGCTCTAATATCTGACTTTGAATGTGCTCTCTTGTGAGGTGGTCTATTAAGGGACAAAATGTCCTCAATTTAACACATGTGAAAATTATCTCTTACGTGTCACTGAGACATAGTTTACTCTAACATTTGATTTGGAGTGTATTCTCTGGAGAGTTGGTCTATGCGTGAAGTATTTGTGATCACCATTAGATGTTATTGGATGTATTGAGGATATGGTATGTATTAATATATTTATTTGACTAAAATACTACACCCAATCACTAGAGATACATTGTTTTGTTATCTATATACTACATTTACAGTAAGTTCTACATTTTTATAAAGCACTTAAGCACTTTATGGGTGACGGTGATGGCTTGTTGAGGGACCTCCTATATAGGGTCAGGCAGGGTTCACTGACGTTGAGAGGGGTTGCCACAATGCTTCCCTCTAGGGTGCCATCCTCCGCTGCCAGGTAGGGAAGCAGAGTATTGTGATTCTGTTCCCTAGACTATTTTCTATTTTGTGATACTATGACCTGGTTTTTTGTACCTATCTGGCACCCGTGTCTGACCTACTCACCACTTTATGTTTATGTTTCAATAAGCTTTTTATGATAAAATAATAAGTTATATTTTAGGTCTGCTTGATATCTCCACTAGCACAGTGAGAAAGTCTTACAGTTGCAATGCTGAGCTCAGAGAATTCACCGCAGTTCACTATGAGAAATTTCTCCTGATGAATTCCAGTGAACTCACCGCTGCACCGTGAGGCTTTTTCTCACTGTGCTATTGGGTATCTCACCCAGGTTGAAAACTGTTTATCTTCAGACTTGGATTACGACGTTTGACAGAATGACGGACGGTGAGGGATATGGTTGTTTAATTACAAGAGATGATGGCTTCAATGGAATGGTTGATGACGCAAGGATGGTTTAATTTAGAATCATTAAAGGAGTATGTTATTCTTTCGATTAAAGGACTTTATTCTGGCTGTTTATTTACAATATAACTATAGGATTCGTAATGGATAGGTGTCTTATAGATGCCTCTCCATTACTAAGCCATGGATTGATGTCACCGGACAATACAAAGGCGACATCAACCCCACAAATAGCAACCCTGCTTGCCACCGCTACAGGGCAAGTGGGAAGAGCCGGGCAAAGCGCCAGAATTGGCACGTCTAATAGATGGGCCTTTTCTACGCTGCTGCGGGCTGCTGTTTTTCGGCTGGGAGGGCCTATGTCAATGGCCCCTTACCAGCCTGAGAATACCAGCCCCCAGCTGTCTGCTTTAGCAAGGCTGGTTGTCAAAAATAGGGGAGAACCCAAAGTTGTTTTTTCCAGCTGTCAGTTTTGCTTTGCTGGTTATCAAAAATGCAGGGGCAATCAACACCTGTTTTTTTTAATATTATTATTTATTTAGAGTGCACGTGTACTCCCATCAGCCACCACCTGCTCTCGCTGTTTAGCGGCAGTAGGCGTAGGCTGATGGGATCATTAGTCCCATCAGCCGATGCCAGTGACTGTAGGTAAACTTTTTAGCTATGATCACAGCTGCGGGCTTGCAGCTGTCTGACCAGCGTTAATGATTTTACCGACGATCAGAAGCAGTATTTGCTGCGCTGTCATGCATATGACAGCTTGACAAACACCCAGTTATCGGAGGGCCGAACCCAAACAGTAATATGGACTTCCTGGTGAAGTCCGTGCCCAAATAGGTGTTCGGAACGGAAGCCGAACTTTACGGTTCAGGTTTGCCCATCTCTTCTTGTGTTCCTACACGGTAATCATGTCAGAATACACATCCTACCTACCTAAACTGGTATCCAAGTTTCATAGTTTACAAGAGATAGTTTTTCCTTCTTTTTGTGCTAGCCCAAAATATCAGAAGGAATAAAAGATTCATACGCTAGATGTTAGAAGATTTCTACTGAAGTACTTGTATGTTTATGGACTCCTGGAAAAAGGATAGTTCTTTGTGTAATTTCAGCGACCCAGAAAGGGGCTTAAAGCTGCAAAATGCACAATAGCTAGGTGGATTAGGGATATACACTTAGGTAGGAAAAAAAGATCATCCCCGCGCTGCCGCAAGAAGAATTCCAAAAATTGTAGAGGTTTCAGCGTGGTTTGTTCTAATCGTTTCAGGGTTCAGGTGACCCCTTCATCATAACATAACACAAATACTGATATTAGTGTTATGTCATGATGAAGGGGCCACCTGAACCCTGAAATGCGTAGAATAAACCACGTTGAAACCTCTACAATTTTTGGAATTCTTCTTGCGGCAGCGCAGGGATGATCCTTTTTTCCTACCTAAGTGTGTTTCAATCAGGTCCTGCACTGACCTGTGGATCTGCAGCAGCCGCCATTAATATATGTCCTTCCTTCAATCTCACAAGGTGAGTAGTTCTCTTAGTGGGCAACTTTGTGTATCGTTTGATAAGACTCTATTTGTGCTTTTGTGTCTCCCTCTTTTCTGTGACTAGGTGGATTAGGGAGGCATTTCTTTAGCTTATTCTGCACACAGCAAAGTGGTTTG
Source organism: Ranitomeya imitator (assembly GCF_032444005.1). Classification (NCBI taxonomy): domain Eukaryota; kingdom Metazoa; phylum Chordata; class Amphibia; order Anura; family Dendrobatidae; genus Ranitomeya; species Ranitomeya imitator. Next base: position 341,969,050 of record NC_091287.1, read on the forward strand.
AGAAGGTCTGAAGGCTCACTCAAAAAGGGCCTTGGCAAACTCCTGGGCGGAGAGATCGGACGGCTCAATCGAGCAGATCTGTAAGGCAGCAACCTGCTTTTCTCCTACTTTCTATAAGCATTATAGGCTGGATATGGCTTAACATTAAACTTCTGTGAAGCTCCTGTGAGGTGCTTACCACACATCTTGATAAACTTGAGGGGTCTAGTTTACCAAATGGGGTCACTTGTGAGGGGGGTTTCCATTGTTTAGGCACATCAGGGGCTCTTCAAATGCAACATGGTGTGGTCAAATTTCTCCTGTTACCCTTGGGGCTAGCACAAGATTTTTGTGAACAAAAGTAAAATGTAAATTTTTTTCCTTCTACATTATTTTAACTGATTGTGAAGCACTTGAAGGTTTAATAAACTTCTTTATGTAAAGACAAACACTGGCGCTCCAGAAAATTTCCAATGGAGGAGAAATCCTCTATATAGAGAGCTTCTGGTGAATATAACAGGTTCTGTGTATACCAGTTAATTGTATAGTTTACTTGCTAGTATAGATAGTCTTCACCGTGCTGTCTATATAAACGGAACAATATGTGGAATAAACCTGAATAATAAAGTAGATATAATTGCACTTACTGCTGATATTGTTGGTGATATAGTGAGCTGTGGATCCTAATTCGGTACCAGTTACAAGTAGAATCTTGTAAAGAAATATAGATGAATGGAAATTTTGTAGCAATTCTGATTGAGTGGATCAGAATAGTGAGATACATATAAATAAGTATACAGATTTACTTACTTAGGTTGTCATTAGTGGTATAGTTTGCTGAAGATCCAAAATCGCTGTAGATAGCCTAGTGCTAGGGGATGCTCACCCCGTAAGATCTCAAGTTTCCCACTAATTAAGCAGATTTGTATTTGTACTAGTTGTGATAATGTGGGGCTATATGCAGTCTAGATCTGTAAATATTTGATGTACTCACTAGTAGGGTTGAGTCACTTTTACTTTTTTGGGATTGAGTCGGGTTTCGCGAAACCCGACCATCTCAAAAGTCGAGTCGAGTGAAATCAGTCGATTAGGCTTGGTTCCCATTGCGTTAATGGGAACGCGCTAATGGACAGCGTTGCACGGCGAAATTAACGCCGTGCAACGCGTCCGTTAGCGCGCCCATTCACGGCAATGGGAACGCGCAGCACTAGCGCGTGCCATGTTCGGCACGCGCTAGCGACGCGCCGGTGTTTCCTGGCGCGCCGCGGACGCTGCTTGCAGCGTCCGAGGCGCGCCCACGGTCCGTTCCCCGCTCTCGCAGATCGGGGATCTGCGAGAGCGGGGACGTTACTGCGACCCCGGGACGCGGCCACATTAAAAACATTGCGTTAGCGCAACCCGCTAGCGCTAAACGGGTTGCACTAATGCAATGTGACCCTAGCCTTATCGCGAAAAGTCGGGGATCGACCGAAACACGAAACCCAATGCAAGTCAATGGGGAAGCATAGGCGGCAGTGGGTGGAGGCCAGGAAAACACCTATAGTGCCCATTTTAATGGCAAAAACATCCATTCTTGTTACTGAAGCTTGTCAATCTTAATTTACCTTATAATAATAGTTAGGCATTGGAAATTGGGGGTCATTTGGCTAAAGTTGTGGGGGGTATGGCTGGTTCAAGTTTTTAGTGGGCTCAGGAAACGTGGACTACGTCACGGCACTGGAGCAGGGAGAGGTAAGTATTTCAACTTTGCAAATGCTGTGATTCTGAGCAAGCAGGGAGCCCACTCGTTCGCATTGGCATGGGCACAGGGCCCCTCAAAGTGCGGCGGTGTGTTTGCACGGCGGGGGCGCCTCCCACCGGCAGTGACACTTTTGCGTACTATGAGGAGCCCTGTGCCAGTGACGTCGCCAACGAGTATGCCCCCCCCACCTGATGAAGGAACCTGCACTTTCATCTGCACCTTCCTCTTTGTCCCCGTGTAAGGTGGTATAGTATGCGGGAAGGGGAACCTGACTTTCAGCAGAGTCACATTCTGGCTGTGTAGCGTGCAAGGGAAATGTAGTGGTGTGGGTCAATGTACCAGCAGACTCATCTAGCACTGGCTGGGCAATGGGCAGGATGAGGAGGAAACACAGATATAGGCCCAAATAATAAAGTGGGCTAAAAGCAGTTCAAAATTGGTAACAGGACTAACCAGGCGGCATTGCTTTGTTCAGTGGAGGACAACTGTAATGAGAGGCTGACACAGTGAGTAGGCCCAAATCAGTAAGTAGGCTAAATGCAGTTACAGGCGGCACTGCATTGTTCAGTGGAGGAGAACTGCAAGGAGCGGCAGACACCGTTAGTAGGCCCATCCAAACTAGTAGGCCAAATGCAGTTTAATATTAAAAATATTTAATGAAAACCTGAAGATTGAAGCTAAGGCAAGTAAACTAGGAGAACACCTAGGAGCGGCAGACACCGTTAGTAGGCCCCAACCAAACTAGTAGGCCAAATGCAGTTTAATATTAAAAATATTTAATGAAAGCCTGAAGATAGAAGCTCATGAAATTAAACCAGGAGAACACCTAGGAGCGGCAGACACCGTTAGTAGGCCCCAACCAAACTAGTAGGCCAAATGCAGTTTAATACTAAAACTACTTAATGAAAGCCTGAAGATAGAAGCTCAGGAAAGGAAACCAGGAGAACACCTAGGAGCAGCAGACACCGTTAGTAGGCCCCAACCAAACTAGTAGGCCAAATGCAGTTTAATATTAAAACTACTTAATGAAAGCCTGAAGATAGAAGCTCAGGAAAGGAAACCAGGAGAACACCTAGGAGCGGCAGACACCGTTAGTAGGCCCCAACCAAACTAGTAGGCCAAATGCAGTTTAATATTAAAAATATTTAATGAAAGCCTGAAGCTAGAAGCTCAGGAAAGGAAACCAGGAGAACACCTAGGAGCGGCAGACACCGTTAGGAGGCCCCAACCAAACTAGTAGGCCAAATTGCAGTTTAATATTAAAAATATTTAATGAAAGCCTGAAGATAGAAGCTCAGGAAAGGAAACCAGGAGAACACCTAGGAGCGGCAGACACCGTTAGGAGGCCCCAACCAAACTAGTAGGCCAAATGCAGTTTAATATTAAAAATATTTAATGAAAGCCTGAAGATAGAAGCTCAGGAAAGGAAACCAGGAGAACACCTAGGAGCGGCAGACACCGTTAGGAGGCCCCAACCAAACTAGTAGGCCAAATGCAGTTTAATATTAAAACTACTTAATGAAAGCCTGAAGATAGAAGCTCAGGCAAGTAAACCAGGAGAACACCTAGGAGCGGCAGACACCATTAGTAGGCCCCAACCAAACTAGTAGGCCAAATGCAGTTTAATATTAAAACTACTTAATGAAAGCCTGAAGATAGAAGCTCAGGAAAGGAAACCAGGAGAACACCTAGGAGCGGCAGACACCGTTAGTAGGCCCCAACCAAACTAGTAGCCCAAATGCAGTTTCAGATTAAAAATATCAGCTGTATTGAGTGGCGCAGGCAGACACAGGTAGTAGGCCTTAAACTAAACAGTTGTCTCAATGCAGTTTAAAAAAGGTTACAGGGGTACACGGGCAGCATTGGCGTGGTCAGCGGAGGACGATTGCAAGGAGGGACCGCAGACAGATTTAGTAGGCCTAAAATAAAAAAAGTAGGCCTCGATGCAGGTTTTAATAGGTTCCAGGGGTACACAGGCAGCATTGGTGTGGTCAGCGGAGGACAATTGGAAGGAGTGTCTGACACAGTAGTCCAAAATAATAAATTGATGTTAATGTTTGGCAAAAAAAAAATTAACAAATAAACATGTGGCATACCTAGGTACAGGGGTGGGCTCCTCTGCTGACTTGCAGACAGTGGCATTTGGCGCAAAGTATTAGCTGGTGTAAATGTAGGACAGGGCCCCAGTATATTTTTAGCAGCATCATACATGTCAGCAAATTGGTATTGGCAGTGCCATTGAAGGATTTAACCGCATAGACTAAACAGTGGTGGAGCAGTGAGAGATAATTTTGCAAGTGGTAGAGCACTGTTTGAGCTGGGGGGGACACTCTCTCGTGGCCGGCGGTACTGGCCCAGGGCCCCTCATGTTACAACAGTGTGTCTGACGTTGGGTGCGCACCACCACCGCCAGAGACACTTCATTGTACTATGAGGGATCCTGTGCCAGTGCCATCGCCCAAAAGTGGGCACACCCACCTCTTCAGGAAACAGCACTAGCACGGGTGCTTGCGCCAAGTGGTGACCACGGCCCCGTGGGGGGAGTCAGCTCATTTAGGGAGGTGTAAAAATGGTGTATGCTGGACATACAGCAGCTGCAAATGGAGAAATTGGAACAGTCAGTAAGACCAGTCAAAAAGCAAGACCTTTTTACTGGAAAGCTAGGTGTCAGCCGGGAAAGGTGGGGCAAAAATAATTAGAAATCCATGATTGGTTCATTTTAATGAAGGTTAGATCATCAACATTTTGGGTAGCCAGACGACTCCTTTTTTTGGTCAGTATTGACCCAGCAGCACTGAATACTCTTTCTGATAGCACACTAGCTGCTGGGCAAGCAAGCTCCTGCAATGCATATTCTGCCAATTCAGGCCAGGTGTCTATTTTGGATGCCCAGTAATCAAATGGGAATGACTTGTGAGGGAGAACATCGATAAGGGAGGAAAAATAGTTAGTAACCATACTGGACAAATGTTGTCTCCTGTCACTTTGAATTGATGCTGCAATACCTGTCGTGTCTGCGGTCATTGCAAAATCACTCCACAACCTGGTCATAAAACCCCTCTGTCCAACGCCACTTCTGATTTGTGCACCTCTAACACCTCTGCCATGTTGCCCCCTGCAGCTCATGTGAGAACCATCACCGGCGCTGTGTGCTGGGAATGCCTGAACCAAACGGTTAATAAGAGTTGCTTGTTTGGTAGCCAATATTTGCTCAAGGTTCTCATGTGGCATGATATTTTGCAATTTCCCTTTATAGCGTGGATCCAGGAGGCAGGCCAACCAGTAATCATCATTGGTCATTGTTTTGATAATGCGGGGGTCCCTTTTTAGGATACGCAAGGCATAATCCGCCATGTGGGCCAATGTTCCAGGTGTCAATTCACTGCTTGTGCTGGGTTGAGGAGCACTTTCTGGCAAATCAACATCACTTGTCTCCCTCAAAAAACCCCTGTACCTGACCTTGCAATGCCACCAGTTTCTATTGCCCCCTGAGAACCTTCCTCCTCCCATAAATATTCATCCCCATCATCCTCCTCGTCCTCCTCCTCTTCGTCCGCCACCTCGTCCAGGAGACTTTCCTAAGCAGACAGTGGCTGACTGTCATCAAGGCTACCCTCGTCCTCGGCTGCAGACGCCTGCTCCGTTATGTGCATCAAACTTTGCATCAGCAGACGCATTAGGGGGATGCTCATGCTTATGATGGCGTCATCTGCACTAACCAGGCGTGTGCATTCCTCAAAACACTGAAGGACTTGACACAGATCTTGTAGCTTCGACCACTGCACACCTGACAACTCCATGTCTGCCATCCAACTGCCTGCCCGTGTATGTGTATCCTCCCACAAATACATAACAGCACACCTCTGTTCGCACAGCCTCTGAAGCATGTGCAGTGTGGAGTTCCACCTTGTTGCAACATCGATTATTAGGCGGTGCTGGGGAAGATTCAAAGATCGCTGAAGGTTCTGGATACGGCTGGAGTGTACGGGCGAACGGTGGATGTGCGAGCAAAGTCTTCGCACCTTCAGGAGTCTGATAACTTTTCAGGAAGCACTGCACCACCAGGTTCAAGGTGTGAGCCAGGCAAGGAATGTGTTTCAGTTGTGAAAGGGCTATGGCAGCCATAAAATTCCTTCCGTTATCACTGACTACCTTGACTGCCTCAAGATGTACACTGCCCAGCCATGACTTAGTTTCTTGCTGCAAGAAGTCGGACAGAACTTTCGCGGTGTGTCTGTTGTCGCCCAAACACTTCATTTCCAACACAGCCTGCTGACGCTTCCCACAAGCTGTTCCATAATGGGACACCATGGTTGCAACACTGGCAGCTGCAGATGGAGTAGTTGTGCGACTGTGCTCTGTGGACGAGCTTTCGCTTCTGGAGGAGGAGGAGGGGCAAATGCCTACAGCCAACTGTTTCCTAGACCGTGGGCTAGGAAGAACTGTGCCACTATGGCTGTTCCCTGTGTACCCTGCATCCACCACATTAACCCAGTGCGCCGTGATAGAGACATAACGTCCCTGGCCATGCCTACTGGTCCATGCATCTGTTGTGAGGTGCACCTTTCTACTGACTGATTGCCTGAGTGCATGGACAATGCGGTCTTTGAGATGCTGATGGAGGGCTGGGATGGCTTTTCTCGCAAAGAAGTGTCAACTGGGTAGGTCATAGCATGGTACTGCGTAGGCCATCAGGGCTTTGAAAGCTTCGCTTTCAACCAACCGATAGGGCATCATCTCTAACGAGATTAGTCTAGCAATGTGGGCGTTCAAACCCTGTGTATGCGGATGAGAGGATGAGTACATCCTTTTCCTAAGGAGAGTCTCTTGTAGGGTGAGCTGGACTGGAGAGCTGCATATGGTGGAACTAGCGGGGGTGGTGGTGGACATGGCAGACTGAGAGAGGGTTGGTGATGGTATTCTTGCTGTTGGCCTACATACAGTGTTTCCTACCAAGAACCTGGTGATTCCCTGACTGCTTTGGCCATGCAACGATACCTCCACATTTGCTGCAGGTGGTGTCGTAAACGGTGGGCTTACAGTGAGGGAAGGAATGGAGCATTGCTGACTAGCTTCATTGTGAGCGGGTGCAACAACTTTACGGGACGTTTGGTACTTAGTCCAGGCTTGCAAGCGCATGGTGGTTAAATGTCTACGCATGCAACTTGTATTTATATTTTTGACATTCTGACCTCTGCTAAAGGTCCTTGAGCATTTCTTACAGATCACTTTGCACCGATCATTCGGATCTTGGTTAAAAAATTGCCAGACTTCACTCTTCCTACTATCGAATACCTTTTCAGGCATTGCACACTGAGCTACTTTAACTGGATGGCCACGCTGTCCTACAACTGTTTTTGGTTTTGACACACGTTTTTGGCCAGATACGGGCCTGCTAGATGAAAGCTGTTGCGATGTTGATGCCTGCTGTGGCTCCTCCTCCTCCGCTTCAGAGCTACTGCCAGCGGCACCCTGTTCCGCCAATGGCTGCCAATCGGGGTCAACAACTGGGTCATCTATCACCTCCTCTTCTATGTCCTGTGCACCTTCCTCTGTGTCACCGTGTAAGCCGGTGCTATAGCGTTCGAGACGGGGCACCATAGTCTCATCAGGGTCAGATTCTGGCTCTGTACACTGCGAGGGCAATGTTGTGATCTGAGTCAATGGAACAGCATAATAATCTAGCTGTGGCTGTGCATCTGTGCACTCCATGTCCGATTCATCTTGTAATGGGCATGGCATGTTAACAATTTCCCTTTCTAACCCAGGCACGGTATGTGTAAAGAGCTCCATGGAGTAACCCGTTGTGTCGCCTGACGCATCCTTCTCTGTTGTTCTGGTTGAAGGACTCAAGGAAGCGACTTGTTCCTGACTGGGAGCATCCACTGACGACTGCTTTTAAATTTTGCACTTTCCAAAGAGGAGGCGAAAGAGCTAGAGGCAGAGTCAGCAAGGAAAGCCAAAACTTGTTCCTGCTGCTCCGGCTTTAAAAGCGGTTTTCCTACTCCCAGAAAAGGGAGCGTTCGAGGCCTTGTGTAACCAGACGATGACGCTGGCTCAACAACTCGAGACTTAGGTGCTATATTGCTTTTCCCACGACCACCTGATGCTCGACCACCACTACCATCATTACCAGCTGGCAATGACCGCCCACGGCCACGACCTCTTCCACCAGACTTCCTCATTCTTGGAAAAATGTAACCAAACTAACAAACGTTATATGGTACTGTAAAACCAGTTAGAAGGTGTACGTAAACTTGTTGTGAGTTTAAATCTCCCTTTATAGGTGAGACTGCTGGGAAAATCAGGTCCACTGTATTACACTACACAGTTTGAGTGGCAGACAGTGGATGATAGATATGCCACAAACAGGACTGACGCAGATGCACTCAGTGGCAATATAAATCTCCCTTTTTTAGGTGTGGGAGAATGCAGGAAAAAATCAGGCCCACTGTATTACACTACACAGTTTGAGTGGCAGACAGTGGATGACAGATATGCCACAAACAGGACTGACGCAGATGCACTCAGTGGCAATATAAATCTTCCTTTTTTAGGTGTGGGAGAATGCAGGAAAAAATCAGGCCCACTGTATTACACTACACAGTTTGAGTGGCAGACAGTGGATGACAGATATGCCACAAACAGGACTGACGCAGATGCACTCAGTGGCAATATAAATCTCCCTTTTTTATGTGTGGGAGAATGCAGGAAAAAATCAGGCACACTGTATTACACTACACAGTTTGAGTGTCAGAAAGTGGTTAGCAGATATATAAAAAAAAATACAAGGGCTGTTGTAGAATTTCAATCTCCCTACAATGATCAAAGGACAAGTATGGCAGCAATAAAAAGGACTGCTGCACACAAGAGTGTGGACAAGGAAACAAGAGAACTGTGCAGAAAAGAAGGAGCAACAGGATTTTTGCTTTGAAAAAAGCAGTTGGTTTGCACAGCGGCGTACAAACAGCAATGCAGCTATCAGGGAGCCTTATAAGCTACAGAGCTGATGCACAGAAATATAGCCTCCACTGTCCCTGCAAAGAAAAGGTGGTGTAGGACAGTGGAAATCGCTACAGCACAAGCGGTTTGGGGGTAAATCTTCCCTTCCTACAATATCCCTGCTTCAGACGAAGCTACAGCAACCTCTCCCTATGCTCAGATCGGCAGAAGTAAGATGGCGGTCGGCGTGCACGCCCCTTTATAGCCCCTGTGACGCCGCAGAAAGCAAGCCAATCACTGTCATGCCCTTCTCTAAGATGGTGGGGACTGAGACCTATGTCATCACGCTGCCCACACTCTGCGTCCTTCATTGGCTGAGAAATGGCTCTGAACGCGTCATATGAAACGCGACTTTGGCGCGAAGATCGCGTACCACATGGCTGATCCCACACTGGGATCAGGTCGGGTTTCATGAAACCCGACTTTGCCGAAAGTCGGCGACTTATAAAATTGGCCGATCCTTTTCGCTCAACCCTACTCACTAGTATTTCCATTGGTGAGACAGTGGAAAAACTTGGTAGCCATTGTACAGGCAATGTGGTTATGCTGTGCAGGATCCATTGATCAGTGGTAGTTATAGTGCTGTCAACTGGTGGAGAGCGCAATGCTCAAAGATATATATCACGTAGGTTTGAGTACGGAGGGACCGTCCCCTGATTAGTGGATAAATAGTTGCACTGCTTTATAGTAAAAAAATATATGTGATCTGAATTTGTATCAGTTGATTGTACTTACTGACTCTGTTGTCGGTGATGTGGTGCGTGAAGATCCCAGGGATTACGAATGTGTCACCACTGTGATTGTGTTACACAGCGTACACTGTAGGGAAGTTGCTGCAAAGTCGAAGACTGCGGGATCCTCGCGTGCCCCGGCCGGAAGCAGCGCTGAGGTAGCGGATGGAGGGGAAGGGGCGGAGCTTAGGGTGACATCACCGAGCTGAGGGGGATGGTTGCGTGGAAGGAACAGCTAACCAATGCGTTTCAAGGGACACTAGCCCTCTTCGTCGGGGTTGTTGCTACCTGTGTCTAATCCTGCTCTTATATACTGGTGTTCCAAACCCCCTGTTTGCAGCTTTGGCAATTCCATTCAATTGTGGGGAAACTTGAGGATCAATATAGGATCAATAAGATGATTAGTTGTGGGCAGATCAACAAGGAATGATTGTTGGTGCATGATAGATTATTAAAGGGAACCTGTCACCTGAATTTGGCGGGACTGGTTTTTGGTGATATGGGCGGCGCTTTCAGGTGTTTGATTCACCCTTTCCTTACCCGCTGGCTGCATGCTGGCTGCAATATTGGATTGAAGTTCATTCTCTGTCCTCTGTAGTACACGCCTGCGCAAGACAATCTTGCCTTGCGCAGGCGTGTACTACGGAGGACAGAGAATGAACTTCAATCCAATATTGCGGCCAGCATGCAGCCAGCGGGTAAGGAAAGGGTGAATCAAACTCCTGAAAACTCCACCCATATGACCAAAAAACAGTCCCGCCAAATTCAGGTGACAGGTTCCCTTTAAGCTCATGCCATAATTGAATTAATTCCTGATTGGAGCCCGGATATATAATTGGGATAATTTTGCTAAAAGAGGAACTACCGTAAATTAAAATGAAATTTTATTAATTTTAAGCTAAAAACACTTGGATACATCTATGCTAGTTATTATGGGGTGAAAAGTGAGTTGCACCTCACTTTGATTAATAAAATTATTTAATGAAATACTTGAATATGTGTAGAATAAAAACATTAAATTACAAAAGCATGCAATATATTACTTGCATACCTAATAGAATCATGATATTATTTTTAAATAATATAATTATGATTTGTTTGTTTTATTTTGTTAGTGTTGGGTGTGGAGTTCACGCCTCTGCACAGGGGGAATTTCGAACCATCTCCGCTGCGGTCTCCCATTCTTCTCCAACCGCAGTGGAGCCTGCTCAACGGAGACATTGGTCCCATCATCTGACTCAGCCTGATATGGTGCAGATGATTACTGCTGCCTTTCCAGGCTCAGCCATTGTAGCCAGTACTGGTCAGCGACGAGTAGACGTCTCTGGGGCTGCTTTTCCTCTTCTGAACATGCCCAGGGTAAGACCTCTCATTGGAGGTCAGGGGTCACATGCTCAGGTACTGCAGCAGCTCCCATTGGTCCTCTAGGAAGGTCCTGAAGTTGCCGCAGCTATAAAAGGTTTGCATGGCCATGTGCTAGCATTAACCTAAGTTATGAGCTCAGCGCCAGTGTGGTCATGCTTGCATGTGGTCAGGGTTCAGCTGAAATAAGCCCCTAGAATACCGGCACCTCCGGTGAGGAGTTTTGTGTGTGCTCTGCTGACTGCATGACCACTGTCGGCTCTATTAGGTAGCTGTTCCTCTGTGAGGTTAACAGGGCACAGCGTTCTCTTTCTCAAGCAAATCTGTGAAGTAACAGAGTTCCCTTATATCGCCATATAGTACTGTCTTAATGTCGCTGATTGGTCGCGTGCGCCGGCTGGGCGCTACCAATCAACGAAGCGGGATTTAAATCCCGCGCCAATGTCGGCTGAGCGCGACCAATCAGAGAAGCGGGGTTTAAATCCAAATGCCAAAGTCGCTGATTGGTCGCGCCGGCTGGGAGCGAGCAATCAGCGAAGCGGAATTTAAATCCCACGGCAATATCGCTGATTGGTCGCGTCAGCTGGGCGCTACCAATCAGCGCAGCGGGATTTAAATCCCATGCCAAGGTCGGCTGGGCGAGACCAATCAGTGAAGCGAGATTTAAATCCCGTGCCAATGTCGCTGATTGGTCGCGCGGTGTATTGCGGTCTCGCGAGATGATAGCACAGTGATCTCGCGAGACCGCCACCTCATAATCTCACCAGACCGCAAGGCATGGACCAGTCACCGGAGCGTCGCGAGGAGCGGTAAAGGCCGGTTCTGGATGCGGTGGCCGACGGACGGTGAGTATATAACGATTTTTTATTTTTTTATTATTTTTAACATTAGATCTTTTTACTATTCATGCTGCATAGGCAGCCTCAATAGTAAAAAGTTGGTCACACATGGTTAATAGCAGCGTTAAGGGAGTGCGTTACACCACGGAAAAACGCGGTGTAACGCAGCCATTAACCCTGTGTGAGCGCTGACTGGAGGGGAGTACGGAGCGGGCACTGACTGCGGGGAGGAAGGAGCGGCCATTTTTCCGCCGGACTGTGCCTGTCGCTGAACAGCCACGACCAATCAGCGACTTGGATTCCATGACAGACAGAGGCCGCGACCAATGAATATCCGTGACAGACAGAAGGACAGACAGACAGACGGAAGTGACCCTTAGACAATTATATAGTAGATATATATATATATATATATATATATATATATATATATACTGTATATATATACTTTGTGCATTCTGCCAACCCTAACAGGGTGGTGATGAGTTCGAGTAAAAAGAAAGATAAATAGATATATTCATTAAAAACTATTTTAATAAATTTAACATCACCCAACACATGATCATGTATGATCTGATACAAAAGATCAATTAAAATATTAGTTAAAATGCATGGCATTCTATTTCCTGATTCAACCCTTTTGGTGCTAGACTGTCCAGGGTATAAATCCATTTGGATTCCACCCTTAACATGATTTTGATATAATCCCCTCACCTCGAGTTTCTTGGTACCGTTCGGATACCATAAAAAGAGACTCCCGTGCATGATTTATGTTTTTCATAAAAATGTTGGGATAGGGGGTGTCCCTTGAAGCCCTTGTTGATGTTGTCCAAATGTTCTTTAATATGGACCCTCAGAGGTCTTTTAGTGTGGCCAACATAAATTTTATCACACCGGCATTTGAGGATGTAGATAACCCCTGTGGATTCACTCATAATCATGTACTTGATAGGATACTCATTGATATTGTTTGCATCTCTAAAAGAACTTTTTTTTAATCACATATTGTACATTTACAGCAGGGGCATTTTCCGCACGATACAAAACCAGTAGTTTTGGATATCGGCAGTTTATTAGTATTATTGGGGTTAGGTAATACTGGTTTGTAGTGGGGGCGAGTAGGAGGCCCAAATTTTGAGCTTTGGTGTGTACAAATCTCAGATTCTTCGGTAATTAGTCTCCAATGCATTTGTCACCTTGTAATATTGGCCAATGTTTACGGATTATGTTGTTAAATTTTTTGTAGCCTGAATGAAATTGGGTAATTGGAGTATTTGTTCCTGAAGAGTGGGTGGGTTAAGATTATTACGCGTTTTGTATATCATTGATTTTCTAGGTATATTTGCTATTTCATTTTTAGATTGATTCAAAACTAATGAATCATACCCTTTTTCTCCAAATTCTGCCGTTAGGTGGTCACTTTCGATATGATCTCTTGTATTAGTGCAGTTATGTCTAATGCGCATGTATTGACCCTTAGGGATGGTTGTCATCCAAATTGGTAGATGACAGCTGGTCATATGGATAAAACTGTTGGCGTCTATATCTTTGCGGAAACATTTTGTAACTATTGTTTTTGTTTTCCACACAAATGGTTAAATCTAAAAAGTTGACACTGGTCTCACTGATAGTGGTAAATTCTAAACCATAGTCATTGGTATATAAGCTAGAGATGAATGATTGCAGGGCTGTAGATGGACCATCCCAAATTATATCTACTTTATTATTCAGGGTTATTCCACATATTGTTCCGTTTATATAGACAGCACGGTGTACACTATACTAGCGGGTTAATAAACTTCTTAAATGTGGTTTTGAGCAATTCGAGAGGTGCCGTTTTTAGAATAGTGTAACTTTTGAGCGTGTTCTCTTTTTATGGGCCACTCAAAGTCACTTCAACTGTGAAGTGGTCCCTAAAAAAATGGTTTTGTAAATTTTGTTGGAAAAAATAGAAATTTCTTATCAACGCCTAACCCTTCTAACTTCCTAACAAAAAAAAATTAAGTTTAAAAAATGATGCAGATGTAAAGTAGACATGTGGTAAATGCTATTTAAATATTTTGTATGACATAACACTCTGGTTTAAAGGCATAAAAATTAAAAGTTTGAAAATTGTGAAAATTGTCTCCAAAATTCCGATATTTTCATAAACGCAAGTGATATGAAACAAATTGTATCACTGTTCCTTTGAGGCATGATTTGGCCCATTGTTTTTGGTGTATTAATGGACAGCTCATTTATAGTGGCATACAGATTAGTGCTCATGAGCAGGGGGAACAGATGCCAAATGGCCCTGCCTTGCATCCCTATCACAACTGCCGACATCTTCTGTATGTACACAGCAGAAGTCAGGAGGATTTGTATAGATTGGGCTCATGGGCTGAACCCACTCCATACCCAGAGGATGTTGGTTATTTACAAAGCAGACACTAGTCGGCAACTGGTTATAGATAGCTCTAATAGCAGCAGTTTAGCAGCTTAGAGATGCCCTTAATCTGGTAGACTGGGACAATATCCTCAGAAATAAGAATACAGATAATAAATGGAAAATGTTTAAGAACATCCTAAATAGGCACCTTAAGCGGTTTATACCTTGTGGGAATAAAAGGACTAGAAATATGAAAAACCCAATTTGGCTAAACAAAGAAGTAAGACAGGCAATTAACAGTAAAAAGAAAGCATTTGCACTACTAAAGCAGGATGGCACCATTGAAGCTCTAAAAAACTATAGGGAGAAAAATACTTTATCTAAAAAACTAATTAAAGCTGCCAAAAAGGAAACAGAGAAGCACATTGCTAAGGAGAGTAAAACTAATCCCAAACTGTTCTTCAACTATATCAATAGTAAAAGAATAAAAACTGAACATGTAGGCCCCTTAAAAAATAGTGAGGAAAGAATGGTTGTAGATGACGAGGAAAAAGCTAACATATTAAACACCTTCTTCTCCACGGTATTCACGGTGGAAAATGAAATGCTAGGTGAAATCCCAAGAAACAATGAAAACCCTATATTAAGGGTCACCAATCTAACCCAAGAAGAGGTGTGAAACCGGCTAAATAAGATTAAAATAGATAAATCTCCGGGTCCGGATGGCATACACCCACGAGTACTAAGAGAACTAAATAATGTAATAGATAAACCATTATTTCTTATTTTTAGGGACTCTATAGCGACGGGGTCTGTTCCGCAGGACTGGCGCATAGCAAATGTGGTGCCAATATTCAAAAAGGGCTCTAAAAGTGAACCTGGAAATTATAGGCCAGTAAGTCTAACCTCTATTGTTGGTAAAATATTTGAAAGGTTTCTGAGGGATGTTATTCTGGATTATCTCAATGAGAATAACTGTTTAACTCCATATCAGCATGGGTTTATGAGAAATCGCTCCTGTCAAACCAATCTAATCAGTTTTTATGAAGAGGTAAGCTATAGGCTGGACCACGGTGAGTCATTGGACGTGGTATATCTCGATTTTTCCAAAGCGTTTCATACCGTGCCGCACAAGAGGTTGGTACACAAAATGAGAATGCTTGGTCTGGGGGAAAATGTGTGTAAATGGTTTAGTAACTGGCTTAGTGATAGAAAGCAGAGGGTGGTTATAAATGGTATAGTCTCTAACTGGGTCGCTGTGACCAGTGGGGTACCGCAGGGGTCGGTATTGGGACCTGTTCTCTTCAACATATTCATTAATGATCTGGTAGAAGGTTTACATGGTAAAATATCGATATTTGCAGATGATACAAACTATGTAAAGCAGTTAATACAAGAGAAGATAGTATTCTGCTGCAGATGGATCTGGATAAGTTGGAAACTTGGGCTGAAAGGTGGCAGATGAGGTTTAACAATGATAAATGTAAGGTTATACACATGGGAAGAAGGAATCAATATCACCATTACACACTGAATGGGAAACCACTGGCTAAATCTGACAGGGAGAAGGACTTGGGGATCCTAGTTAATGATAAACTTACCTGGAGCAGCCAGTGCCAGGCAGGAGCTGCCAAGGCAAACAGGATCATGGGGTGCATTAAAAGAGGTCTGGATACACATGATGAGAGCATTATACTGCCTCTGTACAAATCCCTAGTTAGACCGCACATGGAGTACTGTGTCTAGTTTTGGGCACCGGTGCTCAGGAAGGATATAATGGAACTAGAGAGAGTACAAAGGAGGGCAACAAAATTAATAAAGGGGATGGGAGAACTACAATACTCAGATAGATTAGCGAAATTAGGATTATTTAGTCTAGAAAAAAGATGACTGAGGGGCGATCTAATAACCATGTATAAGTATATAAGGGGACAATACAAATATCTCGCTGAGGATCTGTTTATACCAAGGAAGGTGACGGGCACAAGGGGGCATTCTTTGCGTCTGGAGGAGAGAAGGTTTTTCCACCAACATAGAAGAGGATTCTTTACTGTTAGGGCAGTGAGAATCTGGAATTGCTTGCCTGAGGAGGTGGTGATGGCGAACTCAGTCGAGGGGTTCAAGAGAGGCCTGGATGTCTTCCTGGAGCAGAACAATATTGTATCATACAATTATTAGGTTCTGTAGAAGGACGTAGATCTGGGGATTTATTATGATGGAATATAGGCTGAACTGGATGGACAAATGTCTTTTTTCGGCCTTACTATGTTACTAAGCCCAAATTTGACTTAGCTACAGGGCCCCCAGATTTCTGTGTTTGCCTATGTGCTATAATTGTAATGCAGTTCCAATTTCTTATTTTCAATGTTTACCTATTATAGCGTTTCAGTTGTATTTTCTTGGTTATATTGAATAGTCATGACAGCTAGAACCTGTTCACACTGGTCATTTTTTATTATTATTTGTAATACACTCCTTCTGACTAAGCACTCCTCTCATCAGCCTAAGGTGTTTATAATTAGAGCTGGATCCTGCCTTTGCCTAAATATGTAGGTTTTAAGCTCAGGAGAGGCATCTAAGCCTAGGGTCCCAAAAAACGGGTACGCCTTGTCGACAGGTTGTTGGGCTCACATTAATTGGCCAATTCGTGCGCTAAGTACCTTCAATTTTCAATACATTTTCTTTAGCAGTAATGTAGTTCCAATTTCATATAGTCAATGTTTGCTTACTATAGCATTTCAGAGTGCAGCTGTATTTTCTTGCCTATGTCCTTGTCTAGAGGCCCTTTAAAGCAATATGAATGTCACAGACGCAATGTGAATCTATAGAGCGGAGAGTAGCTGTCAAGCAGTCACTCTTGCGCGGACAGACTTGGCCTGTCCATGTTACATTCAAAGTTTATATTTCTGAAGCGGTGGAATTTGTGACTGGCATCAGATTGTCATAGTGGACTGCTGTAGCTTCTGTGTTGGCTCCTATTCCATCTGTTTCTGCTGTAACCACTAGGCGGCGCCACACCTTTATTGTCAGTGATGCATGACTGCTACAGTCTGGTTTTATTTCTGGGACTATTGGTGCTGTTAAATCAGGTAGCTATGGGGTTCACCGTTCGGTTTTTGACACTTATTTCTGAAAGCTGTGGGTGGGGCTGTCTGCTATTTTAACCCTTGGGTCTCTGACTCCCACTGTCAGTCAATAAGTTCTGCTTACATGCCATGTAGCTCTAGTCTCTGCTCTTGTATCTTCCTGAGTTCTCATTTTGTGACCTCGACTTGCATTTTGACTAGCTGCTTACTTTCTAATTTTGTCCCTGACGTGACCCTTTGGCACTGACCGTGCATGGTGACCTTTCTTGCCTTCAACTAACTCCACCAGTCAGCAGCTGACTCTGTGGCCCCTGTGTAAGTTCAGATCCTTGTACAGGGGTTAAAGGGTGATGGTCAAGTCTATTCCTGCAATCTGGTAAACGGTGGGGCTTGCGCTAAGCCTGTTTGTGAAAGGTCCATTAACACGAACAGTAAAACCATGACAACTGCCATGTTAAAGAAGTTATGTGTTCAGACAAGCCCTTTCAGAGTCAGGTTAGTGATGGACAATATCAGTCATTTTTCGATAGCCAAATATTTTATAGATGTATAAATGATCCAGCAAGGCAATCAAACGCAAACTCACTATATTAGTAGAATTTACTGTTGAAGCAAGTCAGTCCTTTTACATATGTGCAGAATATTCTCTCTTCCCATGCCAAATATGCCACAGAGTTTCACGTTTGTTAGATTGTAAGGATTTTATTTTCCCTAATGAGTATGTGGGTTCCTGTGTGAGAACTGTCAAAATGTGCCAAGTGTCTGCAGGAGATGATAACGCTCTCATTTCTAAAGTCAGTAATATCACCATCCCATCTTGTTGCAGTCTTTGTAGATTTCTTTTCCTTTTTAAGCTTTTACACAGCCCCAGGACCTGATGGGAGAAAACTTGGAAACAAGTCAAAGGTTGGGAGATATAAGGTTTGAAGATAACAGGCCAGTAGGTATTTCAAAAGAAAGAAAATGAAAAGCAGCAGCCGAAACTGCTGAGAAGGCGATTAAATGGATAACTGAGTGAGAAAGTGTAACTGAACGATTCATGAAATGTGATTGAGGGTATGTGCACACGTTCAGGTTTTTTTTGCGTTTTTTCTCGATAAAAACGTGATAAAACCGCATTAGAAACTGCAGACATATGCATCCTATCATTTAGAATGCATTCTGCAATTTTTGTGCACATGATGCGTTTTTTTCCACGAAAAAAAATGCATTGCGGTAAAAAAAAAGCAGCATGTTCATTAATTTTGCGTTTTTTTTCGCGCTTTTCCCGCTATTCTATGCATTTGGAAAAAACGCATCAAAAACGCGAAAAAAAACGCATGCGGAATTCTGGCAGAAATGTCAGGTTTTTGTCAGAAAAATTTTGACTTTTTGAAAACAAAATTGGCTGGAATTAATGGTGGAGCCATGTCACATTCGGAGACCCCCCTGATGTACCTGAACAGTGGAAACCCCCCAATTCTAACTCCAACACTAACCCCAACACACCCCTAACCCTAATCCCAACTGTAGCCATAACCCTAATCACAACCCTAACCATAATCCTTATCCCAAACCTAATCCTAATCCCAACCCTAATCCTAACCCTAATTTTAGCCCCAACCCTAACCCTAACTTTAGCCTAACCCTAATGGTAAAATGGAAATAAATACATTTTCTTTATTTTATTTTTTTTCTCTAACTAAGGGGGTGATAAAGGGGGGTTTATTTACTTTTCATTTTATTTTAATCAGAGTGATAGGGTCTATCACAGTGAGAAAAATGAACCAATAGGAAAAATCTTCCTATTGTTTCCAGGTGCCGACCGGCAGATCTCGGGGGGAGAACTGCGCATGCGCCCGCCATTTTCTTCCCAGGTGAAGATGGCGGCACCGATGGGTGGAAGCAGGAGGGCCGATGAGCCCCAGGATGCTCTAAAAGGGCTCTAAAAGTGAACCTGGAAATTATAGGCCAGTAAGTCTAACCTCTATTGTTGGTAAAATATTTGAAGGGTTTCTGAGGGATGTTATTCTGGATTATCTCAATGAGAATAACTGTTTAACTCCATATCAGCATGGGTTTATGAGAAATCGCTCCTGTCAAACCAATCTAATCAGTTTTTATGAAGAGGTAAGCTATAGGCTGGACCACGGTGAGTCATTGGACGTGGTATATCTCGATTTTTCCAAAGCGTTTCATACCGTGCCGCACAAGAGGTTGGTACACAAAATGAGAATGCTTGGTCTGGGGGAAAATGTGTGTAAATGGGTTAGTAACTGGCTTAGTGATAGAAAGCAGAGGGTGGTTATAAATGGTATAGTCTCTAACTGGGTCGCTGTGACCAGTGGGGTACCGCAGGGGTCGGTATTGGGACCTGTTCTCTTCAACATATTCATTAATGATCTGGTAGAAGGTTATTGTGACGCCCAGGAGACCGGGGTACCCAGCACCGGACCAATGGAGTCTGTCTCTTGAGGGGGATGTCACGGGTGACTTGACCCGGTGCTGTGGCCTCAGGCAATGCACAGTGTAAGGGGTATCGTGAGGGGACAGGCACTTACTTGATCAGCAGCAGGTTCTCCCAGCGGTGACGATCCCGATCCTGGATAGATGGCTATTGTCCAAATGAAAGACTGAGGCACTGAAACGTTTAACCAGTTTACTTTAACATAAAAGGATTTACAACCAGTCCTGTCACCGGAGTCTGTATGGGAACTCTGAGTTACTTTGACCCTGCCGGGGTCTTCGCCTCTTATTGTGTGCAATTTCTGTGTGGCCCTGCTGCTGTATGTGAACTGGCTGCCGGCCCAATCTGTCCCCTCCGGGTCCTGGTTCGACGGGCAACCCGAGTCCTTTTATCGGTTTACCCCCTCCGGGAGTACCGCTGAACTCTGTGTCTGTTGCTGCGTCCGACCCTAGTGAAGCTGATATCACCTCACGTTTTTCCGGTTGCTGTATTATATGTAATGAATACAGCCACGGATCCGGTATCCGTCTTTGCGCCTGTTCTGGGTAGTGATTAATGCTACCCGGTTCTCACAATGTCCTTTTTCTCTATCCCTCTTCTCCTCAGGCCGGTGATTTGGGCCTGGAAACCGTCATAGGGCTGTTAGAAATTCAGCTGTATGACCTCTCACTTTCAGCTCCTTAGCCCAACTGCCCAACTGCCAGTTCTTCTCTCAGACCAGAATGGATCAAGGGGAGTCTCTGGAGCTCCCCCTTCTGGCCGGAGGAGGTAGTGCAGTCTTGCTATTTTAGTATTTGTATTCAGTGTCAGTAACTATATTTGTGGCAAATACCTCCAGGGGTGCCACATTCCCCCTTAGTTAAGAACAGTACTCCGGGACTGTGGGACGATAACATTTTGAAATAACAATTAATATGTACAGAGTCTTAAAAATGAAAAGTTACAAAAACCACTCAAGGAAACAAAAATAGAGTTCTGTAAAAAGTCACTTCAAATAGCGTCCATTAATACAGTTCTATCCTTGAAGGTATTAGGAAAGGCACTGTACTTAGTGTCCAGGAATTTAGTTCCATTTTTCCAACGGAGTTATCAATATAAAGTCTAAAGAAAGTTCAAAAAGAGCAAAAAGCAAAGTTCAAAAAGCAGTCTTTCCGGAGCTTTGATTTAGTGCCTCCGGGCTGATAAAAAGTTCAAGAATATGCAAGAAGTTCATACAGACAAGTCTCTGTAGGCATTGGGCTTAAACGTTGCAGACTGATAACAATGACTATACTACATTTTCTGTTTAACTATATACGGCATAACATATATACAATTCACATTATGAGCTTTATAGTTGGTAATCTGCATACCTGGCCGGTAATTGACCCTGGGTACTACGCTGTGATCTACGCAATAGCGGTGTCTCTTCATGTGGTGTACTACTGTCTACTGCGGATGTAGTATCTGCCCGCTCTGCTAAAGATAATTCCACGATTATGGAGTTGGCAAGTCCACCGTGAATGGGATTACTCTGACCAGGAATCTGTTCTTCCTGGCCTGGAACCTCCTGTAGTACGGGGTCAGCCTCTTCCTGTCTTGGGACTTCTGGTATTGGGTTCGGTGTTGGGTAAAAGGCCACCATGGGAACCACTACTGCACCATGGTATGTTAGTAGGGTTTTGGGAAAGTCTCCTATACAGGTGTGATACACTTCCTCTTCTTTTTCCTTTACTGGTTGAACCTGTATGGGTTGAATAACTTCTGGTTCTGGCTGGACAACGTCTGGCTCTTTCAATGCTTCCGGACATAATTTAAGATTGTCTCTTGACACTAGTACAGATGTTAAGCCTCCGTTTTTGCTAATGAGACACATTTTAGGATTATCCACTCTTGTTGGTAAAACTGTGTAGGGTACGGCTTCCCACTGATTGTCTAGTTTATTGGTTCGACGATTTCTCTTGAGCACTTGGTCACCCGGTCTTAATGGGGTCGCTAGGGCATTCTGGTTGAAAGTTCGCTCTTGTCTTTCTCTAGTTTGCTGAAGGCTTCTTTCCACACTCTCTTGCACTTGGCGATACTGCTTTTGCCGTATGATATCCCAATTGGAGTCTTGAACTTCTGCGTCTGGTTTCAGAATTCCCATTTCTAGATCGATTGGTAATTGGCCGGGTCTTGCACGCATAAGGTAAGCTGGGGTGCAGTTGGTGGAGCTCACCGGGACATGATTATACAGATCCACCAAGTCAGGCAATTTCTCTGGCCATTGATTCCTTTCTGTCTCAGGTAAAGTCTTTAGTAGGTCTATTACAATATGGTTCATCTTCTCGCATAAGCCGTTTGTTTGTGGATGATAGGCCGTCGTCCGGATCTTTTTGCAACCATACATATTACAGAATTCTCTGAAGATCTCTGATTCAAAGGCTGTACCTTGGTCGGTGAGAACCTGTTCCGGATATCCATGGGGTCTACAAAAGTACGTTTCGAACGCTTTGGCTGCTGTTTTTGCTGTCAGATCTTTTACGGGTACTACTACCAAGAAGCGTGAATAATGGTCCACGATGGTCAAGGCATAGACATAGCCGGACCGGCTTGGTATTAACTTCACGTGGTCCATGGCTACAAGTTCAAGTGGTTGTTTGGTGATTATGGGCTGCAGTGGTGCTCTTTGGTTCTTTTGATCGTTTCTTCTGAGGTTGCCCGGGCCACAATTTCTGCACCACTGTTCGATTGATTTTCTCATCCCGACCCAATAAAATCTTTCTCTTAGAAGTACTTCTAACTTTTTCCAACCGAAGTGACCAGCACCATTATGGTAAGCTTCGAGGACCATCTTGACATCTTGTTTAGGCACGATAATCTGCCAAACCAATTCATGTGTTTTCGGATTGGTGTACCTTCTACAGAGCTTCTCTTGATACAGGAACATTTTGCCTCTCTCTTTCCAGAGTTGATGCGTCTCTTCTGGGGCATCCTCATCGGGATATGCACTTTGGTCAGTTAACAGTTCCTTCACCAACTTCACAGCCAGATTGCTGTCTTGGGTGTCAGCCCATCTATGGTGTGCTAACGGATTAAAATTCACCTCTTGTTGTTTCTGATAGGTACTTGACTGATGATGTTTTGCCTTGGGATGATGGAAGGCTGGTAGTTCAATTTCTTCAAGCTCCCCCGTTTCTTCTTCTACATCTCTCAAGTGTGGCATCCGGGATAGGGCATCAGCATTTCCATTCTTGCGACCTGCTCGATACTTGATCTTGAAGTTGTAATTAGATAACCGGGCTATCCATCGCTGTTCTAACGCACCTAATTTGGCTGTGTCCAGGTGGGTCAACGGATTGTTGTCAGTATAGACAATAAATTCTGCAGCGGCCAGATAGTGTTTGAAACGTTCAGTCACAGCCCAAACTACTGCCAGTAGTTCCAATTTGAAGGAGCTATAATTTTCTGGATTTCTTTCAGTAGGCCGGAGCTTTCTACTTGCAAAGGCGATGACTTTCTCCCGACCTTCTTGCTTTTGTGACAGCACCGCTCCTAGTCCCACATTACTGGCATCGGTGTAGAGGATGAAAGGTTGATGGTAATCTGGGTATGCCAGAACCTCTTCTCCGGTTAGTGCCTTCTTTAGTTGTTCAAAGGAGTCTTCCCTTTCGTCGTTCCACTGGAAAGGAGGGTTTCGGTTTGAAGGTTTCTTCGTCTGCCCTACCAAGGCGTCTTGCAAGGGTGCTGCCAACTTGGTAAATCCTTTTATAAATCTGCGATAGTAACCCACCAATCCAAGGAATTGCCTCACTTCTTTTGCGCTGGTAGGTCTCGGCCAATCCCTTATGGCGGTTATTTTCTCGGGATCCGGTGCTACTCCCTCCGAACTCACGATGTGTCCCAGGTACTGTACCTTTGGCTTGAGAAGGTGACATTTGGATGGCTTGATTTTCATGCCATACCTGGATAAGGCTTCGAACACTTCTGCCAAGTCTTTTAAGTGTTGTTCGTAAGTCTTTGAGTAGACGATCACATCATCTAGGTACAGGAGGACGGTCTCGAAGTTCTTGTGTCCGAGGCAGCATTCCATCAGCCGCTGGAAGGTACCGGATGCATTGCAGAGTCCGAACGGCATGCGATTAAATTCACTTAGACCCATTGGTGTGGTGAATGCCGTCTTTTCCTTATCTCTCTCAGCCACAGGGACTTGCCAATACCCGCTTGTTAAGTCTAAGGTGGAAAAATAATTAGCAGATTTCAAAGCAGTCAAGGACTCTTCTATCCTAGGCAAAGGGTAGGCATCTTTATGGGTGACGTTATTAATCTGCCGGTAGTCTACGCACATTCTCATAGTTCCATCTTTTTTTTTGACAATCACTAGAGGGGCCGCCCAGGGGCTACAGCTGTCTCTTATTACCCCGGCCTGTTTCATTTCCCTCAGCATATCTTTTGCACATTGATAGTGAGCGGTCGGTATGGGTCTATATCTTTCTTTTATTGGGGGATGGTCACCTGTGGGGATTGTGTGTTCTACCCCTTCTATCCGTCCGAAGTCCAATGGGTGTTTACTGAAGACTTGTTCATATTCCGTCACTAGCCTATACACCCCTTGTTTTTGATGGGTAGGTGTTGAATTTATGCCCACGTGTAGCTGTTGGCACCAATCCTCCATTTCTCCATCTAAGGGCTCAATGGTTGTGATGGCATTGTTGTCAACAGTATATAGCTTTGCCATTGTAGCATACCTTGGCAAAGTGACCTCTTCCTCTCCACAGTTCAAAAGTCGTACCGGCACTCATCCCCGGTGTACCTCGACTATCCCTCGTGCTGTGAGTATAGTGGGCCTGCTGTCGGTGTACACTGGTTCTATTAAGGCTTGATAATCTCGTCCCTTAGTACCAATGGCTGCTCTACACCATACCAGCATTTCTGTTTTTGGTGGGATTACAATAGACGTTGGATCACTTACCCTCACACTGCCGATTTCTCCACCTGCAACTTCTACCTGTTGCCTTAACATCAATACTTTTATTTCCCTCCGGAGAACTCTCTGCTGGCAGGATTGGGCAGTTTCAGCAATTTGCTGTAAGACAGAAATGACTTCGGAAAAGCAGTTCTCTAACACATTCATTCCTATCAATACAGTTGGTTCACAGTTCCGCCGGTCAACATCAACAACAATTATACCCTGTTTCTTCAATTCTACTTTACCAATCTTTATGGTCATCTCCCTGAATCCTAGTTTCGGTACCAACTTACCATTACTGGCCCATATATCTAGTTCAACATCAGAGGGCCCTTTATCAATATCTGCATCAGCCCAGTACCTCTTATAAAGGATATACGGTATAGATGAAATCTGGGAACCTGTGTCCAGCAAAGCGTTGAGGGGCATTCCGTCCAGCACGATAGGGATAATGGGTCGTCCTCCGATGTACCTGTCGTGCCAGGGTGTTGGGCCTTGAAAGTTCATTCCTGCGAAGCGGCCCGCATTCCCAGGGGATTCCCATTTAAATCACAATCTCGTGCAAAGTGGCCTGGCTGCTGGCAACGGCGGCAAATGGGCTGTCCATCCGGTTGGTAGCGGTCGCGGGGTCGTCCTCTCCATGTCGGGTATCTCCGGGGTCTCATCCATGGAACATCTTCTCTACGGTTTGCCAACTCCATCTTGGGTCCTCTCATCTCCTGCATGGTTTTAGCCATTGAAGCAACAACATCAGTTAAAGAGTCAAGCTTTTGTTGAAGAGCCTCATTAGTACTGGGCCCCAGGGGCTTAGCAATGGCCCCGGACATAGCTGATGTCACTGGTACTCCATGTTGTTGAGGAGCCTCTGCCATGAGTTGCGCAGGCTCCTGATCCCGAGGTGCTTCTGCCAGCTGGAGACGTATAACGCTCTCCTTTAATTGGGCAAATGTCAATTCAGGGTTCTTAAAAACAAGCATGCTCACATGCCCCCGGTAAGAAGGGGTGTAGAGTCCCTCAATAAATTGATCTCTTAGCAGTTTATCCGCTCCGGTGTTAAAAATGGGTTCAGCCAGTGTAAGTGATTTAAGGGCTTCCTGCAGGTTTAAGGCAAAGTCTCTCACGCACTCATTAACTTTTTGTTTGCAATTAAAGAATCGTACTTTAGCTTTGCTGCTGGCAGTGGTTTCAAATGTAGCTTTTAATCCAGCAAATATGCGTTCAACAGTGCCTTTTAGATCAGCTGCCCATGCTGTGACTTCTCGCTTAGCATGGCCACTTAACTGCATCATCAGGAGACTAACACGCTGAACTTCACCCACGGGGAACATGTCAAAATGGGCCAGCATCTTTTCTCTGAAATCGTCAAGGGTATTAGGCTCACCTTCATATATTGGAAGCCATGGGCCACCCGGGGTATATGGCATCAGCACCGACATGATGGGCGCCACTCCTTGCACCGCTGCGCTACCGGACTCTCTATCGACACTCTGTCTTTCAGCTGCATTAACGTCGCCGGGTGCTGCGGCGTCTCCGTGCTGCGACATACTGTGCCCCCTTAGTTAATCCGGACCCTTCCGGTCCTCCGCTTCCGTCGGGATAGTGTAGATTCGTTCCGCTGTGCAGCAGGATCGATTTTCCCCTTGCTCTGATGTCAGAGCGCTCAGCTTGGTGCCGCCCACAATGACACCCACCCACCGCGCTCTGTAATGGCGGATTCTGAAGTTTTTCAGTTAGACTGGGGCTCAGGTGATGGCGTAGTTCAATTAACAGTCTCGTGCCTAACGGTTATGAAGTGATTACCTCAGGGGATGGCGGCCATCTTTACTCCATTATAACCAATGGGGAAAAGTCACTTTCAATAGTTTTCAATGGGAAATGGAATTTTCTTTAATAAAGTCAATTTTCAAGATTTTTCATCCAAGTTTTCACAATTTTGGACTCCAATCATGGCACACAATACCCGGTATACGTGCTGGCTGAATCCTGTTCGTGACGCCAATTGTGACGCCCAGGAGACCGGGGTACCCAGCACCGGACCAATGGAGTCTGTCTCTTGAGGGGGATGTCACGGGTGACTTGACCCGGTGCTGTGGCCTCAGGCAATGCACAGTGTAAGGGGTATCGTGAGGGGACAGGCACTTACTTGATCAGCAGCAGGTTCTCCCAGCGGTGACGATCCCGATCCTGGATAGATGGCTATTGTCCAAATGAAAGACTGAGGCACTGAAACGTTTAACCAGTTTACTTTAACATAAAAGGATTTACAACCAGTCCTGTCACCGGAGTCTGTATGGGAACTCTGAGTTACTTTGACCCTGCCGGGGTCTTCGCCTCTTATTGTGTGCAATTTCTGTGTGGCCCTGCTGCTGTATGTGAACTGGCTGCCGGCCCAATCTGTCCCCTCCGGGTCCTGGTTCGACGGGCAACCCGAGTCCTTTTATCGGTTTACCCCCTCCGGGAGTACCGCTGAACTCTGTGTCTGTTGCTGCGTCCGACCATAGTGAAGCTGATATCACCTCACGTTTTTCCGGTTGCTGTATTATATGTAATGAATACAGCCACGGATCCGGTATCCGTCTTTGCGCCTGTTCTGGGTAGTGATTAATGCTACCCGGTTCTCACAATGTCCTTTTTCTCTATCCCTCTTCTCCTCAGGCCGGTGATTTGGGCCTGGAAACCGTCATAGGGCTGTTAGAAATTCAGCTGTATGACCTCTCACTTTCAGCTCCTTAGCCCAACTGCCCAACTGCCAGTTCTTCTCTCAGACCAGAATGGATCAAGGGGAGTCTCTGGAGCGCCCCCTTCTGGCCGGAGGAGGTAGTGCAGTCTTGCTATTTTAGTATTTGTGTTCAGTGTCAGTAACTATATTTGTGGCAAATACCTGTAGGGGTGCCACATTTACATGGTAAAATATCGATATTTGCAGATGATACAAACTATGTAAAGCAGTTAATACAAGAGAAGATAGTATTCTGCTGCAGATGGATCTGGATAAGTTGGAAACTTGGGCTGAAAGGTGGCAGATGAGGTTTAACAATGATAAATGTAAGGTTATACACATGGGAAGAAGGAATCAATATCACCATTACACACTGAATGGGAAACCACTGGCTAAATCTGACAGGGAGAAGGACTTGGGGATCCTAGTTAATGATAAACTTACCTGGAGCAGCCAGTGCCAGGCAGGAGCTGCCAAGGCAAACAGGATCATGGGGTGCATTAAAAGAGGTCTGGATACACATGATGAGAGCATTATACTGCCTCTGTACAAATCCCTAGTTAGACCGCACATGGAGTACTGTGTCTAGTTTTGGGCACCGGTGCTCAGGAAGGATATAATGGAACTAGAGAGAGTACAAAGGAGGGCAACAAAATTAATAAAGGGGATGGGAGAACTACAATACTCAGATAGATTAGCGAAATTAGGATTATTTAGTCTAGAAAAAAGATGACTGAGGGGCGATCTAATAACCATGTATAAGTATATAAGGGGACAATACAAATATCTCGCTGAGGATCTGTTTATACCAAGGAAGGTGACGGGCACAAGGGGGCATTCTTTGCGTCTGGAGGAGAGAAGGTTTTTCCACCAACATAGAAGAGGATTCTTTACTGTTAGGGCAGTGAGAATCTGGAATTGCTTGCCTGAGGAGGTGGTGATGGCGAACTCAGTCGAGGGGTTCAAGAGAGGCCTGGATGTCTTCCTGGAGCAGAACAATATTGTATCATACAATTATTAGGTTCTGTAGAAGGACGTAGATCTGGGGATTTATTATGATGGAATATAGGCTGAACTGGATGGACAAATGTCTTTTTTCGGCCTTACTAACTATGTTACTAAGCCCAAATTTGACTTAGCTACAGGGCCCCCAGATTTCTGTGTTTGCCTATGTGCTATAATTGTAATGCAGTTCCAATTTCTTATTTTCAATGTTTACCTATTATAGCGTTTCAGTTGTATTTTCTTGGTTATATTGAATAGTCATGACAGCTAGAACCTGTTCACACTGGTCATTTTTTATTATTATTTGTAATACACTCCTTCTGACTAAGCACTCCTCTCATCAGCCTAAGGTGTTTATAATTAGAGCTGGATCCTGCCTTTGCCTAAATATGTAGGTTTTAAGCTCAGGAGAGGCATCTAAGCCTAGGGTCCCAAAAAACGGGTACGCCTTGTCGACAGGTTGTTGGGCTCACATTAATTGGCCAATTCGTGCGCTAAGTACCTTCAATTTTCAATACATTTTCTTTAGCAGTAATGTAGTTCACCATCCTTTTATGACTGACTCAAATCTTATAAGTTAGCTCCTCCCCATAACATGTGACTTTCCGAGAAGCAGCCATTGGTTGACTACACTGTCAATACTCCTTCCCATAAAACTCACTAAAACCTTTACTTATGTTGTCCTGGTAAGAAAATTCACAATTAAGTAACACATGCAAAGAAATGGGAATAATGTGCACAACGAGTGTGGATTACTTCCGCGCTGCCGCAATAATACAGTTTCAGAAGTATTAAAGTAGTAATGGTGGTTTATTCAATGTGTTCCAAGGTCTTAATGACCCCTTCTTCAGGAAAGTCTACACAAAACATGGAAACGCGTTGAATAAGCCACCATTATTACTTTATTAACTGTAACTGTATTATTGCGGCAGGGTGGAAGTAATCCACACTCCTTGCGCACATTGTTCCATATGGTCGTTACCTGTCCCGTGGATCTGCAGCAGCTGACGTTTTGAGCCTTTACCTAGCATCACCAGGTAAGCAGCTTTCTTGGGGATTATCTCATTTAAATCTGTGGGATAAGACCCTACTTGTGCTTTTTCCATCCTTTTCTCTCAAAAACTCTAAAGAAATGGGAATAACATAAGTAAACCACATACTGTACATTGGAAATCGAGAAATAGCTTAATAACAAAAATACTTCTATCTCAGAAACTTTGTGATAGAGCAAAACCAAGCATATTTTTGGAATCAGCACATCAAACTCCATAAAACAGACATATTACCTTTGCTGATGTTTTTTTTGTGTTGTTAACCAGTGTAATTTTTTAACGTTTGTTAACCCATGTTTAAGCCTTACTTTATAGTTTTTGTAGGTTTTGCCATTACCAACCAAATCAAGTAAGTCTGTTGTGAGTTCTGTTTTTGGGCTCCCTCTGGTGGTTACTGATGGTACTGGGTGACTTGTGTTCTCTGCGGTCTCTGGTGTCCACCTGTTCCTTCAGGTTATGGGAGTTTCCTATTTAACCTGGCTTTTTTGTCATTTCCTCGCCGGCTATCAATGTAATCAGCGTGTCTTTTTACCTCTGCTCCCTGCGTCTGTTATCTTCAGGACAAGCTAAGTTTTGATTTTCCTGTTCCACGTTTTGCTTAATTTTTGTATTAGTCCAGCTTGCAGATATGTGATTCCTTGCTGCTGGTTGCTCTAGTGGGCTGAAATTACTCCTCATGTTCCATGAGTTGGCACATGAGTTCAAGTAATTTCAGGATGGTTTTTTGAAGGGTTTTTCGCTGACCGCGCAGTTCACTTTTGTATCCTCTGCTATCTAGCTTTAGCGGGCCTCATTTTTGCTGATTCTATTTTCATAACTACGTATGTGCTTTCCTCTCATTTCACCGTTATTACATGTGGGGGGCTGCTATTTCTGTGGGGTGTTTCTCTGGAGGCAAGTGAGGTCTGTGTTTCTTCTGATAGGGGAAGTTAATCCTTCGGCTGGCGCGAGACGTCTAGGAATCATCGTAGGCACGTTCCCCGGCTACTGCTAGTTGTGTGTTTAGGTTCAGGATCGCGGTCAGCTCAGGTTCCATCACCCTAGAGCTTGTTTTGTTTTTGTGCTTGTCCTTTTGTGATCCCCTGCCATTGGGATCATGACATAAGTCTATGCAGATTTTGATTTTAATTCTATCTGTTTAAAAGTTCATTCTCCGTACACTATAAAATACAAAGATTATAATGAATTGGAGAATTTTATAAAATTTATACTTCGCATCTGTACGTGATAAATGTAGCATATCTCCATTTGCCAAGTGTTAAATTAGAAGGTAAAACGACCTTGCTGCAAGTGGTGCTAATTAAACAAGTTTTCTTTTGCTGATCCCTTGTAGTTATCAAATAGGATTGATAAAGGCTTTATTAAAAGGGTGCGCTCATCTGCCAGATGATTAAGATGCTGGCCAATTATTTTTAGATTTGCTTTATACTGATTCGTATTGTCCTAATCTACAAGGACTTTATTTGCAGTCTCCATACCAACACTGTGCTAATTAGGTGCTAATTAAGAACTTGCCATGCTCAGTCTTAATAAAGCTTAAAGGGAATTTATCACCCCCTGGACGTGTATGACCTATTAATATGGGCATACAGGTGATAGAAATGTTGCACTAGTCATACCTGTGCCTTATATTAACGGTCTTGTTATTGAGAAATGTTATATTCTTTCTTTATGTTAATGATTTCTTCCAGGCTGCGGGGCATGCGGTACATGGAAGAAATCTCTGCCTCTGGTCATCACTGTAATAGTACCTTCAGGGCAGGATCTTCTCCACTTCAGTGACCTCCGCAGCTAAGGTTCTCTCCCCACTTCCTCCCGGCATAGTCATCACTATGTACACATGGTTCCTAGCGATGACTATGCAGGGAGGAAGTGGGGAGAGTACCTTATCGGCACGCACGCCGGAGATCACAGTTACTCGCCTGTGCAGAAGATCCCTGAATGCAGCACCTACAGAAGGGAGGAAAAGGTATGTATTTTTGAGGGAGTGCAGGGCGAAGGCACATGATTCCGGAGCCATAGCTGACATGCATGGGAGGGAGTAAGTATCACAATGGAGACAGGAGGCAAGGATTTTTTGCAAGTACTGCACGCCCTGGAACCTGAAAGAAATCTTTAGCAGAAAGACAGAATATAATTTTTCTCAACAAGACAGTTAATATGAGGCATACAGGTAGGACTAGTGTAAGATTTATATTACCCGTATGCCCATATTAATAGGTCATGTACATCGTGGGGGTGATGACAGATCCCCTTTAATTGTCTGTGACTGGAACTGCAGCCACCTGGTCTGTGGATACTTGTTTGCTACTTCCAGGTTTCTGAAGCTGGAAAAATGTTGTCCATTTACTTTAGTGGCTTTTTAGTATGTTCTTTGTTCTTGTTTGGCGATCGTCCATTTGTAAAATCTAGTCTTCTATCAGAACACCTTGTGAAATAGAAACGGATGTTAGTTAAGTTATTTTTTGAATGGGTTCCTGGCTGGTTAGACTGCCGTCCATATTGGTGATGAACATGGTTTATTTTTGTATAGAAATGTAAATGAATTACTTGGGTTGTTGTTTTAAACATAGTATAAAATGCATACTTTATAAGCATAATGGAAAATGTTTTTAAAGTGATCACCACGTTTGGCTGATATGAGATACAGCCACCACTTTTCAGGCCTGATATACAGTATTCTATAATGCTGTATATCTGCTCCCAACCTGTAAGAAGAAAAATAACTTTTATTATACTCACCTGTGGGAGATCCAGTCCGAGGGGTGTCGCTCTTCTTGGTCCAGCACCTCCCACCTTCTTACGATCGTCTTCCTCCTTCTTGCTTCGTGTCATCCCCACATCATCCACAGTCTCCTTGGCACCCCGCTCCGGCGCAGGCGTACTTATCTGCCCTGTTGAGGTCAGAGCAAAGTACTGCAGTGCGCATGCGCCAAGCCTCTTTGACCTTTCCTGGCACTTGCGGGACTTTTAATGACAGGCCTGTCTAGGTACAAATGAATAAAACAAAGGAAACTGTGCAGTGCTGCTGAATATGTTGTCACTATTAAATCAACAGCATCTTCCTTCTTCTACCAAAGGGCACCAGGTTTATGTACAAGGAAATTTAAGGTTAGCCGAGCTAGCTACATGGACAAGCATTAATGCAAACATTAGAAACACATTAATATCAAATGATCACACAAGTAATTGAGCTGTAAAATGATCATGAATATTTACTGCTGTAGCTTTACGATTGTGCCACCAGGAAGAAATATATTATATAACCCAAAAATAAATCAAGCCGATAATGAGCTCAGAATATTGGAAATAATCTAACCTGGTTAGAAAGAAAAGAAATGGCTCGAATTCCAATATCCAGACATTAAATTGGATTGGTGATGAATTGGGAATACAAGCTCACTTGACTTTATTTCCATTATAAGAACCTGTGTTGGTTAAACTGATCAAGAGAGCTCTAAATATTGCTTGATTTCATGGACTTTTCCATTCAGCAGTTTGATGCGACGACTTCTTAATCCATATTTCATTTCTCCAAAGACACTAAGTACAATTTTATGAAATAAAATTACTTCTAATAATCCAAGATAGGCGAGCTTCAATGTTAAACGGGACACTAAATATCTCCTGAGAAAGGTGAAGATCTAAATAATCTTGCGCTTATTGACTCTGACTCTGTCCTTATGTCTGTAGATTATTGCTGGATATCTCATGTTTGATATAGTTAGAATCTGTGCACAAAAAATAAATCTTAAACCATTTTCTTCCTTTTTAGTGATGTGATCTTAATTTTATAGCTGGACTCAAAATGAAACTAATACTGATAGCTGCCAATGTGTAAATATTTCGAGAAGTCTCCAGGCACAAGATAGAGTGGACAAATCAGCATAAGTTCCTCTGGTGAGTGCATAGTCCTGATACGGCAGCAGAACGATGCCTGGAGCCAATTACTTGCTACTAAGGTCTATTTCTTGGGATGATTAATAAATCATATATAAGATCTTAACCCCTTAATGACCTTGGGATTTTCCATTTTTACGTATTCGTTTTTCGCTCCCTTCCTTCACAGAGCCACAACTTTTTTATTTTCCCATCAATATGGCCATGTAAGGGCTTATTTTTTGCGAAACGAGTTGTACTTTTGAACGACATCATTGGTTTTACCATGTCGTGTACTAGAAAACGGGAAAAAATTTCCAAGTGCGATGAAATTGCAAAAAAAGTGCAATCCCACACTTGTTTTTTGTTTGGCTTTTTTACTAGATTCACTAAATGCAAAAATTGACCTACCATTTTGATTCTCCAGGTCATTATGAGTTCATAGACACCAAACATGTCTAGGTTCTCTTTTATCTAAGTGGTGAAAAAAAATTCCAAACTTTGCTAAAAAAAACAAAAAATTGCACCATTTTCCAATACCCATAGCGTCTCCATTTTTCGTGATCTGGGGTCAGTTGAGGGCTTATTTTTTGCATTCCAAGCTGATGTTTTTATTGATACCACTTTTGTGCAGATACGTTCTTTTGATCGCCCGTTATTGCATTTTAATGCAATGTCGCAGCGACCAAAAAAACATAATTCTGGCATTTCAAATTTTTTTCTCGCTACGCGATCAGGTTAATGCTTTTTTTATTGATAGATTGGGCGATTCTGAATGCGGTGATACCAAATATGTGTAGGTTTGATTTTTTTTTATTGTTTTATTTTAAATGGGGTGAAAGAGGGGTGATTTAAACTTTTATATTTTTTTTAACTTTTTTTAACTTTTTTTTTTTTTTTACTTTTGCCATGCTTCAATAGCCTCCATGGGATGCTAGAAGCTGGCATAACTCGATTGGCTCTGCTACATAGCAGCGATCATCAGATCGCTGCTATGTAGCTGAATTGCAGGCATGCTATGAGCACCGTCCACAGGGTGGCACTCACACCAAACCGGCATAAGTAACCTTAGAGGTCTCAAGGACCTCTATGGTTACTATGCAGAAGCATCGCTGACCCCCGATCATGTGACGGGGTCGGTGATGCGCGGCTCGATGGCCGGAAGCGCCGGTTAAGCGCCGGCATTTAACTAGTTAATAGCGCCGAGTGAATCGCGATTCCACCCGCCGCTATTGCGGGCACATGTCAGCTGTTCAAAACAGCTTACATGTCCCGACTTTGATGCGGGCTCACCGCCGGAGCCCGCATCAAAGCGGGGATTCTGACCTCGGACGTACTATCCCGTCCAAGGTCACAAAGGGGTTAAAGGGAACCTGTCACCCCCCCCTGGCATTTTTAACTAAAAGAGCTACCTTGTGCAGTACTAATGCTGCATTCTGTCAAAATGCCTCTTTTATTTGGGGTCCCTTCCAATGCTGAAATACTCATTTTTATAATCTGCCCGTGCCTCCCAGCCATCACTCATTTCCAGGGCTGCCATCAGGGCATTACTGCCCTGACTGGCGTATGGGGCTCGGTGGGCAGAGGGGGCCCGCATCGGGCCCCGTATCATCTGCTCACCGAGCCCCTACCTGCAGGCTAAACTGGGCCATTAGCGGCACTGCGGCAACACTATTGATGTGGGCCGCACCCGCACGTCAATAGTTAACAGCCGCCAGCCAATCGGAGGCTGGCTGACGTCAGCCGCAGTGCGCACGTCGTCATTGTCAGTCGCCGGCGAGTGCGCGCTGTATGGAGAGAGCTTCGCCGCTAGAGCACGGCCAGGTAAGAAGAACTTGTTTTTTTTTTGAGAGCGGCGATTCGGTGGGCCCGGGGCAGACTGTGAGACAGGGGGGTAGAATGCTGGACATGGGGGAAGACTGTGAGACATGGTGGCAGAATGCTGGACACAGGGGCAGACTGAGACACGGGGGCAGAATGCTGAACATGGGGGCAGACTGCTGGAGATGGGGAAGACAAACACGGGGCAGAATGCTGGACATGGGGGAAGACTGAGACACGATGGCAGAATGCTGGACACGGGGGCAGAATGCTGGACATGGGGGCAGAATGCTGGACACGGGGCAGAATGCTGGACACGGGGGCAGACTGAGACACATGGGCAGAATGCTGGACATGGGGGAAGACTGAGACACGGGGCAGAATGCTAGACAGGGGGCGGACTGTGAGACACGGGGCAGAATGCTGGACATGAGGACAGAATGCTGTACACGGGGGGCAGAATGGAGATATGGGGCATGATTGGAGACACGGGGCAGGATGAAAGACATGGGGGCATAATTGGAGACAGATGGGGCAGGGTTGGACACAGATTGTGCAGGATCATGGGGCAGGATGGATACAATGGAGACAGATATGGCAGGATGGGGAGATCATATGGGGTAGAATGGATACTCATGAGAGCAGGATGGGAGAACATATGGCTGAAGCCAGGAATGAGACACACGGAGACCAGGATGGGGAACATTATTACTATAGGAGCTAATTAAGGGATATTATTACTGCAGTGATGTATTTATTTTATTTTTTGAGTATGCTGTTTTAAATGGGGGGATGGTCCTGTTACTGTGTAGAGTGACACTATGTCGCCTCTTTTTCTTCATGTGGTGTAATGTAGAAGTTGGGAAAAATAAGTAATGTGTTCTGCAAGTGGAGCTCTAGATAACTGTGTTATTTCCTGCAGAGACAAGTCCTGGCTGGAAAAAGTGATGGCGGTCTGTGCTGGATGAAAGATGAAGGACTTCACCAAGAGACATCACTGGTGAGTCAGTGTGTTACCTATACATTGACACTATACACTGTATACTATATACAGAGCTCCTGTGTATAATATCACCAGGAATCACTGTATTTCCTGTACACAGACACTGCATGCTAAGTACAGATCTCCTGTGTATAATGGCATTTATGGTGATAGTATTGTGTTTTTTTTTTATTACTGATCAGTATGTAGTATTCAGTCTCTATGTGGTGGTTATATGTGGTCTGGACATGGTGTTGCTGTATTTGTCCCTTGTATGTGCTATTTGATCACTTTGTGGTGGTAATATGTGGTCAGGTCATGGTGCGGTGGTATTTGTTCCTTGTATGTGGTATTATTCGGTCACTGGTGGCAATATGAGGTCTGGACATGGTGTGGTGGTATTTGCTTCTTGTATGTGATATTATTGGTCATTTAAAAACTGAAAAATAAATAAAAATATACCTAAATTGTATTGCATATTTTAACAAATATTTAATAGGTTACAGTAGAGTAGGACCCGGCCAAAAGTATCTACCGTGTTATGGTGGCAACTTAAAAAATCTTTTGGCCAAAACAAAAGCTGCTGGCTATATGTGTGATCTGGTGATGGGAACTTTTAATGTGTGATAGGTGAGAAGTGGAGTTTTTCCAAGAAAGAGCAGTGGGACTGTGGACAGTTCGAGGGGTGGAGCGTGAAGGCAGGGCTGGGGTGGAGCCTGGGCGGAGTCTCAAGGGGGCCTTGAAAATTTTGCCAGTATGGGCCCCCGAAATTTCTATTAGCAGCCCTGCTCATTTCCTCCGTGCGACACCTCCTCTGCATTCATTTATGTCCCCGGCGCTTGCGCTGTAAGTTTTTTTTCGGGCATGCGAGGTTTGCGCTGCCCTTCGACTCCCATCACATGATGGGAACTTACAGCGCAGGCACCGGGAACGTTAATGAAGGCACAGGAGGCGGCGTACGGAGGAAATGAGTGATGGCTGGGGGGCGTTTGTGTCCGGTAGGAAAAGACATGCCCCCAGGACAGACTACAAGTATGGCGGGCAAATTATAAAAACGAACATTTCAGCGTTGGAAGGGACCCCAAATAAAAGAGTCACCTTGACAGAATGAAGCATTAGTGCTGCACAAGGTGGCTCTTTTAGTTAAAAACGCCAGGGGGGTGACAGGTTCCCTTTAATGATGCACCATTCCAACAAAGAGCACAATGACGGTGGGAATGCAAATATTCTCTATAGATGGAGAAACATTTTCTATATTGGACCCATGAAAGTAAAGTCCAACACTTACTACAGATGGGTGAGAAATAGAGAACATAGGATAGATCATTTCCATTTTTCTATCCTAGACAACCCCTTTAATTACCTTCCCCCTTTTATTTTTACCCAGAAATGTAGTTTGCCATTCAGATTCATACATTTTTGTTATGTATCCCAGATTGTTCTAGCAATGTTTTAGGGACTAATATTGGTTGGATTTATGACATTATCCGTCATGATGTTTTTCTCCATAGCAGCTCACTGAATTTATTGATTCACTGAAGGTAAACTATGGAGAACAGTTCACACTATTCATGTAGACCTCATTCACTTGAGTATAAAAAGATCTACGAATCATATTCCCGATGAAAACTTTACAGAAAAATAACTGTGGGCATGTGGTTTCTACAGAAATGTCGTTCTCTTCTCATAAGATGGACTTTTACTAGTTCTCATTGTCTGTTTGCAGAAATTGCACAAAGCTTTTGGGAGACTTGTCATTCATTATCTATGTCTATAATGAGGAGGCTGGAAGTGTTTTAATAGCATATGTACAGAAATTGAGTGCTCAAGAATGAAAAGCAGTCACAATGCTGGTTTTTATAATGCATGTTATATTATATAAAAGGCTCAAGCATTGAACAATTGACACAAACCATGCATTTGAATATAAAGCAGCTTCCTCCTGTATCACTTATTAACTGGTACTTTTTTTGGGGGGATGGAGTCAAATACAAAGTATTATTCTGCGCTGCGGAATATGTTGGAGCTATATAAATAAAATTATTATTATTATTATTTGCTTGGTGAAAACTTTAAACAATAAAATCTTGAGCCTCCACTAGAGGGAGCTTCAAAATTTACTGTATATATTGAGCAATAAGCAGTATACCTCTCCCCCTAGTGGTGGTAATAGGCAGCTACATTTTAAAATCATACCAGAAAATATAACTATTAAGGCAATGTTCACATCACTTTTTTTACCTTATGTTCATTGAGTCCATCAGGGCTAAAGTCCGAACCCTTGCAAAACCGGATTCGGGCGTATGTGCTGACAGGGGTCTTTGACAGCAATGATGTAGGTGGAATCATAGTGTGCTCTGTTGTGCATCATTTTGCCAATACACTCCTAGTTTGAGGCTGGCAGCAAGATAGTTGACTACGTCCTGGTGCCCCCCTCTAATTGGAGTGTACGTACAAAAATGATGCTCAACAGGGCACACTGTGACTCCGTCTGCATCATTATTGTCATAGACCCCCGTCAGCGTACACACCCAAATCCCTTTTTGTGGGGATCAGATGTAAGCCTTGACGGAGCCACTGAATGTAAGGTAAAATGTAATGTGAACTTTGCCTAAAACACCTATTCTGTTATCTATCCAGCATCTTTCACCATTCTTATTGAATACTTGTTTTTTGTTGAGAAGGTGGAAGAGCAAAATAATGTCTTAGGTTATTTCACAAATGGGATATTAGTCCAAATATGTGTGGCATGGGGCTTAAATATGATATATTAATTCCCCCTCTACACTGTTTGAGCAATCCAACCATACATGTAAAAAATTGTTATTTAGATTGTAACACTCTTTGTCAAAAACATTGATACATACAATCGGCATGACACGTGTCCCAGAAATGAGTAATGCAGGTAGTGTCCGCATTGATTGTTAATGGATAATGCTCTGTCAGTAATAAGTGCCACACAAAGTGCACCAAAAATAATGGTGCCACGCAGCTCCCCAACAAAAGTAGTGTCCCACATAGTGCCCCCAACAATAAATGCACCAAATCATACCCCTGAGAGTAATAATATAAAAAACTATCTGCGCAAATACAGTACAGTGTTCCCCAGAAAATAAAGCTAATAAATCCATTACTCAGCTGTAATATCCAACACCTACCACCCTTTACTGCTAAGCTGCGCTGTATACAGAGCCGGCAGGCATGATGAGTAAATGGCATAGAGTTGGGCTGCCCCGGAGATGATCCCTCTCATAGATTGCATGCCTAATGGCTTGTTCAGACAAATGGCAGATCCTGGGACAGATGGCTTGCTTGCACCACCGCACCATGTCTGTATACTGCGAGCAAGAATACTCTTCAAAGTTGTGCTTCCCTGAGGGATTTGGAGCACAGAGCAAGAAAACAGGGCTGATGACAGAAGACCTTAAAAAAGACACTATCATTGCCTAATGTGCTGATTAGAGACTGCTTGGAGTCTTAATAGTCGCATTAAGGCCTCATACTCACCAGCGAGAAACTCGGAAGAGTCTCGCACGTCAATACCCGGCACTCAGATCGGAGCGTGCGGCCGTATAGGAAAGATGTAGCCGCACGCTCCGCTCCTGAGTGCTGGGTGCAGCGCCGGTATTGACGTGCGAGACTCATCCGAGTTTCTCGCAGGTGAGTATGAGCTCTTAATCTTATATTAATGTAGCACTCATGTCCTAGCAGTTATTTAGGCTTCAAAAGCCTTAGACTTCAATTAATAGTTGTCATGTCGCATTTATGAGCTGAAACAAAATTCCTAATATTGTGCAAAAATATACATTACATTACATTATTGCAAAAAAATGTGACATGAATTGTCCATGTGCACTATTACGACGAGTGGTGACTAGGGTTGAGTGACTTTTACTTTTTTAAGGTCGAGTCGGGTTTCGCGAAACCCGACTTTCTCAAGAGTTGAGTCGAGTGAAATCAGCCGATTATCGCAAAAAGTTGGAGTCGGGATCGACCGAAACACGAAACCCAATGCAAGTCAATGGGAAATTTCTCTCTCTCTCCATATATTTATATTTACTTCAGCGCGATATAGCAGAAAAGCCGGTAATTCAATTGCCGGCTTTTCATTTCTCCTTCTTAAACCCAACATGATATGAGACATGGTTTACATACAGTAAACCATGTCATATTCCCATTTTTTTGGCATATTACACGCTACTAATGTTAGTAGTGTGTATGTGAAAAATTTGGGCGCTGTAGCTATTAAATTTAAGGGTTAAATTGCGGAAAAAATTTGCGTGGGCTCCCGCGCAATTTTCTCCGCCAGAATGGTAAAGCCAGTGATTGAGGGCAGATATTAATAGCCTGGAGAGGGTCCACGGTTATTGGCCCCCCCCCTGGCTAAAAACATCTGCCCCCAGCCACCACAGAAAAGTCACATCTGGAAGATGCGCCTATTCTGGCACTTGGCCACTCTCTTCCCATTCCCGTGTAGCGGTGGGATATGGGGTAATGAAGGGTTAATGTCACCTTGCTATTGTAAGGTGACATTAAGCCAGATTAATAATGGAGAGGCGTCAATTATGACACCTATCCATTATTAATCCAATAGCATGAAATGGTTAAAAAAACACATACACAATATTGCAAAGTATTTTAATGAAATAAACACACAGGTTGTTGTAATATTTTATTCCACTCTCAATCCACCTGAAGACCCTCGACCTGTAACAAATTAAAAATAATAAACCAACAATATCTCATACCTTCCGTCGATATGTCCCACGATGTAAATCCATCTGAAGGGGTTAAATTATTTTACAGGCAAGAGCTCTGTTATAATGCAGCTGTGCTTGTGCCTGTAAAACCCCAGCGAATGAATGGAAACTAGGTCAATGACATGTAGTTACCTTCATTCGCGGTGATGCACCCTCTGCTGGTTGTCCTCATATGAACTCGAGCCTAGGAACTTTTCTGAATATTTTCCCACGCTCGAGGTCATATGAGGACATCCAGCAGAGGGCACATCACTGCGAATGAAGGTAACTACAGGTCATTGACCTAGTTTCCATTCATTCGCTGGGGTTTTACAGCCACGAGCACAGCTGCATTAGCAGAGCTCCTGGGTGTAACATTATTTAACCCCTTCAGATGGATTTTACAGTGTGGGACGTGACAGATCATCGGAAGGTATGGGATATTGTTTTTTTTTATTTTTCCTTTGTTACAGGATTCATTACTTCATATCCCACCGCTACACGGGAATGGGAAGAGAGTGGCCAAGTGCCAGAATAGGCGCATCTTCCAGATGTGCCATTTCTGGGATGGCTGGGGGCAGATGTTTTTAGCCAAGGGGGCCAATAACTGTGGACCCTCTCCAGGCTATTAATATCTGCCCTCAGTCACTGGCTTTACCATTCTGGCGGAGAAAATTGCGCGGGAGCCCACGCCAATTTTTTCTGCGATTTAACCCTTAAATATAATAGCTAGAGCGCCCAAATTTTGCACATACACGCTACTAACATTAGTAGTGTGGAATATGCAAAAAACATGGGAATATGACATGGTTTACTGTATGTAAACCATGTCTCATATGTCGGGTTTAGGAAGGAGAAATGAAAAGCCGGCAATTGAATTACTGGCTTTTCTGCTATATCGCGCTGAAGTAAATATAAATATATATACAGTTAGGGCCAGAAATATTTGGACAGTGACACAAGTTTTGTTATTTTAGCTGTTTACAAAAACATGTTCAGAAATACAATTATATATATAATATGGGCTGAAAGTGCACACTCCCAGCTGCAATATGATAGTTTCCACATCCAAGGAGAAAGGGTTTAGGAATCATAGCTCTGTAATGCATAGCGTCCTCTTTTTCAAGGGACCAAAAGTAATTGGACAATGGACTGTAAGGGCTGCAATTAACTCTGAAGGCGTCTCCCTCGTTAACCTGTAATCAATGAAGTAGTTAAAAGGTCAGGGGTGGATTCCAGGTGTGTGGTTTTGCATTTGGAAGCTGTTGCTGTGAGCAGACAACATGCGGTCAAAGGAACTCTCAATTGAGGTGAAGCAGAACATCCTGAGGCTGAAAAAAAGAAAAAATCCATCAGAGAGATAGCAGACATGCTTGGAGTAGCAAAATCAACAGTTGGGTACATTCTGAGAAAAAAGGAATTGACTGGTGAGCTTGGGAACTCAAAAAGGCCTGGGCGTCCACGGATGACAACAGTGGTGGATGATCGCCGCATACTTAATTTGG
The DNA here is from genome assembly GCF_032444005.1 of Ranitomeya imitator. Classification (NCBI taxonomy): domain Eukaryota; kingdom Metazoa; phylum Chordata; class Amphibia; order Anura; family Dendrobatidae; genus Ranitomeya; species Ranitomeya imitator. The sequence goes on from NC_091287.1 coordinate 342,011,233, forward strand.
TGAAGAAGAACCCGTTCACAACATCAACTGAAGTCCAGAACACTCTCAGTGAAGTAGGTGTATCTGTCTCTAAGTCAACAGTAAAGAGAAGAAACCATTCATCAATACCAAAAATAGACAGGCCAGAGTTAAATTTGCAGAAAAACACCTCAAGAAGCCAGCTCAGTTCTGGAAAAGTGTTCTATGGACAGATGAGACAAAGATCAACCTGTACCAGAATGATGGGAAGAAAAAAGTTTGGAGAAGAAAGGGAACGGCACATGATCCAAGGCACACCACATCCTCTGTAAAACATGGTGGAGGCAACGTGATGGCATGGGCATGCATGGCTTTCAATGGCACTGGGTCACTTGTGTTTATTGATGACATAAGAGCAGACAAGAGTAGCCGGATGAATTCTGAAGTGTACCGGGATATACTTTCAGCCCAGATTCAGCCAAATGCTGCAAAGTTGATTGGACGGCGCTTCATAGTACAGATGGACAATGACCCCAAGCATACAGCCAAAGCTACCCAGGAGTTCATGAGTGCCAAAAAGTGGAACATTCTGCAATGGCCAAGTCAATCTCCAGATCTAAACCCAATTGAGCATGCATTTCACTTGCTCAAATCCAGACTTAAGACGGAAAGACCCACAAACAAGCAAGACCTGAAGGCTGCGGCTGTAAAGGCCTGGCAAAGCATTAAGAAGGAGGAAACCCAGCGTTTGGTGATGTCCATGGGTTCCAGACTTAAGGCAGTGATTGCCTCCAAAGGATTTGCAACAAAATATTGAAAATAAAAATATTTTGTTTGGGTTATGTTTATTTGTCCAATTACTTTTGACCTCCTAAAATGTGGAGTGTTTGTAAAGAAATGTGTACAATTCCTACATTTTCTATCAGATATTTTTGTTCAACCCTTCAAATTAAACGTTACAATCTGCACTTGAATTCTGTTGTAGAGGTTTCATTTCAAATCCAATGTGGTGGCATGCAGAGCCCAACTCGCGAAAATTGTGTCACTGTCCAAATATTTCTATCCCTAACTGTATATATATATATATGTGTCTCAATGACATATATATGTATAAAAACGAAACCCGACTTTGGTGCGAAGATCGCCAACCGCATGGCCGATCCCACTCTAGGATAGGGTCGGGTTTCATGAAACCCGACTTTGCCAAAAGTCGGCGAGTTTTGAATTTGTCCGATCCGTTTCGCTCAACCCTAGTGGTGACGTTTCATTAGCTTCACCTAGGCTTGCCAAGAAGCTATTAGTGCCAAAACCACTCTGTGATTTCTACTGTTAGGCTAGTGCAGATTGTAGTGTGGAATTGGGACATCGCACCTAATGATTTCCTATGATGCCTATGGCTATGTTCCCACGATGAGTATTTGATGTAGATTTTCTGAACCATTTCTGCACCCAGTAAGTAAACTAGGTAACTTGTGGTTTTAAGTACTTTTTTAACATGTTATTTCATTGCGGTTTTGACCTTGCATTTTTGTCTCTTTTTGGAATGTCATGTTTTAAATAAAGCTGCCTTGTTTTTGATACTTCCTGGTATTTGGCTTTAACATAACATTATTGATACAGTCATGAGCGGTGTACATGTGTGTTTAGTGCATTTATGCACTTAAAATGCAAATCTATTTTTACCTGTGGATTTTCCACATCTAATGCAATTATACAGGGAAAATCTGTGCATAGATATTTCTATAAATCCCATCCACTTTGCTGGAACTGTAAGAAAAAAATATTCAAATATGTCAAAATCTCACCAAAAACTCATTTAGGAACTTAATTAATGGTGAATCCACATGTCAATGAAAAATTTGTTTTTTTCATGATTTCTGAAAAATCCCATTCCAAATCACATCAAGACCATGTGGTTTAGAACAATCTTGCTGTACATGCTACAAAGCCTTGTTATTAACCACAATTTTCTGAATGTTTGAATTCACACTTGAGCCTCACGCAATCAATAAAGTATTTGCTGTGTAGGGCAACAAAAATGGGCATGTTTTACTATGTGCCATTGGTTTGGTCTCCTGTGCAGCCTCGGTGCACGGGCAAGGATTAGGCTATGTTCCCATGATGAGCGTTTGTAGAGTCTCTGATGTTGCAGATTTTCTGCACCATTTCGACACCCATTACGTAAAATAGGCTACTTGCATTTTTAAAAAAAATATGCAGTTTAAAAACTTCTCAAAACCTCAGCGTGAGAACTCTGCCTTAGTGCACCAACTTTAGAAGGATAATTTGGGGCAGACCTTCTACTACACTTCCTGCTGACAGTGTGTTTGGAAATTGTCTTTAACTCTTGGAGCACTTTGCACTCTTGCACTCTTGGAGCACTGTATTCCCGTGCAATCAGGGCCTCACCTCTCGACAGTTTTTTAGAGCTCTGGCAAAAATTAAGACCACCACATCAAAATCTTGTCATGAGCAGCTCAATCTCCAGACCTGAACCCCATTGAAAACCTCTAGAATATAATCAATGGGATGATGGATAGTCACAGGCCATCAAAGAGGAACTGCTTACCGTATTTTTCACTTTATAAGATGCACCTGATTATAAGACGCACCCCCAAATTTGGTGAAGAAAAAGAGAAAAAAAATGTTTTATGTTAAATGGGGGTCTGTCTTATAATGCCAGTATCTGTCTTACAAATCATATGTCCCTCATCCTGGTATCTATATAACCCCCATCCTTGTGCTGGCGCATGCCACCCCCCCGTGCTGCTGGCAGGCACATGCCCCCCTGGTCACTATATGCCCCCTGTGCTGCTGGCAGGCATATGCCCCCCCCCGGTCAGTATATGCCCCCTGTTCTGCTGGCAGGCACATGCCCCCCGTGGTCACTATATGCCCCCTGTGCTGCTGGCAAGCACATGCCTCCCTGTACTACTGGCAGGCACATGCCCCCACTGGTCAGTATATACCCCCTGTGCTGCTGGCAAGCACATGCCCCCCGGTCACTATATGCTCCCTGTGCTGCTGGCAGGCACATACCCCCCCGGTCAGTATATGCCGCCTCTGCTGCTGGCAGGCACATGCCCCCTGTGGTTAGTATATGCCCCCCTGTGCTGCTGGCAGGCACATGCCCCCACTGGGTCACTATATGCCCCCCTGTGCTGCTGGCAAGCACATGCCCCCCTGTACTACTGGCAGGCACATGCCACCCCCTGGTCAGTATATGCCCCCTGTGCTGCTGGCAAGCACATGCCCCCCGGTCACTATATGCCCCCTGTGCTGGTGGCAGGCACATGATAAAATAGCAAACACTTAACTCACCTTACGATGATGGTTCCGTGCTCCCAGTTCCTCAGTTGCTTCCTGTTCCTAGGCATCAGATCATGTGACCTGGGCACACAGTGATGACATCACAGTGCTGTGCCGATCACATGATCGGATGTCAGCACAGACACAGGAAGCAACTGAGGGCCTGGGACCATGGAGCCATCATTGGAAGGTGAGTTAAGTGTTTGTTATTTTATCATGTGCCTGCCAGCAGCTCAGGGGGGTATATAGAGTGACCGGGGGGGGCATATAATAGTGATGGGGGCCATATCCATGATGGGAGGAGGGAGAGTGCAGGCACATGCAATATTCGCTGCTCCCCTGTCAACCAACTCACGCAGCTTCAACACCGAGGTGATGGACAGCGGGTGCAGTGAATATTACATGAGGCTAATGAGCAGGAGCACAAGACCTCCTGCTGTCTCTGCAGCCGGCCCACTCCAGCTCCCTGACACCACTCCAGAGCCGCCCCCCTCCTCTACAGCACAGCACACAGATTCGGATTATAAGACGCACCCCCCACTTTCCCAAAAAATTTTGGGGAACAAAAGTGCATCTTATAATCCGAAAAATACGGTACATTTTTGCGCATGAAGCAGTGTGAAAGACTGGTGGAAAGCATGAAAAGATGCATGAAAGCTGTGATTAAAAATCATGGTTATTCCACAAAATATTAATTTCTTAACTCTTCCTGAGCTAAAACATTAGTATTGTTGTTTCTCAATTATTATGAACTTGTTTTCTTTGTATTATTTGAGGTCTGAAAGCACTGGGTTTTTTTTTTGTTTTTTTTACCATTTCTCCTTTTCAGAAAAAAAATACAAAATTTAGTGCTTGGAAATTCGGAGACATGTTGTCAAAAGTTTATAGACTAAAAGAACAATTTACACTTTACACAAAAATATACCTATAAAGAGAAAAATTAGACAAACTGAACATTTTGCAGTGGTCTCTTAATGTTTTGCCATTGATAAATGTGTTATGCTCAAGGATTGCAAACTGTCTTGTCATTCCTATAGAAAGCTTTTAAATCTTTTCTTTTTTATTATTATTAATCTTTATCTTCTCGTTAATCCTGCTGCTGACAATGCATATATAGACATGTGATTTTCTCTCCAGTATATATATCTCTATCCCAACTCAAGATTAATTTGAGCAGTTTTCCCTTCCACCAGTACTACTTGTGCTTGGCTATAATTCAAGACCTATACTTCCATTTATGTACTCAAGGCCAAGTACAGATTAATCTTCAGCTTGTGATATGCTTCCCTGGCCCTCACACCCTGTATGACACTAGACTATTATTCATTTATTCACCTATTATATACATGAATTAAAAAAAAAACATTTTAAAATATACTGTAAGTAAATGGGAAAGGGAAAAATACTTTTAAACAGTTTTTTATATACACAAATGTCAAGGACTTAACAAAAAAGATTTTAAAAAATGCAAAAGGAGAAGATAAGACTCGACAAAAGGGGGAGTTGTGAGGTAGATTCTGTGTAGGTAAAGATTTATAGATAACATACAGAATATCTATCAATCCAACTCTACAACACAAAAATAAGATGGTATCAATCAACCCAGAATTTTGACCAGGCATTTTTAAATAATATTTTTTCCCTTGGTTGAGCTGTAAGATGTTCCAATGAATAAACCTCTTTAATTTCAGCTTTAAGTGCTACCGTAGTGGGGAGGATAAGGGACTTTCAGGTCTAGGCGATAAGGCACTAAGCAGCTAAGTTACCAGTTTATATGAATGGACATAATGGTCTGATGGTGGTATCCCTTATAGACAAACATTAGTGGCAGGAGTAGATGCAACCCAGTCATATTTTATTTCAAGTATTTAAAGGGGTTAACCAGGACTTTGTATTTAATTGTAGGCCTAGGAACAAACACACAGGTAGTGGCTAACTACCTGCCTGTTCTATCCGCTGCCTATAGCTGACAACTCGGGGTGTTCACAGACTGCTCCTGCCAGCAATTTTGTGGCTTCCACTGACATCACGTCAACAGAGCAGCTGCTTCTCTTTGATTCTGCTCTGTTGACGAGGCGAGACTGCCAGTGTCATGCTAATTAATATCTGGCTTCCTGCTGCATAACTAAGGGAAGCCGGCTGCTAATCAACATAGTGTTGGCAGTCACGCACCATTGACAGAGCAACCCGGAAGAGCTGCTCTGTTGACACGAAGCAGCAGAATCGCTAGCAGGAGTGGTCCATCACCGATCTGAGCAGGTGTCGGGTAGTTCTTAGGCCCATGGTATAAAAAAAGTCCTGAAGATTCCCCTAAGGGCTCCTACTCATCTGTGCGAAAAACGAACGAGTTGCAATCCGATAAAAAATCGGATTGCGCTGTGACCAATTCAATGATTGAGTGCTTATCTGCGATTTTTTTTTTTTATCCGCTCAGATTGGACTAGGAGAAAAATCGCAGCATGCTGTGAGTGGCTGCATATATCGGACAAGACTAGTCAATTCAAGTGTATGAAAAAATCTCACAGCATATGGACCAATCAATTGCATTCCCTATATTGCATCCGTATAAAACACACCTTTTTTTTCAACCAAAACAGAAGCACCCAACACAAAAATGTTGAACTCCTAAAGAGAAATAAACACCATACAAGCACTGAGCTTAGAACACACATTATACATGTTATTGCATACAGCATCCTTTATCTAGATAATTTTATTATTCTAATATCTTCCACTTTTCTTTCCAGTGTTCTTAGTGATAAAACAATGAAGGAGTTGGCAGGACCAGTTTCACCAGGAGAGACAACAGTGAAGCAAGAGCGGGGGTGTGACCCTGAAAACAAGGCCATAACTCTATTATGACAGCCTACAATTTTTGGCCCCAGTGATAGATCTTTGCCCGTAAGTGGATACCTTTTTCATTTTGTTGTTTGTAATGTTTTCATTTTGATTTTGCATTCAAAACATTTTTTTTCCTCTGTCATCTCTTACCTTACAGATTGGGTAAGGGCAAAAAGGGAACTACCTCTAAGGTGCTGGAGGCCGATGAATAATCGGAACAGGAGGCCAGAGCTGGAGAACATGAATAAGATGAGCCAGCAGAGACCACCACCACAGCGCACACCATCAATACCTCCCCCAGGCCATCCATCATCCAGCGATGCTACTAGCGAAAGAAGGCCCCCACACCATCACTTCGACTTGAGACATGGAAGTTGCTGTGAGTGAAGATGGGGAGGAGGATTTCTGTCATATTCTGGCCCGATACGTCCTCCATGTCCTTGCTTGAGGCTGAGAACCAGGGCTGCCATACAAATTGTTTTGAATGCTCCAACACCTCCAAATTCTTGAATTCCTAGAAAGGTGGCAGTTTTCTCAGGAAAACTAAAACCGGTCATTGGATCCCAAAGGAGGCCACTCAGCAGAGCCATCAGCCTGACACCCTACACCTCCAGTCCCAGCCTCCCACCAGCCAGCACCACCTCCTCCAGTGACAGCCACCAGAAAGCCAGCACCACCTCCTCCAGTGCCAGCCACCTGGAAGACACCACCACCTCCGTCAGTGGCAGTGATATGGAAGCCACCACAAACTCCTCCAGTGCAACAATCTTGGCACCCAACACCTTCCTCACCACCATGTCTCCTGCCACAAACACCTTTGTGATTTTTGGAATGTGGGGCAAAACGCCGAGGACAATGGCCGAGGGAGATATACAAATGACAATTTCTGTGAAGAGATGCCACAACAGCCACAGAAGCCACCTGAACCACAGGAGGGAGGTGGTATATTTGGGGCAGGAAACCCTTTCCTACCCAATTCTCTGGACCATGGGGTTCTCTGCTCCCCCTTTAATCCTCTTCCCTCACTTATCTCCTATGTATGTTCACTCCTGTTGCTACTCCCCCACCTTTTTTCACACCCAGTCCTGGCCCTGATTCGAGTTTCCAAACTTCTTATTATAATATGTAATGTATTTTTTATTTTCTAATTTTGTTTGTTTGATATTACTTGTGGTTTGGCGTATGAAATTAACATGCCTATGTTATTTATCATTATGTTATCTTACGTTATTAAATTGAAAAAAGAAAATACAAAGCTCTTTGTTCTTTTATTTCACACTTCATACAAACACGTATTTTGGGCAGTGTTGCCGCATATCTGTAGTGAAGATGAATACATTTTTCAGCTTCATTTATGTTAACAGATTTACAGAAAGGGGTATTTAAAATATCTATGTAGGCCTATAGCAGCAGTGATGAGTTTACTTTGGATATAAGGACATTATATTCTCTCTTCATATGCATTTTCTTGCTCAAAGTTTTTAATTGTTTAGCATGTTTTTACAATGTTTTTAACGTTAAAAAAAATAAAAAATGTCGCAGGATCCCCCACAATTTTGGTAACCAGCTGAGGGAAAGCTGACAACAGGTGGCTGAGGTTCATAGCCCCGGAAGGGTGTAATAACTATGAAGCTTTCCAGGCTATTAACATCAGCTCACAGTTTTTTAATTGGCCTTTATGGGTTATTAAAATGGGGGACCCCCCCAATGTATGACATGGGGTCCACCTTATAACCAGCAATGGCTAGGCAAACAGCTGCAGGCTGATATTAATAGGGTAGGAAGGGGCCATGGATATTGGCCTCCACCCTAAGAACAACAGCTTTCAACCGCCACAGAAATGGTGTATCCATAAGATGTGCCAAATCTGGTGCTTAGCCTCCGCTTTTCCCACTAAACTAGAATCTGTGACTCACTGAGCCCAGTTAGATGCATTGCCTTCCATACTAGTCTATTTTCTTGGTCATAGTGCAGACTGAAGTGTTGGAAGTATAGAGCCAAATTTGAGAACAGTTATCCTGAGATGCATGAAGAGATGAGCTGATCAGTGGGACATAGAAAAGTGAGATATAGAAAAGTCCTGGGATATGTTAAGCAGGTCGTATATAAAAAAAAATAAAACAGCATTGAGTGGGGCCCATTTTGATTATAGTATTATACTAATACTTTTTGAGAACTGTATATTTTTATATCTTGACATCTTGTGTGTTCTAAACCATGGTCCTATTCTCCATTAACACTTTTCCAACTTTTCTAAATGTTGAAGCTTGGAGATTCAATTATGTACATTGAAATGTAATTATGCAGCCCATTTACCAATGTGTAACTATTATAATTCCATTTCACTTTGTGTCAATATTGAAATGCTCACACTGTGCTCAGTAGGTCTACATCTCTATTCCTTGCAGCAGTTAAGAAATTGAGACACAGAGTTACACAGTTTAACTTCAGGGGGCTTCATGCTTATTATACAGTAAAGAACTTACTTTATTTTCACTATTTAGCAGGTGGTGGACAAATAATCCGGAACCTGTCATTGCAACACAAAATGCAGCTTTGAATTTAATTTCTTGGTGACTAATCAACAAATTGCACTATTGTGTATGGAAGCAATGTTTTATATTTGTTTAAATTCTGTTCTCAAATTAATATATGTTAAAGTATACATACACAACCTACCAATAACCATAGAGGACAAATAGATTTTATACTTGGGTCTAAGTGGCAACTCTATTATGTTGGTGCAAGTTCTCAGATGAATTACTTACTTCTGCTCCTTCCACAACATTTCTATAGGATTTAGTTCAGAATTTACAAACTTTTACATTATTCTTTAACCCCTTACCAATCAGATGATTTTTTTCATTGCAGTACTTTTATTTTCTCTACACCTTCTTCCAAGAACCATAACTGGTCTTCATTTTGCTGTCAACACAGCTGTATGAGGCCTTGTTTTTTTTTTTTCCTGGGATGAGTTGTATTGTAGTTTTGAATGGCACTATTCATTTGACCATATAATTTTCTGAACAATGGAAAATATAATCTTCGTGTGGTGAAATGGTGAAAAAAATGCAATTTTAACATTGTTTTGGAGTTCTGTTTTTTGGTGTTAATCCATGGTAAAAATGACCTGATAGCATAATTTTTCAGGTCTGTACAATTACGGCAATATCAAACTTGTATAGATATTTTCCTTTTATGTAATTAAAATAATTTTAGAATTTAGTTAAAAAAAATGTTTTGGGTTATTTTCTGATACTGGTAATGTTTTTTATTTTGCTGTTGATGGAGCTGTCCAAGTGCTTGTTTTTTGTGTGGCAAGCTGACTGTTTTATTGATACAATTTTAAAATAGATACAATGTATTGATTGCTACTTATTGCATTTTTTTTTTAGGAAACTGTGGTGCTAAAAACCCCAAAATGCAATTCTGGCATTTGTATTTTTTGCCTGGCTACATTGATTACCTAACGGGTTAATTAATTTTATATTTTAGTAGACCGGGTGTTTGTGGATATGGTGATCACTGATATATTTGTTTTTTTAATTTTTTATTAGGGGGGAAAGGAATTATTTGAATTTATATTTATCCATTTATTAAAAATTTTAAAACCTTTTTTTTTGTCTTTTACTGTGTTACTCTTATTCATTCCCCTAGGGAAAAATGTGTTTCTTTTGAAGCTCTGCATATAGCAGAGCTTCAGAAAGGACCAAGATGGCACCTGGCTGCCATAGTAACACCTCGATTCCTATCATCTCACAGGGAACTTACGGAAACCGATGTGTGTGAGCAATGTGTGCCATTGAAATGCCACTGTCAGAGATTGACAGTGGTGTTTAATTGGTTAGGTGTGGTCTTGGCTCAGCTCTACCTGTGGCTGTTAAAGGCAAATGCAGGCTATGCAATATATCTGTCATGGGGTAATAATCCCTTCACTATCTTTGACATACAAAAAAAGAATGGAAAATTGCTGAGTAGTGAAGGGGTTAACCATTCTTTTTTTAGAATGACTTGTGTGCTCTTTGTCATTGTCTTGCTGTCATTTCTGAGATTCAAGTAGTGGACAGAAATTTTTCCTACTAGAATTTATTGGTAAACAGTCCTGGCCCAGATGCAGCAACACAGCCCACTCCATGATATTACTACCACTCTATTTCACAGATGGTATGAGGTTTTCAAGCTCTAATGCAATGTTTTTCTTCAAACAAAGCCTCTCATTTAAACCAAGAAACTCTTTTGGTCATCCATCCTTCAAACATTGGTCCTATAGCTTCCTGCCTTCTACAGATTATCTTCAGCAAACTGCATGTGAGCAGCAATTTATTATTTAGAGAACAGTGACTTTTTACTTGCAATCCCCACATGCACACCTTTGTTACTCATTGTCATCCTAAAATTTGCTAATGTGAAAGAGACTTAAGGCCCCTTCACATTAAGCGACGCTGCAGCGATACCGACAACGATCCGGATCGCTGCAGCGTCGCTGTTTGGTCGCTGGAGAGCTGTCACACAGACCGCTCTCCAGCGACCAACGATGCCGGTAACCAGGGTAAACATCGGGTAACTAAGCGCAGGGCCGCGCTTAGTAACCCGATGTTTACCCTGGTTACCATGCTAAAAGTAAAAAAAACCAAACACTACATACTTACCTACAGCCGTCTGTCCTCCGGCGCTGCGCTCTGCTTCTCTGCTCTCCTCCTGTACTGTCTGTGAGCCGGAAAGCAGAGCGGTGACGTCACCGCTCTGCTTTCCGGCTCACAGCCAGTACAGGAGGAGAGCAGAGCACAGCGCTGGAGGACAGACGGCTGTAGGTAAGTATGTAGTGTTTGTTTTTTTTTACTTTTAGCATGGTAACCAGGGTAAACATCGGGTTACTAAGCGCGGCCCTGCGCTTAGTTACCCGATGTTTACCCTGGTTACCAGTGAAGACATCGCTGGATCGGTGTCACACACGCCGATCCAGCGATGTCAGCAGGAGTCCAGCGACGAAATAAAGTTCTGGACTTTATTCAGCGACCAACGATCTCCCAGCAGGGGCCTGATCGTTGGTCGCTGTCACACATAACGATTTCATTAACGATATCGTTGCTACGTCACAAATAGCAACGATATCGTTAACAATATCGTTATGTGTGAAGGTACCTTAACAGTTGCTTAGAGATACCTTGGATTTCTTTGTGTCCCAGTGGACCTCATACACCTTGCTATTTGCGTGATCTTTGTTTATCGACAACTCCTGTGGAAGGTAATAATGCTCTTGAAATTTCTCCACTTCTGCGCAATCTGACTGGAGTCCAAATTACTTAGAGATGGTTTTGTGACCTCTTCCAGCATGATGACCATCAACAACTCTTCTTCTGAGGTCCCACGAAGTGTCCTTTTTTGTGCCATGATTCAAATCTTAACAAAATGTTTGGGGAAGTGTCTTACACAGATTCCAGTTCTTTCAATAAAAGAGCAGGTCATCCACTTATATTGGGTTGTTATCCCATTGATTGACAACACCAGACTAATGTAACCTTCAAATTATGTACTAATCTTAAATATTCAAATAATTTTGTCACTGATGAAACTGAATCAATTTGCTCAAAAAAAGTGAAAAAGTCAAAGATTTTTGACTCATCTGTTTGATTTGGTTCTCTATATCTCTATAGGATTTATGTGAAAAACTGATGTAGTTTTAGTTCATACTTATACAGAAACATGCACAATTTTGAATGGTTCACAAACTTTCAAGCACCACTGTAGATTTTGGGGAGTAGCGGTGCCAAAATAACAGGCAGACAGATCATGTTCGATATTTGTTTTGTAATTGCTCAATCTCCGAAAAACTATCATGTATAATGGATCATATTATTGGGCTCTTTTTTGGACTCTCAGCTGGGAAGCTACTGTATCTACAAGTGCTACTAGAGACTGTCTTCTTCTGTTGGGGAGAATTTTTTAAGGGTATTTGCAAGCCAAAACCAGGAGTGGGTGAAAAATGCAGAAGTGGTGACGTGTTTCTATTATTCTTTTCCTCTGATTGTTCCGCTCCTGATTTTGGCTACAAATATTGATGTAAAATACTGACCAATTACTGAACACGTGAATGTGGGCCTAAGGGCTCATACCCATATGCGAGGAACAAAACAGTCCAATTTCTGGACCGAGAAAACAGTTGAGTGCTATGCGAGTGTCATGCGAATACAATGCGATTTTCACACCTAGCATCCTATCACACCTAGCATTCTATCTATCTATCTATCTATCTATCTATCTATCTATCTATCTATCTATCTATGTATATATATATACAGCGCTGTGCAAATTAATTGGGACAAAGCATTTTTTTTAAGTAAAATCGTAAGTTGGTTACCAGTCAGTGATTCAAACCAGTTTTAATATATAATAAATATATCTTGGTCAACTAGCCAGTGGAAAAAGGTCATTTTCAGAATAAGTATGTAACAGTGCATTATAACCTTTTTATTTTTTTTTGCTTTGTCCCAATTAATTTGCACAGCAATGTATATATGTATGGAGCGCCCCCAGATGCAGGACCGCGGGTTACTCGGTACTGGAACTCTCTAGCTCAGTTCTGGGGATGTCACGGTGGCTGGACCCGGTCCGTGACCCTGCTAAGGGACGTCCAATAAAAGGTGGTACAAGTCTGTCAAGGTTTCGTGACACCACCTGTGGTATTCGGTCAGGGTGACCGACGCTGCTTGGGGTCCACTGGGGTGGTGTTATGGCAGCTAGATGGTATACCTTCCCACAGGTGAAGTGAGTCCCCAGGGCTTCCTGTTGTGAATTCCGTTCTTGGTTGTAAGTAGTGTTTTTGTGAGCTCTGCTCTTGGGCTCCTCCTGTGGTCTTTAGTGGTATGACTGCTTCTTGGATTTAGCTTCTCAGCTGTTTCCTTTGATTGTCTTTTGGGCTCGGCTATATTAGTCTGGCCTTAGACCTCATTCAATGCCAGTTGTCAATTGTCTCTGCCTGGAGTTATTGCTCTTTGGATTGTCCTGACACTCTGACGAAGTTCTGCAAAGCTAAGTCCTTCCATGTCCTTTGCAGTTCACTTATTGTGGAAGTGTTGTTTTGTACTGTCTTGTTTTTTGCTCATTTGTCCAGTTTATCAGTATGGATCTATTTAGCTAAACTGGAAGCTCTGGGCAGCAGAGTATGCCCTCCACACCTTTAGTTAGGTGTGGAGATTTTTGCATTTCTCTGCGGTGGACTTTTTCTAGTTTTTTCTACTGACCGCACAGAGCTCTTTTCTGTACTTTCCTTTTTAGCTAGAAGTGGCCTCCTGTGCTCAATCTTGTTTCATACTACGTATGTCATTTCCTTCTCCTCTCACAGTCATTACATGTGGGGGGCTGTCTTTCCTTTGGGGATTTTCTCTGAGGCAAGATAGTTTTCCTGCTTCTATCTTTAGGGGTAGCTAGCTCTTAGGCTGTGACGAGTTGCCTAGGGAGCGTTAGGAGTAGGGTTGAGCGAAACGGGTCGAACATTTTCAAAAGTCGCCGACTTTTGGCGAAGTCGAGTTTCATGAAACCCGATCCGACCCCTGTGCGTGGTCGGCCATGCGGTACGCGACTTTCGCGCCAAAGTCGCGTTTCAATGACGCGAAAAGCGCCATTTCTCAGCCAATGAAGGTAAACGCAGAGTGTGGGCAGCGTGATGACATAGGTCCTGGTCCCCACCATCTTAGAGAAGGGCATTGCAGTGATTGGCTTGCTGTCTGCGGCGTCACAGGGGCTATAAAGGGGAGTTCCCACCGACCGCCATGTTACTGCTGCTGATCTGAGCTTAGGGAGAGGTTGCTGCCGCTTCGTCAGAAGCAGGGATAGCGTTAGGCAGGGTCCATTAACCACAAAACCGCTTGTGCTGTAGCGATTTCCACTGCCCAACACCACCTTCGGTGTGCAGGGACAGTGGAAGCTCCTTTTTTTTTTTTTTTCCTCAGCGCTGTAGCTCATTGGGCTGCCCTAGAAGGCTCCCTGATAGCTGCATTGCTGTGTGTACGCCGCTGTGCAAACCAACTGCTTTTTTCAAAGCACAAATCCTCTTGTTCCTTCCTTTCTGCACAGCTATCTTGTTTGTTTGTCCACACTTTTTATTTAATTTGTGCATCAGTCCACTCCTTATTGCTGCCTGCCATACCTGGCTGAGATTACTGCAGGGAGATAGTAATTGAAGGACAGTTCCTTTTTTTTTTTTTGTGGGAGATTAAGATTGACATTTCTGCTAGAGTGCCATCTCTGTCTGTGTCATCTCTCACTCAGTGGGCCATAGAAAGCCTATTTATTTTTTTGCTTGATTTGGGTTCCAAAATCTACCAGAAAAAATCACAACATCAATCAGTGGGAGAAAAATATTGGCCTCAGGGCTTGTGTGCCACTCCTTACTCCTGTGTGTGCCATCTCTCACTCAGTGGGCCATAGAAAGCCTATTAATTTTTTTGCTTGATTTGGGTTCTAAATTCTACCTGAAAAAATCAATAAATCAATCAGTGGGAGATTAATATTGGCCTTTGGGCTTGTGTGCCAGTCCTAAGCGTGCCATCTCTCTCTCTCTCAGATAGTGGGCCATAGAAAGCCTATTTTTTTATTATTTTATTGGGTTTATAAATTTTCCCTGGAAAAAAAAAAAAAGTGGGAGATTAATATTGGCCTCTGGGCTTGTGTGCCAGTCCTGAGCGTGCCATCTCTCTCACAAATAGTGGGCCATAGAAAGCCTATTTATTTTTTTGGTTGATTTGGGTTCATAATTCTACCTGAAAAAATCAATCAATCAATCAGTGGGAGATTAATATTGGCCTTTGGGCTTGTGTGCCAGTCCTAAGCGTGCCATCTCTCTCTCTCAGATAGTGGGCCATAGAAAGCCTATTTATTATTATTTTTTTTATTGGGTTTATAAATTTTCCCTGGAAAAAAAAAATGGGAGATTAATATTGGCCTCTGGGCTTGTGTGCCAGTCCTGAGCGTGCCATCTCTCTCACAAATAGTGGGCCATAGAAAGCCTATTTATTTTTTTGGTTGATTTGGGTTCCTAATTCTACCTGAAAAAATCAATCAATCAATCAGTGGGAGAAAAATATTGGCCTCAGGGCTTGTGTGCCACTCCTTACTCCTGTGTGTGCCATCTCTCACTCAGTGGGCCATAGAAAGCCTATTAATTTTTTTGCTTGATTTGGGTTCTAAATTCTACCTGAAAAAATCATTAAATCAATCAGTGGGAGATTAATATTGGCCTTTGGGCTTGTGTGCCAGTCCTAAGCGTGCCATCTCTCTCTCTCTCTCTCAGATAGTGGGCCATAGAAAGCCTATTTTTTTATTATTTTATTGGGTTTATAAATTTTCCCTGGAAAAAAAAAAAGTGGGAGATTAATATTGGCCTCTGGGCTTGTGTGCCAGTCCTGAGCGTGCCATCTCTCTCACAAATAGTGGGCCATAGAAAGCCTATTTATTTTTTTGGTTGATTTGGGTTCATAATTCTACCTGAAAAAATCAATCAATCAATCAGTGGGAGATTAATATTGGGCTTTGGGCTTGTGTGCCAGTCCTAAGTGTGCCATCTCTCTCTCTCAGATAGTGGGCCATAGAAAGCCTACTTATTATTATTTTTTTTATTGGGTTTATAAATTTTCCCTGGAAAAAAAAAAATGGGAGATTAATATTGGCCTCTGGGCTTGTGTGCCAGTCCTGAGCGTGCCATCTCTCTCACAAATAGTGGGCCATAGAAAGCCTATTAATTTTTTTGCTTGATTTGGGTTCCAAAATCTACCAAAAAAAATCACTAAATCAATCAGTGGGAGATTAATATTGGCCTCTGGGCTTGTGTGCCACTCCTGACTCCTGTGTGCATCATCTGTCACTCAGTGGGCCCTAGAAAGCCTATTTTTTGTTTTATTTGTTTTCTAAATTCTCCCTGAAACAATCATTTTATTTTCTTTGGTTTCTAAATTATTCCTGAAAAAAATCATTTTTTTTGTATTTTTTTTTCTCTCAAGTCTCCCTGAAAAAAAAAAAAAAAAAAAAAATCTGTGGGAGATTCATATTGCCCCTTCTGCTTGTGTGCCAGTCTTGACTCCTGGGTGTGCCATCTCTCTCTCTCTCCCCAATTGTGGGCCATAGAAAGCCTATTAATTTTTTTGCTTGATTTGGGTTCCAAAATCTACCAAAAAAAATCACTAAATCAATCAGTGGGAGATTAATATTGGCCTCTGGGCTTGTGTGCCACTCCTGACTCCTGTGTGCGTCATCTGTCACTCAGTGGGCCCTAGAAAGCCTATTTTTTGTTTTATTTGTTTTCTAAATTCTCCCTGAAACAATCATTTTATTTTCTTTGGTTTCTAAATTATTCCTGAAAAAAATCATTTTTTTTGTATTTTTTTTTCTCTCAAGTCTCCCTGAAAAAAAAAAAAAAAAAAAAAATCTGTGGGAGATTCATATTGCCCCTTCTGCTTGTGTGCCAGTCTTGACTCCTGGGTGTGCCATCTCTATCTCTCTCCCCAATTGTGGGCCATAGAAAGCCTATTAATTTTTTTGCTTGATTTGGGTTCCAAAATCTACCAAAAAAAATCACTAAATCAATCAGTGGGAGATTAATATTGGCCTCTGGGCTTGTGTGCCACTCCTGACTCCTGTGTGCGTCATCTGTCACTCAGTGGGCCCTAGAAAGCCTATTTTTTGTTTTATTTGTTTTCTAAATTCTCCCTGAAACAATCATTTTATTTTCTTTGGTTTCTAAATTATTCCTGAAAAAAATCATTTTTTTTGTATTTTTTTTTCTCTCAAGTCTCCCTGAAAAAAAAAAAAAAAAAAAAAAATCTGTGGGAGATTCATATTGCCCCTTCTGCTTGTGTGCCAGTCTTGACTCCTGGGTGTGCCATCTCTCTCTCTCTCCCCAATTGTGGGCCATAGAAAGCCTATTAATTTTTTTGCTTGATTTGGGTTCCAAAATCTACCAAAAAAAATCACTAAATCAATCAGTGGGAGATTAATATTGGCCTCTGGGCTTGTGTGCCACTCCTGACTCCTGTGTGCGTCATCTGTCACTCAGTGGGCCCTAGAAAGCCTATTTTTTGTTTTATTTGTTTTCTAAATTCTCCCTGAAACAATCTTTTTATTTTCTTTGGTTTCTAAATTATTCCTGAAAAAAAACATTTTTTTTGTATTTTTTTTTCTCTCAAGTCTCCCTGAAAAAAAAAAAAATCTGTGGGAGATTCATATTGCCCCTTCTGCTTGTGTGCCAGTCTTGACTCCTGGGTGTGCCATCTCTCTCTCTCTCCCCAATTGTGGGCCATAGAAAGCCTATTAATTTTTTTGCTTGATTTGGGTTCCAAAATCTACCAAAAAAAATCACTAAATCAATCAGTGGGAGATTAATATTGGCCTCTGGGCTTGTGTGCCACTCCTGACTCCTGTGTGCGTCATCTGTCACTCAGTGGGCCCTAGAAAGCCTATTTTTTGTTTTATTTGTTTTCTAAATTCTCCCTGAAACAATCATTTTATTTTCTTTGGTTTCTAAATTATTCCTGAAAAAAATCATTTTTTTTGTATTTTTTTTTCTCTCAAGTCTCCCTGAAAAAAAAAAAAAAAAAAAAAAATCTGTGGGAGATTCATATTGCCCCTTCTGCTTGTGTGCCAGTCTTGACTCCTGGGTGTGCCATCTCTCTCTCCCCAATTGTGGGCCATAGAAAGCCTATTAAGTTTTTTGCTTGATTTGGGTTCCAAAATCTACCAAAAAAAATCACTAAATCAATCAGTGGGAGATTAATATTGGCCTCTGGGCTTGTGTGCCACTCCTGACTCCTGTGTGCGTCATCTGTCACTCAGTGGGCCCTAGAAAGCCTATTTTTTGTTTTATTTGTTTTCTAAATTCTCCCTGAAACAATCATTTTATTTTCTTTGGTTTCTAAATTATTCCTGAAAAAAATCATTTTTTTTGTATTTTTTTTTCTCTCAAGTCTCCCTGAAAAAAAAAAAAAAAAAAAATCTGTGGGAGATTCATATTGCCCCTTCTGCTTGTGTGCCAGTCTTGACTCCTGGGTGTGCCATCTCTCTCTCTCTCCCCAATTGTGGGCCATAGAAAGCCTATTAATTTTTTTGCTTGATTTGGGTTCCAAAATCTACCAAAAAAAATCACTAAATCAATCAGTGGGAGATTAATATTGGCCTCTGGGTTTGTGTGCCACTCCTGACTCCTGTGTGCGTCATCTGTCACTCAGTGGGCCCTAGAAAGCCTATTTTTTGTTTTATTTGTTTTCTAAATTCTCCCTGAAACAATCATTTTATTTTCTTTGGTTTCTAAATTATTCCTGAAAAAAATCATTTTTTTTGTATTTTTTTTTCTCTCAAGTCTCCCTGAAAAAAAAAAAAAAAAAAAAAATCTGTGGGAGATTCATATTGCCCCTTCTGCTTGTGTGCCAGTCTTGACTCCTGGGTGTGCCATCTCTCTCTCTCTCCCCAATTGTGGGCCATAGAAAGCCTATTAATTTTTTTGCTTGATTTGGGTTCCAAAATCTACCAAAAAAAATCACTAAATCAATTAGTGGGAGATTAATATTGGCCTCTGGGCTTGTGTACCACTCCTGACTCCTGTGTGCGTCATCTGTCACTCAGTGGGCCCTAGAAAGCCTATTTTTTGTTTTATTTGTTTTCTAAATTCTCCCTGAAACAATCATTTTATTTTCTTTGGTTTCTAAATTATTCCTGAAAAAAATCATTTTTTTTGTATTTTTTTTTCTCTCAAGTCTCCCTGAAAAAAAAAAAAAAAAAAAAAATCTGTGGGAGATTCATATTGCCCCTTCTGCTTGTGTGCCAGTCTTGACTCCTGGGTGTGCCATCTCTCTCTCTCTCCCCAATTGTGGGCCATAGAAAGCCTATTAATTTTTTTGCTTGATTTGGGTTCCAAAATCTACCAAAAAAAATCACTAAATCAATTAGTGGGAGATTAATATTGGCCTCTGGGCTTGTGTACCACTCCTGACTCCTGTGTGCGTCATCTGTCACTCAGTGGGCCCTAGAAAGCCTATTTTTTGTTTTATTTGTTTTCTAAATTCTCCTTGAAACAATCTTTTTATTTTCTTTGGTTTCTAAATTATTCCTGAAAAAAAACATTTTTTTTGTATTTTTTTTTCTCTCAAGTCTCCCTGAAAAAAAAAAAAATCTGTGGGAGATTCATATTGCCCCTTCTGCTTGTGTGCCAGTCTTGACTCCTGGGTGTGCCATCTCTCTCTCTCTCCCCAATTGTGGGCCATAGAAAGCCTATTAATTTTTTTGCTTGATTTGGGTTCCAAAATCTACCAAAAAAAATCACTAAATCAATCAGTGGGAGATTAATATTGGCCTCTGGGCTTGTGTGCCACTCCTGACTCCTGTGTGCGTCATCTGTCACTCAGTGGGCCCTAGAAAGCCTATTTTTTGTTTTATTTGTTTTCTAAATTCTCCCTGAAACAATCATTTTATTTTCTTTGGTTTCTAAATTATTCCTGAAAAAAATCATTTTTTTTGTATTTTTTTTTCTCTCAAGTCTCCCTGAAAAAAAAAAAAAAAAAAAAAATCTGTGGGAGATTCATATTGCCCCTTCTGCTTGTGTGCCAGTCTTGACTCCTGGGTGTGCCATCTCTCTCTCCCCAATTGTGGGCCATAGAAAGCCTATTAATTTTTTTGCTTGATTTGGGTTCCAAAATCTACCAAAAAAAATAACTAAATCAATCGGTGGGAGATTAATATTGGCCTCTGGGCTTGTGTGCCACTCCTGACTCCTGTGTGCGTCCTCTCTCACTCAGTGGGCCCTACAAAGCCTTTTTTTTTTTTTTTTTCCTAAATTCTCCCTGAAACAATCATTTCATTTTATTTGTTTTATAAATTCTTCTGTAAAAAATAATTTTTTTTTAATTTTTTTTTTTCTGAAGTCTCCCTTTTAAAAAAAACAAACACAAATCAGTGGGAGATAAATATTTACATTTGCGCTTCAGTGACAGTCCTGCGTGTGTGCCATCTCATTTGTTGCCAACAACAACAGAGTGTGTAACATTGTGGCTGATTTTCGTTGTGGTCTCACCCACCTGTAAAGGGGTAGCTAAATCATACTGAAGTTATAGCTCACCGTGTAAGTTGTGTGACAGCAACAAATACCGTTCGTTTGGTAACGTTTTTAAAACAATGAGGAAGTCTGGTGGAAGAGGTCGTGGCCGGGGGCGTTCATTGTCAGCTGGTAATGAGGGTAGTGGTAGTGGTGGAGCATCAGCTGGTCGTGGGAAAAAAAATATTGCACCTAAGTCTGGAGCTGTGGAGCCAGGTTCGTCGTCTGGCAACACAAGGCCTCGAACGCTCCCTTTTCTGGGAGTAGGAAAACCGCTTTTAAAGCCGGAGCAGCAAGAGCAAGTTTTGGCTTATCTTGCCGACTCAGCCTCTAGCTCTTTTGCCTCCTCTCGTGAAACTGGTAAATGTCAAAGCAGCGCGTCGTTAGTGGATGTTCACGGTCAGGGACAAGTCGCTTCCTTGTCCTCTTCAGCAAAAACAACAACAGAGAAGAATGCAGCAGGCGACACAACGGGTTACTCCATGGAGCTCTTTACACATACCGTCCCTGGCTTAGAAAGTGAAGCAGTTAACAGTCCATGCCCATTACAAGTTGAATCTGACATGGAGTGCACTGATGCACAGCCACAGCCAGACTACTATCCTGGTCCTTTGACTCAGACCACAACATTGCCCTCGCAGGGTGCTGATCAAGAATCAGACCCTGATGAGACTATGTTGCCCCATCACGAACGCTATACCACCGACCGACACGGTGACACAGACGAAGTTGCACACGAGCTACAAGAAGAGGTAATAGATGACCCAGTTCTTGACCCCGATTGGCAGCCATTGGGGGAACAGGGTGCAGGCGGCAGCAGTTCTGAAGCGGAGGAGGAGGGGCCGCAGCAGGCATCAACATCGCAACAGGTTCCATCTGCCGGGCCCGTATCTTGCCCAAAATGCGTGGCAAAGCTAAAACCTGTTGGAGGACAGCGTGGCCATCCGGTTAAAGCTCAGTCTGCAATGCCTGAAAAGGTATCCGATGCTAGAAAGAGTGCAGTCTGGCATTTTTTTAAACAACATCCAATTGATCAGCGCAAAGTCATCTGTCAAAAATGTTCAACTACCTTAAGCAGAGGACAGAATCTGAAAAGTCTCAATACAAGTTGCATGCATAGACATTTAACCACCATGCATTTGCAAGCCTGGACTAACTACCAAACGTCCCTTAAGGTTGTAGCACCCTCGGCCAATGAAGCTAGTCAGCAACGCAACATCCCTTCCGGCAGTGTAGGGCCACCATTTTCCGCACCACCTGCAGTATCTGTGCAGGTTTCTTTGCCAGGCCAAAGCCGTCAGGGTCAGGGAATCACCAGTTTCGTAGTAGGAAACACTGCATCTAGGGCACCGGTGGCAACAATACCATCTCCCACCGTCTCTCAGTCTGCCATGTCCATCGGCACCCCCGCTAGTTCCACGATCTCCAGCTCTCCAGTCCAGCTCACCCTACATGAGACTATGGTTAGAAAAAGGAAGTACTTAGCCTCGCATCCGCGTACACAGGGTTTGAACGCACACATAGCTAGACTAATCTCGTTAGAGATGATGCCCTACCGGTTAGTTGAAAGCGAAGCTTTCAAAGCCCTGATGGACTACGCTGTACCACGCTACGAGCTACCCAGTCGACACTTTTTTTCCAGAAAAGCCATCCCAGCCCTCCACCAGCATGTTAAAGTGCGCATCGTCCATGCACTCAGGCAATCTGTGAGCACAAAGGTGCACCTGACAACAGATGCATGGACCAGTAGGCATGGCCAGGGACGTTACGTGTCCATCACGGCACACTGGGTAAATGTGGTGGATGCAGGGTCCACAGGGGACAGCAAGTTTGGGACAGTTCTGCCTAGCCCACGGTCTAGGAAACAATTGGCTGTAGCCGTTCGCACCCCCTCCTCCTCCTCTTCGTCCTCCTGCAGAAGCAAGAGCTCGTCCACAGACCGCAGTCGCACAACCACTCCATCCGCAGCTGCCACTGTTGCACACCAGGTCTCCCATTATGGGGCAGCTACTGGCAAACGTCAGCAGGCTGTATTGGCTATGAAGTGTTTGGGCGACAACAGACACACCGCGGAAGTTCTGTCCGAGTTCTTG
The DNA here is from genome assembly GCF_032444005.1 of Ranitomeya imitator. Taxonomy (NCBI): domain Eukaryota; kingdom Metazoa; phylum Chordata; class Amphibia; order Anura; family Dendrobatidae; genus Ranitomeya; species Ranitomeya imitator. The sequence goes on from NC_091287.1 coordinate 342,033,508, forward strand.
CAGAAAGAAACGCAGTCGTGGCTGGGCACTGTAGATCTTGAGGCAGGCAAGGTAGTGAGTGATAACGGAAGGAATTTCATGGCTGCCATCTCCCTTTCCCAACTGAAACACATTCCTTGCCTGGCTCACACCTTAAACCTGGTGGTGCAGTGCTTCCTGAAAAGTTATCCGGGGTTATCCGACCTGCTCCTCAAAGTGCGTGGACTTTGCTCACATATCCGCCGTTCGCCCGTACACTCCAGCCGTATGCAGACCTATCAGCGTTCTTTGAACCTTCCCCAGCATCGTCTAATCATAGACGTTGCAACAAGGTGGAACTCAACACTGCACATGCTTCAGAGACTGTGTGAACAGAGGCGGGCTGTTATGTTTTTGTGGGAGGATACACATACACGGGCAGGCAGTAGGATGGCAGACATGGAGTTGTCAGGTGTGCAGTGGTCGAAGATTCAAGACGTGTCAAGTCCTTCAGTGTTTTGAGGAATGCACACTGCTGGTTAGTGCAGACAACGCCATAATAAGCATGAGCATCCCCCTAATGCGTCTGCTGATGCAAAGTTTGACGCACATAAAGGATCAGGCGTCTGCAGCTGAGGAAGAGGAAAGCCTTGATGACAGTCAGCCATTGTCTGGCCAGGGCAGTGTACAGGACGAGGTAGCGGGCGAAGAGGAGGAGGAGGAGGACGAGGAGGATGATGGGGATGATTATATTTTTAATGAGGAAGCTTTTCCGGGGCCACTGGAAATTGGTGGCGCGGCAAGGCCGGGTTCTGGTTTTTTGAGGGACACAAGTGACGTGGATTTGCCTGAAACTGCCCCTCAACCAAGCACAACCGCAGATTTGAGAACTGGAACTTTGGCCCACATGGCGGATTATGCCTTACGTATCCTCAAAAGGGACACACGCATAACTAAAATGATGAATGATGACGATTACTGGTTGGCCTGCCTCCTTGATCCTCGCTATAAAGGCAAATTGCAAAATATAATGCCACATGAGAACTTGGAACTAATATTAGCAACCAAACAATCAACTCTTGTTGACCGTTTGCTTCTGGCATTCCCTGCACACAGCGCCCGTGATCGTTCTCACACGAGCTGCAGGGGCCAGCAGACCAGAGGAGTTAGAGGGGCAGAAATCAGAAGTGGCGTTGGCCAGAGGGGTTTTCTGACCAGGTTGTGGAGTGATTTTGCTATGACCGCAGACAGGACAGGTACTGCAGCATCAATTCAAAGTGACAGGAGACAACATTTGTCCAGTATGGTTACAAACTATTTTTCATCCCTTATCGATGTTCTCCCTCAACCGTCATTCCCATTTGATTACTGGGCATCAAAATTAGACACCTGGCCAGAATTGGCAGAATATGCATTGCAGGAGCTTGCTTGCCCGGCAGCTAGTGTCCTATCAGAAAGAGTATTCAGTGCTGCAGGTTCAATACTAACAGAAAAAAGGACTCGTCTGGCTACCCAAAATGTAGATGATCTAACCTTCATTAAAATGAACCACAACTGGATTTCGAAATCTTTTGCCCCACCTTGCCCGGCTGACACCTAGCTTTCCTATGAAAAGGTCTTGCCTGTGGACTATTCTGAATGCCTTTTCCAATCTCGTAATTTTCAGCACCTGATTGTCCAGCATGCGACATGTTTACACCTCACTAAATGGCCAAACTCCCCACACGGGGCCGTGGTATCGACACATGGCGACAGCACCCGTGAGAGTGCAGTTTGTCTGAAGAGGTGGGTGAGCCCGCTTTTGGTCGACGGCACTGCCACTGGGTCCCTCCTAGTACAATAAAGTGTCTCTGGCGGTGGTGGTGCGCACCCAACGTCAGACACACCGTTGTAATATGAGGGGCCCTGGGCCTGTACCGCCGGCCACAAGACAGTTTCCGCCCACCCCAGCTCAAACAGTGCTCTACCACTTGCAAAATTATCTCACAGCTCCACCAATGTTTAGTCTATGCGCTGACATCCTTCAATGCCTGCCACTGACAATACCATTGTATTGAGATTTTTGTTATGTTAGGCCTTCGATGCCTGTCTGTGGTCACTCCTTCCACTAGGCCTCCACTGACCACACCACTGCTGCCCGTGTACCCCTGGAACCAATTTAAAATTGCCTACAGCCATGTGTTATTATTTTAGGCCTTCGATGCCTGTCTGCGGTCACTCCTTCCACTAGGCCTCTACTGACCACACCACTGCTGCCAGTGTACCCCTGGAACCAATTTAAAATTGCCTACAGCCAGCCCAATTTTTTTATTTTAGGCCTTCGATGCCTGTCTGCGGTCCATTCTTTCAACTACTACTACACTGACCAGGGCACTGCTGCCCGTGTACCCCTGGAACCAATTTAAAATTGCCTACAGCCATGTGTTATTATTTTAGGCCTTCGATGCCTGTCTGCGGTCACTCCTTCCACTAGGCCTCCACTGACCACACCACTGCTGCCCGTGTACCCCTGGAACCAATTTAAAATTGCCTACAGCCATGTGTTATTATTTTAGGCCTTCGATGCCTGTCTGCGGTCACTCCTTCCACTAGGCCTCCACTGACCACACTACTGCTGCCCGTGTACCCCTGGAACCAATTTAAAATTGCCTACAGCCAGCCCAATTTTTTTATTTTAGGCCTTCGATGCCTGTCTGCGGTCCATTCTTTCAACTACTACTACACTGACCAGGGCACTGCTGCCCGTGTACCCCTGGAACCAATTTAAAATTGCCTACAGCCATGTGTTATTATTTTAGGCCTTCGATGCCTGTCTGTGGTCACTCCTTCCACTAGGCCTCCACTGACCACACCACTGCTGCCCGTGTACCCCTGGAACCAATTTAAAATTGCCTACAGCCATGTGTTATTATTTTAGGCCTTCGATGCCTGTCTGCGGTCACTCCTTCCACTAGGCCTCCACTGACCACACCACTGCTGCCCGTGTACCCCTGGAACCAATTTAAAATTGCCTACAGCCATGTGTTATTATTTTAGGCCTTCGATGCCTGTCTGCGGTCACTCCTTCCACTAGGCCTCTACTGACCACACCACTGCTGCCCGTGTACCCTTGGAACCAATTTAAAATTGCCTACAGCCAGCCCAATTTTTTTATTTTAGGCCTTCGATGCCTGTCTGCGGTCCATTCTTTCAACTACTACTTCACTGACCAGGGCACTGCTGCCCGTGTACCCCTGGAACCAATTTAAAATTGCCTACAGCCATGTGTTATTATTTTAGGCCTTCGATGCCTGTCTGCGGTCACTCCTTCCACTAGGCCTCTACTGACCACACCACTGCTGCCCGTGTACCCCTGGAACCAATTTAAAATTGCCTACAGCCAGCCCAATTTTTTTTATTTTAGGCCTTCGATGCCTGTCTGCGGTCCATTCTTTCAACTACTACTACACTGACCAGGGCACTGCTGCCCGTGTACCCCGGAACCAATTTAAAATTGCCTACAGCCATGTGTTATTATTTTAGGCCTTCGATGCCTGTCTGCGGTCACTCCTTCCACTAGGCCTCTACTGACCACACCACTGCTGCCCGTGTACCCCTGGAACCAATTTAAAATTGCCTACAGCCAGCCCAATTTTTTTATTTTAGGCCTTCGATGCCTGTCTGCGGTCCATTCTTTCAACTACTACTACACTGACCAGGGCACTGCTGCCCGTGTACCCCTGGAACCAATTTAAAATTGCCTACAGCCATGTGTTATTATTTTAGGCCTTCGATGCCTGTCTGCGGTCACTCCTTCCACTAGGCCTCCACTGACCACACCACTGCTGCCCGTGTACCCCTGGAACCAATTTAAAATTGCCTACAGCCATGTGTTATTATTTTAGGCCTTCGATGCCTGTCTGCGGTCCATTCTTTCAACTACTACTACACTGACCAGGGCACTGCTGCCCGTGTACCCCTGGAACCAATTTAAAATTGCCTACAGCCATGTGTTATTATTTTAGGCCTTCGATGCCTGTCTGCGGTCACTCCTTCCACTAGGCCTCTACTGACCACACCACTGCTGCCCGTGTACCCCTGGAACCAATTTAAAATTGCCTACAGCCAGCCCAACTTTTTTATTTTAGGCCTTCGATGCCTGTCTGCGGTCCATTCTTTCAACTACTACTACACTGACCAGGGCACTGCTGCCCGTGTACCCCTGGAACCAATTTAAAATTGCCTACAGCCATGTCTTATTATTTTAGGCCTTCGATGCCTGTCTGCGGTCACTCCTTCCACTAGGCCTCCACTGACCACACCACTGCTGCCCGTGTACCCCTGGAACCAATTTAAAATTGCCTACAGCCATGTGTTATTATTTTAGGCCTTCGATGCCTGTCTGCGGTCACTCCTTCCACTAGGCCTCCACTGACCACACCACTGCTGCCCGTGTACCCCTGGAACCAATTTAAAATTGCCTACAGCCATGTGTTATTATTTTAGGCCTTCGATGCCTGTCTGCGGTCACTCCTTCCACTAGGCCTCTACTGACCACACCACTGCTGCCCGTGTACCCCTGGAACCAATTTAAAATTGCCTACAGCCAGCCCAATTTTTTTTATTTTAGGCCTTCGATGCCTGTCTGCGGTCCATTCTTTCAACTACTACTACACTGACCAGGGCACTGCTGCCCGTGTACCCCTGGAACCAATTTAAAATTGCCTACAGCCATGTGTTATTATGTTAGGCCTTCGATGCCTGTCTGCGGTCACTCCTTCCACTAGGCCTCTACTGACCACACCACTGCTGCCCGTGTACCCCTGGAACCAATTTAAAATTGCCTACAGCCAGCCCAATTTTTTTATTTTAGGCCTTCGATGCCTGTCTGTGGTCCATTCTTTCAACTACTACTACACTGACCACACCACTGCTGCCCGTGTACCCCTGGAACCAATTTAAAATTGCCTACAGCCATGTGTTATTATTTGAGGCCTTCGATGCCTGTCTGCGGTCACTCCTTCCACTAGGCCTCCACTGACCACACCACTGCTGCCCGTGTACCCCTGGAACCAATTTAAAATTGCCTACAGCCATGTGTTATTATTTTAGGCCTTCGATGCCTGTCTGCGGTCCATTCTTTCAACTACTACTACACTGACCAGGGCACTGCTGCCCGTGTACCCCTGGAACCAATTTAAAATTGCCTACAGCCATGTGTTATTATTTTAGGCCTTCGATGCCTGTCTGCGGTCACTCCTTCCACTAGGCCTCCACTGACCACACCACTGCTGCCCGTGTACCCCTGGAACCAATTTAAAATTGCCTACAGCCAGCCCAATTTTTTTATTTTAGGCCTTCGATGCCTGTCTGCGGTCCATTCTTTCATGTACTACTACACTGACCAGGGCACTGCTGCCCGTGTACCCCTGGAACCAATTTAAAATTGCCTACAGCCATGTGTTATTATTTTAGGCCTTCGATGCCTGTCTGTGGTCACTCCTTCCACTAGGCCTCCACTGACCACACCACTGCTGCCCGTGTACCCCTGGAACCAATTTAAAATTGCCTACAGCCAGCCCAATTTTTTTATTTTAGGCCTTCGATGCCTGTCTGCGGTCCATTCTTTCAACTACTACTACACTGACCAGGGCACTGCTGCCCGTGTACCCCTGGAACCAATTTAAAATTGCCTACAGCCATGTGTTATTATTTTAGGCCTTCGATGCCTGTCTGCGGTCACTCCTTCCACTAGGCCTCTACTGACCACACCACTGCTGCCCGTGTACCCCTGGAACCAATTTAAAATTGCCTACAGCCAGCCCAATTTTTTTTATTTTAGGCCTTCGATGCCTGTCTGCGGTCCATTCTTTCAACTACTACTACACTGACCAGGGCACTGCTGCCCGTGTACCCCTGGAACCAATTTAAAATTGCCTACAGCCATGTGTTATTATTTTAGGCCTTCGATGCCTGTCTGCGGTCACTCCTTCCACTAGGCCTCTACTGACCACACCACTGCTGCCCGTGTACCCCTGGAACCAATTTAAAATTGCCTACAGCCAGCCAAATTTTTTTATTTTAGGCCTTCGATGCCTGTCTGTGGTCCATTCTTTCAACTACTACTACACTGACCACACCACTGCTGCCCGTGTACCCCTGGAACCAATTTAAAATTGCCTACAGCCATGTGTTATTATTTTAGGCCTTCGATGCCTGTCTGCGGTCACTCCTTCCACTAGGCCTCCACTGACCACACCACTGCTGCCCGTGTACCCCTGGAACCAATTTAAAATTGCCTACAGCCATGTGTTATTATTTTAGGCCTTCGATGCCTGTCTGCGGTCCATTCTTTCAACTACTACTACACTGACCAGGGCACTGCTGCCCGTATACCCCTGGAACCAATTTAAAATTGCCTACAGCCATGTGTTATTATTTTAGGCCTTCGATGCCTGTCTGCGGTCACTCCTTCCACTAGGCCTCCACTGACCACACCACTGCTGCCCGTGTACCCCTGGAACCAATTTAAAATTGCCTACAGCCAGCCCAATTTTTTTATTTTAGGCCTTCGATGCCTGTCTGCGGTCCATTCTTTCAACTACTACTACACTGACCAGGGCACTGCTGCCCGTGTACCCCTGGAACCAATTTAAAATTGCCTACAGCCATGTGTTATTATTTTAGGCCTTCGATGCCTGTCTGTGGTCACTCCTTCCACTAGGCCTCCACTGACCACACCACTGCTGCCCGTGTAAACCTGGAACCAATTTAAAATTGCCTACAGCCAGCCCAATTTTTTTATTTTAGGCCTTCGATGCCTGTCTGCGGTCCATTCTTTCAACTACTACTACACTGACCAGGGCACTGCTGCCCGTGTACCCCTGGAACCAATTTAAAATTGCCTACAGCCATGTGTTATTATTTTAGGCCTTCGATGCCTGTCTGTGGTCACTCCTTCCACTAGGCCTCCACTGACCACACCACTGCTGCCCGTGTACCCCTGGAACCAATTTAAAATTGCCTACAGCCATGTGTTATTATTTTAGGCCTTCGATGCCTGTCTGCGATCACTCCTTCCACTAGGCCTCCACTGACCACACCACTGCTGCCCGTGTACCCCTGGAACCAACATCAGAAAATATAAAAATAAGTATTTTGCTTATAAAAAAGAAAATACTGGAGAGATATCAAATGCAGACATTTTAACATTAAAAACAAACACACAACTAAAATCTGGTACAGTACTAAAAATGGCCACCAGCTACAATTACTTTCTCCTGCAAGTAGTTAACTGAAAGGTTTTTTAAATTGAAAACACAGATATGGCATCCACCGAGTGTTGTCCTGTCGCGTCTTCTTTATATTATTGCCGAGAAGATGCAAAACAATGAAAATAATAAAATCATTAATTACCAAAATAATAGAGAAAGTCAACACCACATTGCAAATAAACATTCATTCCAAATAAAGAAGCAGGGCGCGTCCGACAGTGAGTATATACCTAATAAGAATATAATCACCCTCGGACGCGCAATGCTTATTTCCAACAGCCTTCCTTCCTAAGAATCAGCCCTTCCGTGGTGTAGAGAGACGTTGTGTTACACTCCAAGGTGTTCCCCAGGTTGCCTTTCCTGAGCTTCGATCTTCCGGCTCTCGTTTAGTAGTTGTTGGAAACTACGCTGCATTAGGCCTTCAAATTGGGTATGGGGTGTAGAGAGATGGTGTGTTCCACTCCAAGGTGTTCCCCAGGTTGCCTTTCCTGAGCTTCGATCTTCCGGCTCTCGTTTAGTAGTTCTTGGAAACTACACTGCATTAGGCCTTCAAATTGGGTATGGGGTGTAGAGAGAGGGTGTGTTACACTCCAAGGTGTTCCCCAGGTTGCCTTTCCTGAGCTTCGATCTTCATGCTCTCGTTTAGTAGTTGTCGGAAACTACGCTGCATTAGGCCTACAAATTGGGTATGGGGTGTAGAGAGAGGGTTTGTTACACTCCAAGGTGTTCCCCAGGTTGCCTTTCCTGAGCTTCGATCTTCCGGCTCTCTTTTAGTAGTTGTTGGAAACTACGCTGCATTAGGCCTTCAAATTGGGTATGGGGTGTAGAGAGAGGGTGTGTTACACTCCAAGGTGTTCCCCAGGTTGCCTTTCCTGAGCTTCGATCTTCCGGCTCTCGTTTAGTAGTTCTTGGAAACTACACTGCATTAGGCCTTCAAATTGGGTATGGGGTGTAGAGAGAGGGTGTGTTACACTCCAAGGTGTTCCCCAGGTTGCCTTTCCTGAGCTTCGATATTCCGGCTCTCGTTTAGTAGTTGTTGGAAACTACACTGCATTAGGCCTACAAATTTGGTATGGGGGAAACATTGGCGCATCTGCGGTCCCTCCTTCCTCTAGGCCTCCACTGACCTGTCTACTGCTGCCCGTGTTCCCCTGGGACCAATTTTAAATTGCCTACAGGCAGCCCAATTTATTATGTTAGGGCTTCGAAGCCTGTCTGCGGTCCCTCCTTCCACTTGGCCTCCACTGACCTGTCTACTGCTGCCCGTGTACCCCTTGAACCAACATCATAAAATAAAAAAAAAAGTATTTTGCTTATAAAAAAGAAAATACTGGTGAGATATCAAATGCAGACATTTTAACATTAAAAACAAACACACAACTAAAATCTGGTACAGTACTAAAAATGGCCACCAGCTACAATTACTTTCTCCTGCAAGTAGTTAACTGAAAGGTTTTTTAAATTGAAAACACAGATATGGCATCCACCGAGTGTTGTCCTGTCGCGTCTTCTTTATATTATTGCCGAGAAGATGCAAAACAATGAAAATAATAAAATCATTAATTACCAAAATAATAGAGAAAGTCAACACCACATTGCAAATAAACATTCATTCCAAATAAAGAAGCAGGGCGCGTCCGAGGGTGAGTATATACCTAATAAGAATATAATCACCCTCGGACGCGCAATGCTTATTTCCAACAGCCTTCCTTCCTAAGAATCAGCCCTTCCGTGGTGTAGAGAGACGTTGTGTTACACTCCAAGGTGTTCCCCAGGTTGCCTTTCCTGAGCTTCGATCTTCCGGCTCTCGTTTAGTAGTTGTTGGAAACTACGCTGCATTAGGCCTTCAAATTGGGTATGGGGTGTAGAGAGATGGTGTGTTCCACTCCAAGGTGTTCCCCAGGTTGCCTTTCCTGAGCTTCGATCTTCCGGCTCTCGTTTAGTAGTTCTTGGAAACTACACTGCATTAGGCCTTCAAATTGGGTATGGGGTGTAGAGAGAGGGTGTGTTACACTCCAAGGTGTTCCCCAGGTTGCCTTTCCTGAGCTTCGATCTTCATGCTCTCGTTTAGTAGTTGTCGGAAACTACGCTGCATTAGGCCTACAAATTGGGTATGGGGTGTAGAGAGAGGGTTTGTTACACTCCAAGGTGTTCCCCAGGTTGCCTTTCCTGAGCTTTGATCTTCCGGCTCTCGTTTAGTAGTTGTTGGAAACTACGCTGCATTAGGCCTTCAAATTGGGTATGGGGTGTAGAGAGAGGGTGTGTTACACTCCAAGGTGTCCCCCAGGTTGCCTTTCCTGAGCTTCGATCTTCCGGCTCTCGTTTAGTAGTTCTTGGAAACTACACTGCATTAGGCCTTCAAATTGGGTATGGGGTGTAGAGAGAGGGTGTGTTACACTCCAAGGTGTTCCCCAGGTTGCCTTTCCTGAGCTTCGATCTTCCGGCTCTCGTTTAGTAGTTCTTGGAAACTACACTGCATTAGGCCTACAAATTGGGTATGGGGTGGAGAGAGATGGTGTGTTACACTCCAAGGTGTTCCCCAGGTTTCCTTGCCATTGCTTCGGTCTTCCGACTCTCGTTTAGTAGTTGTAGAAAAGTACACTGCATTAGGCCTACAAAATGGGTATGGGGTGGAGAGAGATGGTGTGTTACACTCCAAGGTGTTCCCCAGGTTGCCTTTCCTGAGCTTCTATCTTCAGGCTCTCATTAAATTGTGGTTAAATGGAACAACTGCATTTGGCGTACTAGTTGGTTTGGGGCCTACTATCGGTGTCTGCCACTCCTTGCTGTTCTCCTGGTTTCCTGTCCTGAAATTCCATTTTCAGGCTCTCGTTAAGTAGTTGTTAATGTTAGACTGCATTTGGCCTACTAGTTGGGTTGGGGCCTACTATCGGTGTCTGCCACTCCTTGCTGTTCTCCTCCACTGAACAAAGCTGTGCCGCCTGTTTACTACGGTTGCCAATTTTGAACTGCATTTCGACTACTTACTGATTTGGCCCTACTCTCTGTGTCAGCCTCTCATTCCAGTTGTCCTCCACTGCAATGCCCCCTGGTTATTCCTGTGTTACCAATTTTGAACTGCATTTAGCCCACTTTATTCTTTGGGCCTATATCTGTGTTTCCACTTCATCGTGCCCATTGCCCAGCCAGTGATAGATGAGTCTGCTGGTACATTGACCCATAACGCAACATTCCCCGTGCATGCTACACAACAACATTGTGACCCTGCTGAAAGTCAGGTTGCTCTTCCCGCATACCATACCACCTTACACGGGGACAAAGAGGAAGGTGCAGATGAAAGTGCAGGTTCCTTCATCAGGTGGGGGGAGGAATACTAGTTGGCGACGTCACTGGCACAGGGCCTCTCATAGTACGCAAAAGTGTTGCTGCCGGTGGGAGGCGCCCCCGCCGTGCAAACACACCGCTGTACTTTGAGGGGCCCTGTGCCAGTGCCAATGCCAACAAGTGGGCCCCCCTGCTTGCTCAGGATCACAGCACTTGCAAAGTTGAAATACTTACCTCTCCCTGCTCCACTGCCGTGACGTGGTCCAGATTTCCTGGGCCCACTAATTACTTGAACCAGCCCTACCCCACACAACTTTAGCCAAATGACCCCCAATTTCAAATGCCTTCCAATTATTATAAGGTAAATTACGCTTGACAAGCTTCATTAAGAAGAATGGATGGTTTTGACATTAAAATGGGCACTCTAGGTGTTTTCCTGGCCCCCACTCACTGCCGACTATGCTGCCCCATTGACTTGCGTTGGGTTTCGTGTTTCGGTCGATCCCGACTTTACGTCATAATCGGCCGATTTCACTCAACCCGACTTTTGAGATAGTCGGGTTTCGCGAAACCCGGCTCGACTCTAAAAAGGTCAAGGTCGCTCAACTCTAGTTAGGAGCAATCCACGGCTGCTTCTAGTTGTGTCTTGAGCTTAGGGTCTGCGGTCAGTATAGATACCACCTGCTCAGAGCTAGTCTCATGTCGCTCCATAATCACCAGATCATAACAGTACAACTGGCCAAAATTGAACTGAATGCCTCTCAAAAGAAGGAAAAGAAAAGGAGTTTTGAGTCATTTTTTTTTCTTGGGTTTGTTTTGTCTTTTTTTTCCACTTGATTTCTGGGTGATTCTGGATTTGGATGCAGGCATGGATGTTCAAGGGTTATTTTCTCGTGTGGATCAGCTTGCTGCAAGAGTACAGAATATCCAAGATTTTGTTGTTCAGACTCCGGCCTTAGAGCCTAGAATTCCTACTCCGGATTTGTTTTACGGGGATAGATCTAAGTTTCTGAACTTTAAAAATAATTGCAAATTGTTTTTTGCTCTGAAACCCCGTTCCTCTGGTGATCCCATTCAGCAAGTAAAGATTGTTATTTCTCTGCTACGTGGCGATCCTCAGGACTGGGCATTCTCTCTTGAGTCAGGGAATCCGGCATTGCTTAATGTAGATGCATTTTTTCAATCGCTCGGATTATTGTATGACGAACCTAACTCTGTAGAGCATGCTGAGAAAACACTGTTGGCCCTGTGTCAGGGTCAGGAAGCAGCAGAGCTATACTGCCAGAAATTTAGAAAATGGTCTGTGCTCACTGGATGAAATGAGGACGCTCTGGCAGCCATTTTCAGGAAGGGTCTTTCTGAAGCCCTTAAAGATGTTATGGTGGGGTTTCCCACGCCTATTGGTTTGAGCGAATCTATGTCTTTAGCCATTCAGATTGATCGTCGCCTGCGTGAACGCAGGGTGGTGCACCATATGGCAGTGTCCTCTGAGCAGAGTCCTGAATCCATGCAATGTGATAGGATTTTGACTAGAGCGGAACAGAGGGAATACAGATGTCAGAATGGGTTGTGTTTTTACTGTGGTGATTCAGCTCATGCTATTTCTGATTGCCCTAAGCGTATTAAGAGGGTCGCCAGATCTGTTACCATTAGTGCTGTGCACCCTAAATTTCTCCTGTCTGTGACCCTGATTTGCTCATTGTCATCTTTTTCTGTCATGGCATTTGTGGATTCAGGCGCTGCTCTGAACTTAATGGACTTAGAATTCGCTAGGCGCTGTGGTTTTTCTTTGCAGAGTCCCATACCCTTGAGGGGTATTGATGCTACACCATTGGCCAAGAATAAACCTCAGTATTGGACTCAGCTGACTATGTGCATGACTCCTGCACATCAGGAAGATTGCCGTTTTCTGGTGTTGCATAATTTACATGATGATGTACTGGGTTTTCCATGGTTACAAGTACACAATCCAGTGCTGGATTGGAAATCTATGTCTGTGACTAGTTGGGGTTGTCAAGGGGTACATAGTGACGTTCCTCTGATGTCTATTTCCTCTTCCCCCTCTTCTGATGTTCCTGAATTTTTGTCGGATTTCCAGGATGTATTCGATGAGCCCAAGTCCAGTTCCATTCCTCCACATAGGGACTGTGATTGTGCTATTGACTTGATTCCTGGTTGTAAATTCCCTAAGGGCCGACTTTTCAATCTGTCTGTACCAGAGCATGCCGTCATGCGGAGCTATGTTAAGGAGTCTTTAGAGAAGGGGCATATTCGGCCGTCTTCGTCACCATTGGGAGCGGGATTCTTTTTTGTTGCCAAGAAGGATGGCTCCTTAAGACCCTGTATTGATTATCGCCTTCTTAATAAGATCACGGTCAAATTCCAATATCCTTTACCTTTGCTCTCTGATTTATTTGCTAGGATTAAGGGGGCTAGTTGGTTTACCAAGATTGATCTTTGAGGGGCATATAATCTTGTTCGTATTAGAAAGGGTGACGAATAGTGTTGAGCGATACCTTCCGATATCGGAAAGTATCGGTATCGGATAGGATCGGCCGATATTCAAAAAAATATCGGATATCGCCGATACCGATACCCGATCCCAATGCAAGTCAATGGGACCAAAATATCGGAATTAAAATAAACCCTTTCTTGCCTTGTAGGTTCATTCTACATGAAGGAAAACAACTAAGAATAATGCCGGATGTATTTGGGGAGGTGGCGGAGACATTAAAGTCATAGAGGTTTATCCCAATCAAATAGAATAGCATGTTTTTTGTTTTTTTTTAAGACGTTTGGAGTGACAAAGATATTGACTATGTAAATTTTTTTTTTATTTTGTCAGATATTGATGTTTCACTATTCCACGCCCTTCCCCTTCTTTTTTTTTACTTTTCCCACACTTTCATCTTCATCATCATCAGCATCTTTGACATCAACTTCTTCTTCACCTTATTCATCTTCTTCTTCATCCTTTACCTTTTTTTTTTTTAATACATTCTTCATATTCATTTTATTCAACTGTTATTATTCTTCCTATTCTACTTCTTCATCATATTCTCATTTGTGACAGGCATTCCCGTAGTTGTTATCTATAAAAGTTGGAAGATTACACCTTCCGTTCTGCCAGTCACAAAAGTTACATTTGTCCGCGTTCAGTTTGGCCTGCAGCATCAGGCTTTATCCAGGGGCACCACGAGGAGGAACGGACTCACCCCCATACACTGCTTAGTCTTCTTCTGCATATAATTTAGATAATATCTTTTGCTCTGATATTAAGTCTTATGCTTAATGTTCTTCTGCTCTTTGTTCTGCAGCCTCTTGTTCTTCTGCTTCTTGGTCTTCCATGTCGTCGTCTCCAGGGTCGTCGTCTCCAGTGTCGTTATCTCCGCCGTCGTCGTCTCAGCCGTCGTCGTCTCCGCCGTCGTCGTCTCCGCCGTCGTCGTCGTCGTCGTCATTGGGGTGGTCTTCTGGGTCGTCGTCGTCGTCGTCATCGGGGTGGTCTTCCGGGTCGTCGACTTTAGGGTTTTCAACTTGGAAATGTAGCAGAAGGTACAAGAAGGCTGAGAAAATGCCAAGAACCAGCTGATGGAACTGGAACTCGGATGGCTACCCGAAGGTTCAAGAGCCTATGGAACTACCGAGGACCAGCTGACGTTACTGGAACCCGGTTACTAAGCAGGAGGTACCCGTGCTAAAAAGCACTACCAAGGACCGCCTGACGTTGGCGGAACTCGGATACCCAGAAGGAGGCACCTAAGCCAAAGGCTCTGCCCGGAACCAGCTGACGGTACTGGAACCAGGATGGGGAGCAGAAGGTACAAGAGCAAAAGACACTGCCGAGAACCAGCTGACGGTACTGGAACCCGGATGGGTAGCCGAAGGTCCAAGAGCCAATGGAACTACCGAGGACCAGCTGACGTTACTGGAACCCGGTTACTAAGCAGGAGGTACCCGTGCCTGAAAGCACTACCAAGGACCACCTGACGTTGGTGGAACTTGGATACCCAGAAGGAGGCACCTAAGCCAAAGGCTCTGCCCGGAACCAGCTGACGGTACTGGAACCAGGATGGGGAGCAGAAGGTACAAGAGCAAAAGACACTGCCGAGAACCAGCTGACGGTGCTGGAACCAGGTGGTGGACCTGAAGGCCCACAGGAGAGGAGAGAACAGCTAGGCCGCGAGGCAGCCGCAGTTACCGAACCCCAACAGTCCTACAGGGGGAGCTGGGCCTACTGGCACTACAGAACCAGCCTTGACTACCAGTTCACGCAGCCCACATAGGAAGCTCCTAAACTGGAGGCACCCTGGAGTTGGCTAACCCGACAGCACCATGACGGGGCAAGCATAGGCGTCTCAGTGAGCTTGACACAACCCGGAAACAGCTGACGGTGCTGAAACCAGGCTTGGCACGAGGGAGTACCTGTGTCAAAAACACTGCCGAGAACCAGCTGGCGTTGCTGGAACCCAGATGCGTTGCCCCAGTATGCAAGAGCCAATGGCACGACCGAGGACCAGCTGACGGTGCTGGAACCCGGTTACTAAGCTGTAGGTGCCCGCGCTTAAAAGCACTACCAAGGACCGCCTGACGTTGGCGGAACTCGGATACCCAGGAGGAGGCACCTAAGCCAAAGGCTCGGCCTGGAACCAGCTGACGGTGCTGGAACCAGGAGGTGGACCCGAAGGCCCACAGGAGAGGAGAGAACAGCTAGGCCGCGAGGCAGCCGCAGTTACCGAACCCCAACAGTCCTACAGGGGGAGCTGGGCCTACTGGCACTACAGAACCAGCCTTGACTACCAGTTCACGCAGCCCACATAGGAAGCTCCTAAACTGGAGGCACCCTGGAGTTGGCTAATCCGACCGCACCATGACGGGGCAAGCATAGGCGTCTCAGTGAACTTGACACAACCCGGAAACAGCTGACGGTGCTGAAACCAGGCTTGGCACGAGGGAGTACCTGTGACAAGAACACTGCCGAGAACCAGCTGGCATTGCTAGAACCCAGATGCGTTGCCCCAGTGTGCAAGAGCCAATGGCACGACCGAGGACCAGCTGACGGTGCTGGATCCCGGTTACTAAGCTGTAGGTGCCCGCGCTTAAAAGCACTACCAAGGACCGCCTGACGTTGGCGGAACTCGGATACCCAGGAGGAGGCACCTAAGCCAAAGGCTCGGCCCGGAACCAGCTGACGGTGCTGGAACCAGGAGGTGGACCCGAAGGCCCACAGGAGAGGAGAGAACAGCTAGGCCGCGAGGCAGCCGCAGTTGCCGAACCCCAACAGTCCTACAGGGGGAGCTGGGCCTACTGGCACTACAGAACCAGCCTTGACTACCAGTTCACGCAGCCCACATAGGAAGCTCCTAAACTGGAGGCACCCTGGAGTTGGCTAACCCGACCGCACCACGACGGGGCAAGCATAGGCGTCTCAGTGAACTTGACACAACCCGGAAACAGCTGACGGTGCTGAAACCAGGCTTGGCACGAGGGAGTACCTGTGACAAGAACACTGCCGAGAACCAGCTGGCGTTGCTGGAACCCAGATGCGTTGCCCCAGTGTGCAAGAGCCAATGGCACGACCGAGGACTAGCTGACGGTGCTGGAACCCGGTTACTAAGCTGTAGGTGCCCGCGCTTAAAAGCACTACCAAGGACCGCCTGACGTTGGCGGAACTCGGATACCCAGGAGGAGGCACCTAAGCCAAAGGCTCGGCCCGGAACCAGCTGACGGTGCTGGAACCAGGAGGTGGACCCGAAGGCCCACAGGAGAGGAGAGAACAGCTAGGCCGCGAGGCAGCTGCAGTTACCGAACCCCAACAGTCCTACAGGGGGAGCTGGGCCTACTGGCACTACAGAACCAGCCTTGACTACCAGTTCACGCAGCCCACATAGGAAGCTCCTAAACTGGAGGCACCCTGGAGTTGGCTAACCCGACCGCACCACGACGGGGCAAGCATAGGCGTCTCAGTGAACTTGACACAACCCGGTAACAGCTGACGGTGCTGAAACCAGGCTTGGCATGAGGGAGTACCTGTGACAAGATCACTGCCGAGAACCAGCTGGCGGTGCTGGAACCCAGATGCGTTGCCCCAGTGTGCAAGAGCCAATGGCACCGAGGACCAGCTGGCGGTGCTGGAACCCGGTTACTAAGCTGTAGGTGCCCGCGCTTAAAAGCACTACCAAGGACCGCCTGGCGTTGGCGGAACTCGGATACCCAGGAGGAGGCACCTAAGCCAAAGGCTCGGCCCGGAACCAGCTGACGGTGCTGGAACCAGGAGGTGGACCCGAAGGCCCACAGGAGAGGAGAGAACAGCTAGGCCGCGAGGCAGCCGCAGTTACCGAACCCCAACAGTCCTACAGGGCGAGCTGGGCCTACTGGCACTACAGAACCAGCCTTGACTACCAGTTCACGCAGCCCACATAGGAAGCTCCTAAACTGGAGGCACCCTGGAGTTGGCTAACCCGACAGCACCACGACGGGGCAAGCATAGGCGTCTCAGTGAGCTTGACACAACCCGGAAACAGCTGACGGTGCTGAAACCAGGCTTGGCACGAGGGAGTACCTGTGTCAAAAACACTGCCGAGAACCAGCTGGCGTTGCTGGAACCCAGATGCGTTGCCCCAGTGTGCAAGAGCCAATGGCACCGAGGACCAGCTGGCGGTGCTGGAACCCGGTTACTAAGCTGTAGGTGCCCGCGCTTAAAAGCACTACCAAGGACCGCCTGGCGTTGGCGGAACTCGGATACCCAGGAGGAGGCACCTAAGCCAAAGGCTCGGCCCGGAACCAGCTGACGGTGCTGGAACCAGGAGGTGGACCCGAAGGCCCACAGGAGAGGAGAGAACAGCTAGGCCGCGAGGCAGCCGCAGTTACCGAACCCCAACAGTCCTACAGGGGGAGCTGGGCCTACTGGCACTACAGAACCAGCCTTGACTACCAGTTCACGCAGCCCACATAGGAAGCTCCTAAACTGGAGGCACCCTGGAGTTGGCTAACCCGACAGCACCACGACGGGGCAAGCATAGGCGTCTCAGTGAGCTTGACACAACCCGGAAACAGCTGACGGTGCTGAAACCAGGCTTGGCACGAGGGAGTACCTGTGTCAAAAACACTGCCGAGAACCAGCTGGCGTTGCTGGAACCCAGATGCGTTGCCCCAGTGTGCAAGAGCCAATGGCACGACCGAGGACCAGCTGACGGTGCTGGAACCCGGTTACTAAGCTGTAGGTGCCCGCGCTTAAAAGCACTACCAAGGACCGCCTGACGTTGGCGGAACTCGGATACCCAGGAGGAGGCACCTAAGCCAAAGGCTCGGCCCGGAACCAGCTGACGGTGCTGGAACCAGGAGGTGGACCCGAAGGCCCACAGGAGAGGAGAGAACAGCTAGGCCGCGAGGCAGCCGCAGTTACCGAACCCCAACAGTCCTACAGGGGGAGCTGGGCCTACTGGCACTACAGAACCAGCCTTGACTACCAGTTCACGCAGCCCACATAGGAAGCTCCTAAACTGGAGGCACCCTGGAGTTGGCTAACCCGACAGCACCACGACGGGGCAAGCATAAGCGTCTCAGTGAGCTTGACACAACCCGGAAACAGCTGACGGTGCTGAAACCAGGCTTGGCACGAGGGAGTACCTGTGTCAAAAACACTGCCGAGAACCAGCTGGCGTTGCTGGAACCCAGATGCGTTGCCCCAGTGTGCAAGAGCCAATGGCACGACCGAGGACCAGCTGACGGTGCTGGAACCCGGTTACTAAGCTGTAGGTGCCCGCGCTTAAAAGCACTACCAAGGACCGCCTGACGTTGGCGGAACTCGGATACCCAGGAGGAGGCACCTAAGCCAAAGGCTCGGCCCGGAACCAGCTGACGGTGCTGGAACCAGGAGGTGGACCCGAAGGCCCACAGGAGAGGAGAGAACAGCTAGGCCGTGAGGCAGCCGCAGTTACCGAACCCCAACAGTCCTACAGGGGGAGCTGGGCCTACTGGCATTACAGAACCAGCCTTGACTACCAGTTCACGCAGCCCACATAGGAAGCTCCTAAACTGGAGGCACCCTGGAGTTGGCTAACCCGACCGCACCACGACGGGGCAAGCATAGGCGTCTCAGTGAACTTGACACAACCCGGAAACAGCTGACGGTGCTGAAACCAGGCTTGGCATGAGGGAGTACCTGTGACAAGAACACTGCTGAGAACCAGCTGGCGGTGCTGGAACCCAGATGCGTTGGCCCAGTGTGCAAGAGCCAATGGCACCGAGGACCAGCTGGCGGTGCTGGAACCTGGTTACTAAGCTGTAGGTGCCCGCGCTTAAAAGCACTACCAAGGACCGCCTGGCGTTGGCGGAACTCGGATACCCAGGAGGAGGCACCTAAGCCAAAGGCTCGGCCCGGAACCAGCTGACGGTGCTGGAACCAGGTGGTGGACCCGAAGGTCCACAGGAGAGGAGAGAACAGCTAGGCCGCGAGGCAGCCGCAGTTACCGAACCCCAACAGTCCTACAGGGGGAGCTGGGCCTACTGGCACTACAGAACCAGCCTTGACTACCAGTTCACGCGGCCCACATAGGAAGCTCCTAAACTGGAGGCAACCTGGAGTTGGCTTACCCGACCGCACCACGACGGGGCAAGCATAGGCGTCTCAGTGAACTTGACACAACCCGGAAACAGCTGACGGTGCTGAAACCAGGTTTGGCACGAGGGAGTACCTGTGACAAGAACACTGCCGAGAACCAGCTGGCGGTGCTGGAACCCGGATGCTTTGCCTATCAAACATTGTCTTCCTACAGCCCCAACTAGCGGTGTTGGAGCAAAGGGTAAGCAGGGGGAGCAGAGTGTAGGCCGAAGCCTGCACTGGAGTCAGCTTTGTGTCTGCGTTGCGTTTGCAGGACACTTTGCCGGCTACACAGTGGGGGAACAGCAGGCGGTGCTGAACCCCACTAACACATTGGCTGGTGTTTTTGTCTGTGCAGCTAGCACTTCCGGGCAAAAACTAGCGTTGTTATAGCCCAGGGTCAGCAGGAGGAGGAGAGGAGCAGAGTGTAGGCCGAAGCCTAGTTGAACCAATTTCAAAGGAAACCTTTAACCCCCCCTCAGGTGTTACAAAGTACAAGAGCCACACCTTGTGCAGCATTAATGCTGCACAAGAAAAGGTTGCTCTATTAATTTGTCTACTTGCACACGCTGAATGCAACACGTACACAATTTAGCCCATTCTACAGTCAAACTGTAGTTGAGGCGTGACTTGTATTTTTAAGGAGACGCAGCATAGGTGTCCCAAATAACGCCTTTGTGCTAGGCGCTGCTTCCTGAGCGTTGTTTTTTGCTGTACAGGAGTCTGCGCTCTTGTGTTATCCCTTGGCAATGCCCTGTTAGCGCTGCCCGTCTTATGACCTCATTTCATGTTGGCCGCTGCGGTTAACGATGGCCATAAATCCCAGACCCACACTGCCTTTTCATAAAGTCACACTGCGGTGCTGGGATTCGTGGCCTTGAGCAGTAAATATTTTCGACGCTCACACACGTCCTTACACCTGCTTCAGACTGGGCGGCCTCTGCTGATCCCTTTTCGCATGCCGCGGCCAGGAGGCCGCACAGTCTGAAGAAGGCGGAAGGAGATGAGTGACGACAGGCGAACATATGCACTGCTCGTGCCCATAAACCACACCCTCGCTGACAAAATAAATAAGACAACGAGGGGCGTAGTTTCACGCAGGGCGGATGCACAGGCGCAGCCAGCTAACCATGATGTCAAAAGACGGGAAGCGCTACCAAGGGGGGTGCTGCGTATCATTAGAAAGGAAAGTCACACCTCAGGGACAGTGGAATGGTCTCAATGAGACACATTTTGTACGTGTTGAGTTCCACGTGGGCAAGGAGAAAAAGTCAGCCACCTTGTACAAATGCAGCAGTACTGCTGAACAAGGTGGCTGTTATACATAGAAACACCTGGGGGTGGGGGGCAGGCTCCCTTCAATTTCAGTTCATGTGCCTGCATGGCGTTTGCAGGTCACGTTGCCGGCTACACAGCTGGGGAACAGCTGGCGGTGCTGAACCCCACTGACACATTGGCTGGTGTTTTTCTCTGTGCACCTAGCACTTCCAGGCTACAACTGGCGGTGTTATAGCCCAGGGTCAGCAGGAGGAGGAGAGGAGCAGAGTGTAGGCCGAAGCCTAGTTGAACCAATTTCAAAGGTAACCTTTAACCCCCCCTCAGGTGTTGCAAGGTACAAGAGCCACACCTTGTGCATCATTAATGCTGCACAAGTAAAAGGTTGCTCTCTTAATTTTGCTCCTTGCACACGCTGAATAAAACACGTACACTATTTAGCCCATTCTACTGTAGAACAGTAGTGGAGGCGTGACTTGTCTTTTTAAAGAAAAGCAGCACAGGTGTCGAAAATAACACCTTGGTGCATGGGTGCAGCTTCTTGAGCGTTGTTATTTGCTGTACAGGAGTCTGCGCTCTTGTTATCCCTTGGCCATGCGCTGTGAGGGCTTCCTGTCTTCTGACCTCATTTCATGTCGGCCGTTGCGGTTAGCGATGGACATGAATCCCAGACCCACAGTGTGTTTTCTAAAAATCACACTGCGTGGCTGGGATTCGTGGCCTTGTGCAGTAAATATGTTTGCCGCTCACACATGTCCTTACACCTGCTTCAGACTGGGCGGCCTCATCTGATCCCTTATCGCATGCCGCGGTCATGAGGCCACCCAGTCTGAAGAAGGCGGAAGGAGATGAGTGAACACAGGCAAACATATGCACTGCACATGCCCATCAATCACATCCTCGTTGTCCAAAAAAATAAGACACAGAGGGGCGTTGTTTCGAGCAGGGCAGACGCACAGG
The DNA here is from genome assembly GCF_032444005.1 of Ranitomeya imitator. Lineage (NCBI taxonomy): Eukaryota > Metazoa > Chordata > Amphibia > Anura > Dendrobatidae > Ranitomeya > Ranitomeya imitator. Next base: position 342,054,838 of record NC_091287.1, read on the forward strand.
CGCAGCCAGCTAACCAATGATGTCAAAAGACGGGCAGCGCTACCAAGGGTGGTGCTGCGTATCATTAGAAAGGAAAGTCACACCTCAGGGACAGTGGAATGGTCTCAATGAGACACATTTAGTACGTGTTTAATTAAACGTGGGCAAGGAGAAAAAGTCTGCCACCTTGTACAAATGCAGCAGTACTGCTGTACAAGGTGGCTGTTATACATAGAAACACCTGGGGGTGGGGGGCAGGCTTCCTTCAATTTCAGTTCATGTGCCTGCGTGGCGTTTGCAGGACACGTTGCCAGCTACACAGCAGGGGAACAGCTGGCGTTGCTGAACCCCACTGACACATTGACTGGTGTTTTTCTCTGTGCAGCTCGCATGTCCGGGCAAAAACTGGCGGTGTTAGAGCCCAGGGTCAGCAGGAGGAGGAGAGGAGCAAAGTGTAGGCCGAAGCCTGCACTGGTGGCAGCTTTTGGTCGGTTGTGCCAGCGTGGCTTGTGCTGGACACGATGCCGGCTACACAGCAGGGGAACAGCTGGCGGTGCTGAACCCCACTAACACATTGGCTGTTGTTTTTCTCTGTGAAGCTCGCATTTCCGGGCAAAAACTAGCGGTGTTAGAGCCCAGGGTCAGCAGGAGGAGGAGAGGAGCAAAGTGTAGGCCGAAGCCTGCACTGGTGGCAGCTTTTGGTCGGTTGTGCCAGCGTGGCTTGTGCTGGACACGATGCCGGCTACACAGCAGGGGAACAGCTGGCGGTGCTGAACCCCACTAACACATTGGCTGTTGTTTTTCTCTGTGAAGCTCGCATTTCCGGGCAAAAACTAGCGGTGTTAGAGCCCAGGGTCAGCAGGAGGAGGAGAGGAGCAGAGTGTAGGCCGAAGCCTAGTTGAACCAATTTCAAAGGTAACCTTTAACCCCCCCTCAGATGTTGCAAGGTACAAGAGCCACACCTTGTGCAGCATTAATGCTGCACAAGTAAAAGGTTGCTCTATTTAGTTTGCTCCTTGCACACGCTGAATAAAACACGTACACTATTTAGCCCATTAAACTGTCAAACAGTAGTGGAGGCGTGACTTGTCTTTTTAAGGAGACGCAGCACAGGTGTCAAAATTTACACCTAGGTGGTGGGCGCAGATTCCTGAGCGTTGTATTAGCTGTACAGGAGTCTGCGCTATTGTGATCCCTTGGCCATGCGCTCTGAGCGCTGCCTGTCTTCTCACCTCATTTCATGTTGGCCGTTGCGGTTAGCAATGGATATGAATCCCAGGCCCACAGTGTGTTTTCAAAAAATCACACTGCGTGGCTGGGATTCGTGGCCTTGTGCAGTAAATATGTTTGCCGCTCACACATGTCCTTACACCTGCTTCAGACTGGGCGGCCTCAGCTGATCCCTTATCGCCTACCACGGCCAGGAGGCCGCACAGTCTGAAGAAGGCGGAAGGAGATGAGTTAAGACAGGCGAACATATGCACTGCACATGCCCATCAATCACACCCTCGCAGCCAAAATATATGAAACGAGGGGGGTTGTGTCGGGCAGGGCGGACGCACAGGCACAGGCAGCCAACCAATGATGTCAGAAGACGGGCAGCGCTACCAAGGGGGGTGGTGCGTGTCATTAAAAAGTAAAGTCACACCTCAGGGACATTGTAATGGTCTGTAATGAGACACATATTTTACGTGTTTAATTCTACGTGGGCAAGGATAAAAAAACAGCCACCTTGTACAAATGCAGCAGTACTGCTGTACTAGGTGGCTGTTATACATAGAAACACCTGGGGGGGTGGGGCCAGGTTCCCTTTAATTTCAGTTCATGTGCCTGCGTGGCGTTTGCAGGTCACGTTGCCGGCTACACAGCAGGGGAACAGCTGGCGGTGCTGAACCCCACTAACACATTGGCTGGTGTTTTTCTCTGTGCAGCTAGCACTTCCGGGCAAAAACTAGCGGTGTTTGAGCCCAGGGTCAGCAGGAGGAGGAGAGGAGCAGAGTCTAGGCCGAAGCCTGCACTGGTGGCAGCTTTTGTTCTGTTGTGCCAGCGTGGCTTGTGCTGGACACGTTGCCGACTACACAGCAGGGGAACAGCTGGCGGTGCTGAACCCCACTGACACATCACCTAGTGTTTTTTCTGTGTAGACAACACTTCCAGGTGGCAACTGACAGTGTTGAAACCCAGGGAATCAAAGAGGAGCAGAGTGTAGGCCGAAGCCTGCAGTGGAGCAAGTTGAAAGGGAACCTTTAACCCCCCCCCCAGGCATTTGTTGCTGAAAGAGCCATCTTGTACAGCAGTAATACTGCACATGGAAAATGGTGGCTCCGAAAATTATGCTCCTTGCAAATGCTGAAGTACACACTCATATAATGTGTCCCCTCACACCGTCAAACCATCCCGGAAGTGAGACTTTCCTTTGTAATGTGACACAGCACAGCCGTCATTCCAACCCCCTTGGTGCCGGGCGCCACCTCCTCAACGTTGTTTGGTTCTGTCACGGAGCCCGCGCTGTAATATTATCCCTTGGCCATGCACAGTTAGCGGTGCCCGTCTTCTGACATCATGTAGGTGTCAGGCTGGCAGTGCCTGTGCGTCCAAGCTGCCCGAGATCCAACCTTGCAGTGTAATCTAATGTAGTCCCACTGCGGGCCAGGGATCCATGGGCATGCGCAGTGCATATCATCGCCTCTCACTCACCTCCTTCCTGCTTCTTCAGACTATGCGGCGTCACGGCCGTGGCATGCTATTAGGGATCAGCGGACGCCGCCTAGTCTGAAGAAGCGTGAAGAAGGGGAGTGAGAGGCTAGTATATGCACTGCGCATGGCCATGGATACCAGGCCCACTGTGGGATCACATTAGACGACACTGCGAGGTGTGATTTCGGGCAGCGTGGACGCACAGGCGCAGCCAGGACGACAACAAATGATGTCAGAGGACGGGCAGCGCAAACTGTGCATGGCCAAGGGATAACATAACAGCGCAGGGTCCATGACGGAATCAAACAACGCTAAGGAGGCAGCGCACGGTGCCAAGGGGGTAGCAATGACGGCTGTGCTGCGTCACATTACAAAGGAAAGTCCCACCTCCGGGACGGTTGGACGGTGTGAGGGGACACATTACATGAGTGTGTAGTTCAGCGTTTGCAAGGAGCATAATTTCAAGAGCGACCTTTCCCTTGTGCAGTATTAGTGCTGCACATGGTGGCTCTTTCAGTAACAAACGCCTAGGGGGGGGGGGGGGGACAGGTCCCCTTACATTTTAGTTGTGCCAGCATGGCGGTCGCATGACACGTTGCTGGATACACAGCTGGGGATCAGCTGACGTTACTGAACCCCAATAACAGAGGAGCGACTGTTGACTGTGCACACAGCACTTCCAGGCACCAACTGGTGGTGTTAGAGCCCAGGGACAGCAGGGAGGAGCAGATTGGAGGTATTGCCGCACACACAGCTGGGGATCAGCTGACGTTACTGAACCCCAATAACAGAGGAGCGACTGTTGACTGTGCACACAGCACTTCCAGGCACCAACTGGCGGTGTTAGAGCCCAGGGACAGCAGGAGGAGCAGATTGGAGGTATTGCCGCACACACAGCTGGGGATCAGCTAACGTTACTGAACCCCAATAACAGAGGAGCGACTGTTGACTGTGCACACAGCACTTCCAGGCACCAACTGGCGGTGTTAGAGCCCAGGGACAGCAGGAGGAGCAGATTGGAGGTATTTCTGCCCACACAGCTGGGGATCAGCTGACGTTACTGAACCCCAATAACAGAGGAGCGACTGTTGACTGTGCACACAGCACTTCCAGGCACCAACTGGCGGTGTTAGAGCCCAGGGACAGCAGGAGGAGCAGATTGGAGGTATTGGTGCACACACAGCTGGGGATCAGCTGACGTTACTGAACCCCAATAACAGAGGAGCGACTGTTGACTGTGCACACAGCACTTCCAGGCACCAACTGGCGGTGTTAGAGCCCAGGGACAGCAGGAGGAGCAGAGGAACAGAGTGTAGGCCGAAGCCTGATTGGAGCAAGTTGAAAGGGAACCTTTAACCCCCCCCAAGACGTTTGTAGCTGAAAGAGCCATCTTGTGCAGCACTAAGGATGCAAAAGGAAAAGGTGGTTCTTTTAATTATGCTCCTTGCAAACACCGAAGTAAACACTAAAAATGTGTCCCCTTATACCGTTAAACCGTCCCGGAGGTGCGAATTTCCTTCGTAATGGGACACAGCACAGCTGTCATTCCTATCCCCTTGGTGCCGTGCGCTGCCTCCTCAGCGTTGTTTTAAGCTGTCACGGAGCCTGCGCTGTTCTGTTAGCCCTTGGCCATGCCCAATTAGCGCTGCCTGTCTTCTGACATAATTTGGTGTCAGGTAGGGTTGAGCGAAACGGGTCGAACATTTTCAAAAGTCGCCGACTTTTGGCGAAGTCGAGTTTCATGAAACCCGATCCGACCCCTGTGCGTGGTCGGCCATGCGGTACGCGACTTTCGCGCCAAAGTCGCGTTTCAATGACGCGAAAAGCGCCATTTCTCAGCCAATGAAGGTAAACGCAGAGTGTGGGCAGCGTGATGACATAGGTCCTGGTCCCCACCATCTTAGAGAAGGGCATTGCAGTGATTGGCTTGCTGTCTGCGGCGTCACAGGGGCTATAAAGGGGAGTTCCCGCCGACCGCCATCTTACTGCTGCTGATCTGAGCTTAGGGAGAGGTTGCTGCCGCTTCGTCAGAAGCAGGGATAGCGTTAGGCAGGGTCCATTAACCACAAAACCGCTTGTGCTGTAGCGATTTCCACTGCCCAACACCACCTTCGGTGTGCAGGGACAGTGGAAGCTCCTTTTTTTTTTTTTTTCCTCAGCGCTGTAGCTCATTGGGCTGCCCTAGAAGGCTCCCTGATAGCTGCATTGCTGTGTGTACGCCGCTGTGCAAACCAACTGCTTTTTTCAAAGCACAAATCCTCTTGTTCCTTCCTTTCTGCACAGCTATCTTGTTTGTTTGTCCACACTTTTTATTTAATTTGTGCATCAGTCCACTCCTTATTGCTGCCTGCCATACCTGGCTGAGATTACTGCAGGGAGATAGTAATTGAAGGACAGTTCCTTTTTTTTTTTTTTTTTTTTTGTGGGAGATTAAGATTGACATTTCTGCTAGAGTGCCATCTCTGTCTGTGTCATCTCTCACTCAGTGGGCCATAGAAAGCCTATTTATTTTTTTGCTTGATTTGGGTTCCAAAATCTACCAGAAAAAATCACAACATCAATCAGTGGGAGAAAAATATTGGCCTCAGGGCTTGTGTGCCACTCCTTACTCCTGTGTGTGGCATCTCTCACTCAGTGGGCCATAGAAAGCCTATTAATTTTTTTGCTTGATTTGGGTTCTAAATTCTACCTAAAAAAATCAATAAATCAATCAGTGGGAGATTAATATTGGCCTTTGGGCTTGTGTGCCAGTCCTAAGCGTGCCATCTCTCTCTCTCTCAGATAGTGGGCCATAGAAAGCCTATTTTTTTATTATTTTATTGGGTTTATAAATTTTCCCTGGAAAAAAAAAAAAAGTGGGAGATTAATATTGGCCTCTGGGCTTGTGTGCCAGTCCTGAGCGTGCCATCTCTCTCACAAATAGTGGGCCATAGAAAGCCTATTTATTTTTTTGGTTGATTTGCGTTCATAATTCTACCTGAAAAAATCAATCAATCAATCAATCAGTGAGAGATTAATATTGGCCTTTGGGCTTGTGTGCCAGTCCTGAGCGTGCCATCTCTCTCACAAATAGTGGGCCATAGAAAGCCTATTAATTTTTTTGCTTGATTTGGGTTCCAAAATCTACCTGAAAAAAATCACTAAATCAATCAGTGGGAGATTAATATTGGCCTCTGGGCTTGTGTGCCACTCCTGACTCCTGTGTGCGTCATCTGTCACTCAGTGGGCCCTAGAAAGCCTATTTTTTGTTTTATTTGTTTTCTAAATTCTCCCTGAAACAATCATTTTATTTTCTTTGGTTTCTAAATTATTCCTGAAAAAAATCATTTTTTTGGTATTTTTTTTTCTCTCAAGTCCCCTGAAAAAAAAAAAAAAAAAAATCTGTGGGAGATTCATATTGCCCCTTCTGCTTGTGTGCCAGTCTTGACTCCTGGGTGTGCCATCTCTCTCTCTCTCCCCAATTGTGGGCCATAGAAAGCCTATTAATTTTTTTGCTTGATTTGGGTTCCAAAATCTACCAAAAAAAATCACTAAATCAATCAGTGGGAGATTAATATTGGCCTCTGGGCTTGTGTGCCACTCCTGACTCCTGTGTGCGTCATCTGTCACTCAGTGGGCCCTAGAAAGCCTATTTTTTGTTTTATTTGTTTTCTAAATTCTCCCTGAAACAATCATTTTATTTTCTTTGGTTTCTAAATTATTCCTGAAAAAAATCATTTTTTTTGTATTTTTTTTTCTCTCAAGTCTCCCTGAAAAAAAAAAAAAAAAAAAAAATCTGTGGGAGATTCATATTGCCCCTTCTGCTTGTGTGCCAGTCTTGACTCCTGGGTGTGCCATCTCTCTCTCTCTCCCCAATTGTGGGCCATAGAAAGCCTATTAATTTTTTTGCTTGATTTGGGTTCCAAAATCTACCAAAAAAAATAACTAAATCAATCGGTGAGAGATTAATATTGGCCTCTGGGCTTGTGTGCCACTCCTGACTCCTGTGTGCGTCCTCTCTCACTCAGTGGGCCCTACAAAGCCTTTTTTTTTTTTTTTTTTTCCTAAATTCTCCCTGAAACAATCATTTCATTTTATTTGTTTTATAAATTCTTCTGTAAAAAATAATTTTTTTTTAATTTTTTTTTTTTCTGAAGTCTCCCTTTTAAAAAAAACAAACACAAATCAGTGGGAGATAAATATTTACATTTGCGCTTCAGTGACAGTCCTGCGTGTGTGCCATCTCATTTGTTGCCAACAACAACAGAGTGTGTAACATTGTGGCTGATTTTCGTTGTGGTCTCACCCACCTGTAAAGGGGTAGCTAAATCATACTGAAGTTATAGCTCACCGTGTAAGTTGTGTGACAGCAACAAATACCGTTCGTTTGTTAACGTTTTTAAAACAATGAGGAAGTCTGGTGGAAGAGGTCGTGGCCGGGGGCGTTCATTGTCAGCTGGTAATGAGGGTAGTGGTAGTGGTGGAGCATCAGCTGGTCGTGGGAAAAAAAATATTGCACCTAAGTCTGGAGCTGTGGAGCCAGGTTCGTCGTCTGGCTACACAAGGCCTCGAACGCTCCCTTTTCTGGGAGTAGGAAAACCGCTTTTAAAGCCGGAGCAGCAAGAGCAAGTTTTGGCTTATCTTGCTGACTCAGCCTCTAGCTCTTTTGCCTCCTCTCGTGAAACTGGTAAATGTCAAAGCAGCGCGTCGTTAGTGGATGTTCACGGTCAGGGACAAGTCGCTTCCTTGTCCTCTTCAGCAAAAACAACAACAGAGAAGAATGCAGCAGGCGACACAACGGGTTACTCCATGGAGCTCTTTACACATACCGTCCCTGGCTTAGAAAGTGAAGCAGTTAACAGTCCATGCCCATTACAAGTTGAATCTGACATGGAGTGCACTGATGCACAGCCACAGCCAGACTACTATCCTGGTCCTTTGACTCAGACCACAACATTGCCATCGCAGGGTGCTGATCAAGAATCAGACCCTGATGAGACTATGTTGCCCCATCACGAACGCTATACCACGGACCGCCACGGTGACACAGACGAAGTTGCACACGAGCTACAAGAAGAGGTAATAGATGACCCAGTTCTTGACCCCGATTGGCAGCCATTGGGGGAACAGGGTGCAGGCGGCAGCAGTTCTGAAGCGGAGGAGGAGGGGCCGCAGCAGGCATCAACATCGCAACAGGTTCCATCTGCCGGGCCCGTATCTTGCCCAAAACGCGTGGCAAAGCTAAAACCTGTTGGAGGACAGCGTGGCCATCCGGTTAAAGCTCAGTCTGCAATGCCTGAAAAGGTATCCGATGCTAGAAAGAGTGCAGTCTGGCATTTTTTTAAACAACATCCAATTGATCAGCGCAAAGTCATCTGTCAAAAATGTTCAACTACCTTAAGCAGAGGACAGAATCTGAAAAGTCTCAATACAAGTTGCATGCATAGACATTTAACCACCATGCATTTGCAAGCCTGGACTAACTACCAAACGTCCCTTAAGGTTGTAGCACCCTCGGCCAATGAAGCTAGTCAGCAACGCAACATCCCTTCCGGCAGTGTAGGGCCACCATTTTCCGCACCACCTGCAGTATCTGTGCAGGTTTCTTTGCCAGGCCAAAGCCGTCAGGGTCAGGGAATCACCAGTTTCGTAGTAGGAAACACTGCATCTAGGGCACCGGTGGCAACAATACCATCTCCCACTGTCTCTCAGTCTGCCATGTCCACCGGCACCCCCGCTAGTTCCACGATCTCCAGCTCTCCAGTCCAGCTCACCCTACATGAGACTATGGTTAGAAAAAGGAAGTACTTAGCCTCGCATCCGCGTACACAGGGTTTGAACGCACACATAGCTAGACTAATCTCGTTAGAGATGATGCCCTACCGGTTAGTTGAAAGCGAAGCTTTCAAAGCCCTGATGGACTACGCTGTACCACGCTACGAGCTACCCAGTCGACACTTTTTTTCCAGAAAAGCCATCCCAGCCCTCCACCAGCATGTTAAAGAGCGCATCGTCCATGCACTCAGGCAATCTGTGAGCACAAAGGTGCACCTGACAACAGATGCATGGACCAGTAGGCATGGCCAGGGACGTTACGTGTCCATCACGGCGCACTGGTGGATGCAGGGTCCACAGGGGACAGCAAGTTTGGGACAGTTCTGCCTAGCCCACAGTCTAGGAAACAATTGGCTGTAGCCGTTCGCACCCCCTCCTCCTCCTCTTCGTCCTCCTGCAGAAGCGAGAGCTCGTCCACAGACCGCAGTCGCACAACCACTCCATCCGCAGCTGCCACTGTTGCACACCAGGTCTCCCATTATGGGGCAGCTACTGGCAAACGTCAGCAGGCTGTATTGGCTATGAAGTGTTTGGGCGACAACAGACACACCGCGGAAGTTCTGTCCGAGTTCTTGCAGAAAGAAACGCAGTCGTGGCTGGGCACTGTAGATCTTGAGGCAGGCAAGGTAGTGAGTGATAACGGAAGGAATTTCATGGCTGCCATCTCCCTTTCCCAACTGAAACACATTCCTTGCCTGGCTCACACCTTAAACCTGGTGGTGCAGTGCTTCCTGAAAAGTTATCCGGGGTTATCCGACCTGCTCCTCAAAGTGCGTGGACTTTGCTCACATATCCGCCGTTCGCCCGTACACTCCAGCCGTATGCAGACCTATCAGCGTTCTTTGAACCTTCCCCAGCATCGCCTAATCATAGACGTTGCAACAAGGTGGAACTCAACACTGCACATGCTTCAGAGACTGTGTGAACAGAGGCGGGCTGTTATGTTTTTGTGGGAGGATACACATACACGGGCAGGCAGTAGGATGGCAGACATGGAGTTGTCAGGTGTGCAGTGGTCGAAGATTCAAGACATGTGTCAAGTCCTTCAGTGTTTTGAGGAATGCACACGGCTGGTTAGTGCAGACAACGCCATAATAAGCATGAGCATCCCCCTAATGCGTCTGCTGATGCAAAGTTTGACGCACATAAAGGATCAGGCGTCTGCAGCTGAGGAAGAGGAAAGCCTTGATGACAGTCAGCCATTGTCTGGCCAGGGCAGTGTACAGGACGAGGTAGCGGGCGAAGAGGAGGAGGAGGACGAGGAGGATGATGGGGATGATTATATTTTTAATGAGGAAGCTTTTCCGGGGCCACTGGAAATTGGTGGCGCGGCAAGGCCGGGTTCTGGTTTTTTGAGGGACACAAGTGACGTGGATTTGCCTGAAACTGCCCCTCAACCAAGCACAACCGCAGATTTGAGAACTGGAACTTTGGCCCACATGGCGGATTATGCCTTACGTATCCTCAAAAGGGACACACGCATAACTAAAATGATGAATGATGACGATTACTGGTTGGCCTGCCTCCTTGATCCTCGCTATAAAGGCAAATTGCAAAATATAATGCCACATGAGAACTTGGAACTAATATTAGCAACCAAACAATCAACTCTTGTTGACCGTTTGCTTCTGGCATTCCCTGCACACAGTGCCCGTGATCGTTCTCACACGAGCTGCAGGGGCCAGCAGACCAGAGGAGTTAGAGGGGCAGAAATCAGAAGTGGCGTTGGCCAGAGGGGTTTTCTGACCAGGTTGTGGAGTGATTTTGCTATGACCGCAGACAGGACAGGTACTGCAGCATCAATTCAAAGTGACAGGAGACAACATTTGTCCAGTATGGTTACAAACTATTTTTCATCCCTTATCGATGTTCTCCCTCAACCGTCATTCCCATTTGATTACTGGGCATCAAAATTAGACACCTGGCCAGAATTGGCAGAATATGCATTGCAGGAGCTTGCTTGCCCGGCAGCTAGTGTCCTATCAGAAAGAGTATTCAGTGCTGCAGGTTCAATACTAACAGAAAAAAGGACTCGTCTGGCTACCCAAAATGTAGATGATCTAACCTTCATTAAAATGAACCACAACTGGATTTCGAAATCTTTTGCCCCACCTTGCCCGGCTGACACCTAGCTTTCCTATGAAAAGGTCTTGCCTGTGGACTATTCTGAATGCCTTTTCCAATCTCGTAATTTTCAGCACCTGATTGTCCAGCATGCGACATGTTTACACCTCACTAAATGGCCAAACTCCCCACACGGGGCCGTGGTATCGACACTTGGCGACAGCACCCGTGAGAGTGCAGTTTGTCTGAAGAGGTGGGTGAGCACGCTTATGGTCAACGGCACTGCCACTGGGTCCCTCCTAGTACAATAAAGTGTCTCTGGCGGTGGTGGTGCGCACCCAACGTCAGACACACCGTTGTAATATGAGGGGCCCTGGGCCTGTACCGCCGGCCACAAGACAGTTTCCCCCCACCCCAGCTCAAACAGTGCTCTACCACTTGCAAAATTATCTCACAGCTCCACCAATGTTTAGTCTATGCGCTGACATCCTTCAATGCCTGCCACTGACAATACCATTGTATTGACATTTTTGTTATGTTAGGCCTTCGATGCCTGTCTGTGGTCACTCCTTCCACTAGGCCTCCACTGACCACACCACTGCTGCCCGTGTACCCCTGGAACCAATTTAAAATTGCCTACAGCCATGTGTTATTATTTTAGGCCTTCGATGCCTGTCTGCGGTCACTCCTTCCACTAGGCCTCCACTGACCACACCACTGCTGCCCGTGTACCCCTGGAACCAATTTAAAATTGCCTACAGCCAGCCCAATTTTTTTATTTTAGGCCTTCGATGCCTGTCTGCGGTCCATTCTTTCAACTACTACTACACTGACCAGGGCACTGCTGCCCGTGTACCCCTGGAACCAACATCAGAAAATATAAAAATAAGTATTTTGCTTACAAAAAAGAAAATACTGGAGAGATATCAAATGCAGACATTTTAACATTAAAAACAAACACACAACTAAAATCTGGTACAGTACTAAAAATGGCCACCAGCTACAATTACTTTCTCCTGCAAGTAGTTAACTGAAAGGTTTTTTAAATTGAAAACACACATATGTCATCCACCGAGTGTTGTCCTGTCGCGTCTTCTTTATATTATTGCCGAGAAGATGCAAAACAATGAAAATAATAAAATCATTAATTACCAAAATAATAGAGAAAGTCAACACTACATTGCAAATAAACATTCATTCCAAATAAAGAAGCAGGGCGCGTCCGAGGGTGAGTATATACCTAATAAGAATATAATCACCCTCGGACGCGCAATGCTTATTTCCAACAGCCTTCCTTCCTAAGAATCAGCCCTTCCGTGGTGTAGAGAGACGTTGTGTTACACTCCAAGGTGTTCCCCAGGTTGCCTTTCCTGAGCTTCGATCTTCCGGCTCTCGTTTAGTAGTTGTTGGAAACTACGCTGCATTAGGCCTTCAAATTGGGTATGGGGTGTAGAGAGATGGTGTGTTCCACTCCAAGGTGTTCCCCAGGTTGCCTTTCCTGAGCTTCGATCTTCCGGCTCTCGTTTAGTAGTTCTTGGAAACTACACTGCATTAGGCCTTCAAATTGGGTATGGGGTGTAGAGAGAGGGTGTGTTACACTCCAAGGTGTTCCCCAGGTTGCCTTTCCTGAGCTTCGATATTCCGGCTCTCGTTTAGTAGTTGTTGGAAACTACACTGCATTAGGCCTACAAATTTGGTATGGGGGAAACATTGGCGCATCTGCGGTCCCTCCTTCCTCTAGGCCTCCACTGACCTGTCTACTGCTGCCCGTGTTCCCCTGGAACCAATTTTAAATTGCCTACAGGCAGCCCAATTTATTATGTTAGGGCTTCGAAGCCTGTCTGCGGTCCCTCCTTCCACTAGGCCTCCACTGACCTGTCTACTGCTGCCCGTGTACCCCTTGAACCAACATCATAAAATAAAATAAAAAGTATTTTGCTTATAAAAAAGAAAATACTGGTGAGATATCAAATGCAGACATTTTAACATTAAAAACAAACACACAACTAAAATCTGGTACAGTACTAAAAATGGCCACCAGCTACAATTACTTTCTCCTGCAAGTAGTTAACTGAAAGGTTTTTTAAATTGAAAACACACATATGGCATCCACCGAGTGTTGTCCTGTCGCGTCTTCTTTATATTATTGCCGAGAAGATGCAAAACAATGAAAATAATAAAATCATTAATTACCAAAATAATAGAGAAAGTCAACACCACATTGCAAATAAACATTCATTCCAAATAAAGAAGCAGGGCGCGTCCGAGGGTGAGTATATACCTAATAAGAATATAATCACCCTCGGACGCGCAATGCTTATTTCCAACAGCCTTCCTTCCTAAGAATCAGCCCTTCCGTGGTGTAGAGAGACGTTGTGTTACACTCCAAGGTGTTCCCCAGGTTGCCTTTCCTGAGCTTCGATCTTCCGGCTCTCGTTTAGTAGTTGTTGGAAACTACGCTGCATTAGGCCTTCAAATTGGGTATGGGGTGTAGAGAGATGGTGTGTTCCACTCCAAGGTGTTCCCCAGGTTGCCTTTCCTGAGCTTCGATCTTCCGGCTCTCGTTTAGTAGTTGTTGGAAACTACGCTGCATTAGGCCTTCAAATTGGGTATGGGGTGTAGAGAGAGGGTGTGTTACACTCCAAGGTGTTCCCCAGGTTGCCTTTCCTGAGCTTCGATCTTCATGCTCTCGTTTAGTAGTTGTCGGAAACTACGCTGCATTAGGCCTTCAAATTGGGTATGGGGTGTAGAGAGAGGGTGTGTTACACTCCAAGGTGTTCCCCAGGTTGCCTTTCCTGAGCTTCGATATTCCGGCTCTCGTTTAGTAGTTGTTGGAAACTACACTGCATTAGGCCTACAGATTTGGTATGGGGGAAACATTGGCGCACCTGTGGTCCCTCCTTCCTCTAGGCCTCCACTGACCTGTCTACTGCTGCCCGTGTTCCCCTGGAACCAATTTTAAATTGCCTACAGGCAGCCCAATTTATTATGTTAGGGCTTCGAAGCCTGTCTGCGGTCCCTCCTTCCACTAGGCCTCCACTGACCTGTCTACTGCTGCCCGTGTACCCCTTGAACCAACATCATAAAATAAAAAAAAAAGTATTTTGCTTATAAAAAAGAAAATACTGGTGAGATATCAAATGCAGACATTTTAACATTAAAAACAAACACACAACTAAAATCTGGTACAGTACTAAAAATGGCCACCAGCTACAATTACTTTCTCCTGCAAGTAGTTAACTGAAAGGTTTTTTAAATTGAAAACACACATATGGCATCCACCGAGTGTTGTCCTGTCGCGTCTTCTTTATATTATTGCCGAGAAGATGCAAAACAATGAAAATAATAAAATCATTAATTACCAAAATAATAGAGAAAGTCAACACCACATTGCAAATAAACATTCATTCCAAATAAAGAAGCAGGGCGCGTCCGAGGGTGAGTATATACCTAATAAGAATATAATCACCCTCGGACGCGCAATGCTTATTTCCAACAGCCTTCCTTCCTAAGAATCAGCCCTTCCGTGGTGTAGAGAGACGTTGTGTTACACTCCAAGGTGTTCCCCAGGTTGCCTTTCCTGAGCTTCGATCTTCCGGCTCTCGTTTAGTAGTTGTTGGAAACTACGCTGCATTAGGCCTTCAAATTGGGTATGGGGTGTAGAGAGATGGTGTGTTCCACTCCAAGGTGTTCCCCAGGTTGCCTTTCCTGAGCTTCGATCTTCCGGCTCTCGTTTAGTAGTTCTTGGAAACTACACTGCATTAGGCCTTCAAATTGGGTATGGGGTGTAGAGAGAGGGTGTGTTACACTCCAAGGTGTTCCCCAGGTTGCCTTTCCTGAGCTTCGATCTTCATGCTCTCGTTTAGTAGTTGTCGGAAACTACGCTGCATTAGGCCTACAAATTGGGTATGGGGTGTAGAGAGAGGGTTTGTTACACTCCAAGGTGTTCCCCAGGTTGCCTTTCCTGAGCTTCGATCTTCCGGCTCTCGTTTAGTAGTTGTTGGAAACTACGCTGCATTAGGCCTTCAAATTGGGTATGGGGTGTAGCGAGAGGGTGTGTTACACTCCAAGGTGTTCCCCAGGTTGCCTTTCCTGAGCTTCGATCTTCCGGCTCTCGTTTAGTAGTTCTTGGAAACTACACTGCATTAGGCCTTCAAATTGGGTATGGGGTGTAGAGAGAGGGTGTGTTACACTCCAAGGTGTTCCCCAGGTTGCCTTTCCTGAGCTTCGATCTTCCGGCTCTCGTTTAGTAGTTCTTGGAAACTACACTGCATTAGGCCTACAAATTGGGTATGGGGTGGAGAGAGATGGTGTGTTACACTCCAAGGTGTTCCCCAGGTTTCCTTGCCATTGCTTCGGTCTTCCGACTCTCGTTTAGTAGTTGTAGAAAAGTACACTGCATTAGGCCTACAAAATGGGTATGGGGTGGAGAGAGATGGTGTGTTACACTCCAAGGTGTTCCCCAGGTTGCCTTTCCTGAGCTTCTATCTTCAGGCTCTCATTAAATTGTGGTTAAATGGAACAACTGCATTTGGCATACTAGTTGGTTTGGGGCCTACTATCGGTGTCTGCCACTCCTTGCTGTTCTCCTGGTTTCCTGTCCTGAAATTCCATTTTCAGGCTCTCGTTAAGTAGTGTTAGACTGCATTTGGCCTACTAGTTGGGTTGGGGCCTACTATCGGTGTCTGCCACTCCTTGCTGTTCTCCTCCACTGAACAAAGCTGTGCCGCCTGTTTACTACGGTTGCCAATTTTGAACTGCATTTCGACTACTTACTGATTTGGCCCTACTCTCTGTGTCAGCCTCTCATTCCAGTTGTCCTCCACTGCAATGCCCCCTGGTTATTCCTGTGTTACCAATTTTGAACTGCATTTAGCCCACTTTATTCTTTGGGCCTATATCTGTGTTTCCACTTCATCGTGCCCATTGCCCAGCCAGTGATAGATGAGTCTGCTGGTACATTGACCCATAACGCAACATTCCCCGTGCATGCTACACAACAACATTGTGACCCTGCTGAAAGTCAGGTTGCTCTTCCCGCATACCATACCACCTTACACGGGGACAAAGAGGAAGGTGCAGATGAAAGTGCAGGTTCCTTCATCAGGTGGGGGGAGGAATACTAGTTGGCGACGTCACTGGCACAGGGCCTCTCATAGTACGCAAAAGTGTTGCTGCCGGTGGGAGGCGCCCCCGCCGTGCAAACACACCGCTGTACTTTGAGGGGCCCTGTGCCAGTGCCAATGCCAACAAGTGGGCCCCCCCTGCTTGCTCAGGATCACAGCACTTGCAAAGTTGAAATACTTACCTCTCCCTGCTCCACTGCCGTGACGTGGTCCAGATTTCCTGGGCCCACTAATTACTTGAACCAGCCCTACCCCACACAACTTTAGCCAAATGACCCCCAATTTCAAATGCCTTCCAATTATTATAAGGTAAATTACGCTTGACAAGCTTCATTAAGAAGAATGGATGGTTTTGACATTAAAATGGGCACTCTAGGTGTTTTCCTGGCCCCCACTCACTGCCGACTATGCTGCCCCATTGACTTGCATTGGGTTTCGTGTTTCGGTCGATCCCGACTTTACGTCATAATCGGCCGATTTCACTCGACCCGACTTTTGAGATAGTCGGGTTTCGCGAAACCCGGCTCGACTCTAAAAAGGTCAAGGTCGCTCAACTCTAGTGTCAGGCTGTCAGTGCCTGTGCGTCCACGCTGCTCCAGATCCCACCTCGCAGTCTCATCTAACGTAATCCCACTGCGGGCCTTGGAACCATGGGCATGCACAGTGCATATCCTCGACTCTCACTCCCCTCCTTCCCTCTTCTTCAGACTGTGCGGTGTCACGGCCGTGGCATGCTATTAGGGATCAGCTGACGGCGCACAGTCTAAAGAAGGCGGAGGGAAATGAGCGAGAGCCCGAGGGGAAGATATGCACTGCGCATGCCCATGGATCCCAGGCCTGCAGTGTGACTCAATCAGAAGACACTGCGAAGCGGGATCTCGGGCAGCGCGGCCGCACAGGCGCAGCCAGCCTGACACCAAATTATGTCAGAAGACAGGCAGCGCAAATAGGGCATGCCCAAGGGATAACAGAACAGCGCAGGCTCCGTGACAGCTTAAAACAATGCTGAGGAGGCAGCGCATGGCACCAAGGGGGTAGGAATGACGGCTGTGCTGCGTCACATTACGAAGGAAAGTCCCAGCTCCGGGACAGTATAACGGTATCAGTGAACACATTTTATAAGTGTTAAGTTCTGCGTGTGCAAGGAGCTAAAAAAAAAGAGCTACCTTTTCCTTGTGCAGCATTACTTCTGCACAAGATGGCTCTTTCAGTAACAAACGACGAGGGGGGGGGGGGGGGACAGGTTCCCTTACATTTAGGTTGTTGTGCCAGCGTGGCGGTCGCAGGACACATTGCCGGCTACACAGCTGGGGATCAGCTGACGTTACTGAAACCTAATAACACTGGGCCGTATGTTTTTACTGTGCAGCCTGCACTTCTGAGCCGCAACTGGCGGTGTTGGAGCCCAGGAATAGCAGTTCAGGTGGTAGAAAGATGAACACAGCAGGAGACCTGGATGACACCCAATTACTTAATCAGGCAGAGGAGTGGCAAATTCCTGCGAGATCCAGGCCTGGTTCATTTTCAGGAAAGTAAGCCGGTCAACGTTATCGGAGGATAGTCGCATGCGACGGTCTGTTAGCACACCACCTGCGGCACTAAAGACACGTTCCGATAAGACACTAGCCGCAGGGCAAGCCAGCACCTCCAATGCATACTGGCTTAGCTCTGGCCATGTATCCAGCTTAGAGACCCAAAACTTGAACGGGGAAGAGCCGTCAGGGAGTACAGTAAGAGGGCAAGCCATGTAGTCTGTCACCATCTGACGGAACCGTTGCCTCCTGCTGACTGGAGCCGCCGGTGATGGTGTAGACATTTGGGGCGGGCACACAAAAGTGTGCCAGAGTTGTGCCATACTGGGCTTGCCTTGGGCAGAGGCACTGCTTCTGCTCCCTCTTTGGGCAGAGCCTCCCCCACTGCCTCGACGCACTGAGCTGCTT
Organism: Ranitomeya imitator; assembly: GCF_032444005.1. Lineage (NCBI taxonomy): Eukaryota > Metazoa > Chordata > Amphibia > Anura > Dendrobatidae > Ranitomeya > Ranitomeya imitator. Next base: position 342,072,458 of record NC_091287.1, read on the forward strand.
TGTAAAGCACTAGCAGCACTCCTCTCAGTTGGACAGGAGAAGATTATGGAATTCACCAGTGTGTCGTGGTACTCCCGCAATTTACGCTCCCGGGTCAACGCAGGGATGAGGTTTTGGACGTTGTCCCGGTAGCGAGGATCGAGGAGGGTGAACACCCAATAATCAGGCATGTTGAGAATGTGGTCGATGCGGCGGTCGTTTCTCAGGCACTGCAGCATGAAATCCACCATGTGCTGCAGAGTGCCAACTGGCCCAGAAACGCTGTCCCCTGCTTGAGACATGATCTCTGCCCGCTCGTCATCACCCCACCCTCGCTGTACACACTGACCACTGGACAATTGTGTCGCTCCCTCCTCTGGACGGAGCTCTTCCTCCTCCATTGACTCCTCCTCATCCTCCTCACAAATTGGCCCCTGCGTACCCCTTTGTGAGGAACCACGTGGCGCTGACTCTCCAGAAGCTGATGGAAAAGGTGACTCCTCATCCTCCACCTCTTCCACAACATCATCCCTTAACCCTTGCAAAGTTTGCTGAAGCAGGCAGATAAGGGGGACAGTCATGCTGACTAGTGCATCATCTGCACTTGCCATCCGCGTGGAATAATCAAAAGGACACAAAAACCTGGCAGACGTCCTTCATAGTGGCCCACTCTGTGGTTGTGAAGTCTGATCGGCGCTGACTGCGACTTCTTTGCGCCTGATGCAGCTGGTACTCCATAACTGCTTGCTGCTGCTCACACAACCGCTCCAACATATGTAACGTGGAATTCCACCGGGTAGGTAGGTCACATATGATGCGGTGTTCCGGAAGGCGGAATCGGCGCTGCAGAGCAGCAATGCGGGATCTGGCCAAGCTGGAATGCCGCAAGTGAGCACACTCTAGGCGGACCTTGTGCAACAGGGCATCAAGATCCGGATAGTCCCTCAGAAAACTCTGCACAACCAAATTGAGCACATGTGCCAGACATGGGATGTGAGTGAGGTTGCCAAGGGCCAAAGCTGCCACCAGATTTCGGCCATTGTCACACACTACCATGCCTGGCTGGAGATTCGCTGGCAGTAACCACACATCGCTCTCCTGCTTGATGGCATTCCAGAGCTCCTGCGCTGTGTGGCTTCGATGCCCCAATGAAACTAGTTTCAAGACGGCCTGCTGACGTTTGGCCACGGCTGTGCTCATGTCGGTCATAGGTAAACGTTCACGGGTCCATGTGGAGGTGGACTGTGACGGATCCTGCAGAGAGGAATCTGAGGAACTGGTGTAAGAGGAGGAGTCGATGCGTACAGACTGGATTCCTGCAATCCTTGGAGTGGGCAGGACATGTCCTGCGCCACTCGCACGATCTGTACCTGGCTCAACAACATTAACCCAATGGGCAGTGAGGGAAACATATCACCCCTGTCCATGCTGACTGGTCCACGCATCGGTGGTGAGGTGGACCTTGCTACTGACGGCGTTCAGTAGCGCATGTTTTATGTTTGTCTCAACATGCCTGTGCAGGGCAGGGACAGCCTGCCTGCTGAAGTAAAAGCGGCTGGGCACCTTGTACTGTGGGACTGCCAATGCCATCAAGTCACGGAAGCTGTCAGTCTCCACCAGCCTGAACGAGAGCATTTCCAGGGACAACAGTTTGGCAATGCCTGCATTCAGAGCCTGTGCTCGGGGGTGGTTGGCCGAGAATGCCCGCCTTTTCTCCCATGCCTGTACTACCGATGGCTGTAGAGTAGACTGGGAGTGTGAGGATGACTGGGAAGGTGGTGCTGTGGGTGGAATTACACTAGGTCTCTGGACAACAGTGGAGGAAGAGGCAACACGAGATGAAGAGGTGGTAGCTGCCGCTGTTGGTTGGCCTACGTCTTCACTGTGTTTCTGTAACTCCACCGCGTGCCTGGTCCGCACATGTTTCCACATATTTGTGGTATTGAGGTTGCTGACATTTTTCCCTCTTTTTTACTTTCTGATGACACAGCTTGCATTTGACAAAACAAATGTCATCTGCAACTGTGTCAAAAAAGGACCAGGCACTGCAAGTCTTGGGAGCGCCCTTTTTGGCTTTGGAAAGTGACAGGCTCCTAACAGGTGCCAAAGTGGAGGCTACAGGCTCCGCAGTCTTCCCCCTCCCTCTCCCTCTTTGGCCCGTAAGGGGAAGCTCTTCCTCAGAGCTGCTCCCACCACCTTCCTGTTCCTCACGCCACGATGGGTCAAGGACCTCATCATCTCCACTACCCTCTGCCACCAACTGCTCCTCCTGGGTAGTCTCGGCAGCACAGTACGCATCAGAAAGCGGCACCTGAGTTTCAGCATCAGATGTGTACTGCGCTGTGGTCACCGGAGGCACTGGCCCACCTGCCTCTTCAGAGTCAGAGAGAAAAAGCTGTTGGGCATCACTGCACACTGCCTCTTCTTCCATTTCTCCAATGCTGCTTGGCTGGCCCCCTGTTTCCAAGCCAAGAGATTCAGAGAACAGAAGTAGAGACGGCTCCTGTCCTGGGCTCTCTGACTGGCTGGCCAATTTGGCAGGTGGTGAAGAGACAGATGGCTGCTCTCCAGTGCTCTGTGCCTGAGAGGATGTGGCACTAACTGAAGTCGATGCCGAGGCGTTAGCTGCCATCCACCCGACAACGGCTTCAATTTGGTCTTCACGCAGCAGCGGTGCACGGCGCTCTCCGACAAAGCTGCGCATGAAGGACTGTTCCCTGCTGAAACTGAGTGATGACGAGTCACCGGTGCCCGCAGCAGGCACAGAATCACCACGTCCTCTCCCTGCTCCTCTCCCTGCTCCGCGCCCACGCCCACGTGCCTTACTCCCTGCCCTCTTCATCTTGGTTGACAGATAAAAATAAGCAGAAAAGTACTAAGGCCTTAGTGTGCTTATTCCTGAAATGCTCCTCCTAACAGGTGTAAGAAACACTAATGTTGTAAAGTGTGGACTAAACTTTATTATTTTTCAAATGTGGCCTACACAAGTGTTAAGTTGTGTTTGGTGAACTTTACTTTTTTTTTTGTGCAGATCGGGCTACAGAGCTAGTTTAAATCACACGGAGACCGTGCAGACAGCCGTAAACGGCGCTGCAAGGCCAAAAAACCCTCCTCTAGGTTATCCTATGTAGTGTTTTTCCACTATTTAGCTGGAGACGGGTGGAAAGACACTAATAGGAATTTTTTTTAAAATTTTTAAACAGGCTGCACTATTTGAAAAAAAGGAAAATTTTTCTCAAGGTATGAGCCAGTAACGAACCCTGAGCTGAATCCAACCGGCTATGGCTGCACACAGACTACAGGGCGAGCTGGGCTCACACGGAGACCGTGCAGACAGCCGTAAACGGCGCTGCAAGGCCCAAAAACCCCCATCTAGGTTATCCTATGTAGTGTTTTTCCACAATTTAGCTGGAGACGGGTGGAAAAACACTAATAGGAAATTTGAGAAAAAATGTGCAGCAGGCTGCACTATGAGCAAAAAAGGACAACTGTGTGAGGCAGTGTGAACCCCCCCTGAGCTGAATACAACCGGGTATATGGCTGCACACAGACTACAGAGTGAGCTGCACACACACACAGAGACCTTGCAGATCGCTGTTAAAACAGCGCTGCAAGGCAAGAGCAAGGTGAACAGTGAAGAACACACAGCGTTTTGCTAAATTAGCCTTTGGAAAGGAAAATAAAGCAATTTGCTAGCTCAACTGGCCCTCAGTTAGAACACAGCGTCCTGTCCCTAACTGAAATCACAGCAGAGTGAGCGCAAAATGGCGGCAGCGTTTTTTATAGTGCAGAGTGACATCATTTCAGCAGCCAATCACAGCCTTGCCAGTACTTACATGCCCACCATGCTAAACAGGATGTGCCCACACTTCCAATCATTCCTCATTGGCTGCTGCGTTCAGTTTGAATTCTGGGAACTTCCGATTCCGGTATCCGATACGCAGGAAGTATCAGAATTCGGTATCGGAATTCCGATACCGCAAATATCGGCCGATACCCGATACTTGCGGTATCGGAATGCTCAACACTAGTGACGAATGGAAAACTGCATTCAATACGCCCGAAGGCCATTTTGAATACCTGGTGATGCCTTTCGGGCTTTTTAATGCTCCTTCTGTGTTTCAGTCCTTTATGCATGATATTTTCCGCAATTATCTTGACAAATTCTTGATTGTGTATTTGGATGATATTTTGATTTTTTCTAATGATTGGGAGTCTCATGTGAAGCAGGTCAGGATGGTGTTCCAGATCCTTCGTGATAATGCTTTATTTGTGAAGGGGTCTAAGTGCCTATTTGGAGTTCAGAAGGTTTCTTTTTTGGGGTTTATTTTTTCCCCTTCGTCTATAGAAATGGATCCTGTTAAGGTCCAAGCCATTCATGACTGGATTCAACCCACATCTGTGAAGAGTCTTCAAAAATTTTTGGGCTTTGCTAATTTTTATCGCCGTTTCATTACTAACTTCTCTAGTGTGGTTAAACCCCTAACCGATTTGACTAAGAAAGGCGCTGATGTGACTAACTGGTCCTCTGAGGCTGTTGAGGCTTTTCAGGAACTTAAACGCCGATTTACTTCTGCACATGTGTTGCGTCTGCCGGATGTTTCTCTTCCTTTTCAGGTAGAGGTGGACGCTTCTGAGATTGGGGCAGGGGCCGTTTTGTCACAGAAGAATTCTGATGGTTCCTTGATGAAGCCATGTGCCTTCTTTTCTCGGAAGTTTTCGCCTGCGGAACGCAATTATGATGTCGGCAATCGGGAGCTGTTGGCTATGAAGTGGGCATTTGAAGAGTGGCGTCATTGGCTTGAGGGAGCCAAGCACCGCATTGTGGTCTTGACCGATCATAAGAATCTGATTTACCTTGAGTCGGCCAAGCGGCTGAACCCTAGACAGGCTCGGTGGTCCCTGTTTTTCTCTCGTTTTGATTTTGTGGTCTCGTATCTTCCTGGATCTAAGAATATTAAGGCGGATGCTCTCTCTAGGAGTTTTTTGCCTGATTCCCCTGGTGTCCTTGAGCCGGTTGGCATTTTTAGGGAAGGGGTGATTTTATCTGCCATCTCCCCTGATTAACGGCGGGCGTTTCAGGAGTTTCAGGCTGATAAGCCTGACCGCTGTCCTGTGGGGAAGCTGTTTGTTCCTGATAGATGGACAAGTAAGGTAATTTCTGAGGTCCATTGTTCTGTGTTGGCCGGTCATCCTGGAGTTTTTGGTACCAGAGATTTGGTTGCTAGGTCCTTTTGGTGGCCTTCCTTGTCGCGGGATGTGCGTGCTTTTGTGCAATCCTGTGGGACCTGTGCCCGGGCTAAGCCTTGCTGTTCCCGTGCTAGTGGGTTGCTTTCACCTTTGCCCATTCCGGAGAGGCCTTGGACGCATATTTCCATGGATTTTATTTCAGATCTTCCGGTGTCCCAGAGGATGTCTGTTATCTGGGTGGTTTGTGGCCGGTTCTCTAAAATGGTTCATTTGGTACCTTTGCCTAAATTGCCTTCCTCCTCTGATTTGGTTCCATTGTTTTTTCAACATGTGGTTGCCCTTCACTTGCTGGCTGCCCAGTCCTTGCTATATTGTCTCTATATTTTGTGAGCCTTCTGTCTGGATCACCTTCTAGCTGCCGCAGCATGTTCCCCTCTTATGCTCAGGACGGGTGACAGCCGTGCTCCTTTTTCCTATTTGGGGTAATTATTTGGCCGTATTTGCATGTGCACTACTCATTATATACCAGGAGGACTATTTGCTGTGGGTAAGCTGCAGCCTGACAGGGTTTTGCTATCGACAGATATATCTTTTGCTGGTCAGGACAGGGCGGCTTTGCCAGTAATTATTTGTGTGTATACTATTTGATTATCTGCCATATTTGATGCATGTTTTCCACTACTATATGGAAGTATTGTGTATTGGGCAGTGTTGGGCACACGTATATGGAGGGAGTTTTGTATGTATGGTTTTAATTGTTTTTATATGTTACCAATAAAGCTTGTGTGACTTATTATAACTTTTGGTGGTGTGCATACATTATAGTGGCTTTTCTTTTCTTGTTTATTACAAGATAGTTTTCCTGCTTCTATCTTTAGGGGTAGCTAGCTCTTAGGCTGTGACGAGTTGCCTAGGGGAGCGTTAGGAGCAATCCACGGCTGCTTCTAGTTCGGTCTTGAGCTTAGGGTCTGCGGTCATTATAGATACCACCTGCTCAGAGCTAGTCTCATGTCGCTCCATAATCACCAGACCATAACAGCTTCCCAGTAGTGTAGGTGGCGATGGTGTGAGGTGCAGTCAATAACGAGGGCACAGGGTTGCAGTCTCTTTACCTCTTTACTGGTGACTTCAGGATCCTCAATCCAGAGCACTGTTAACAGGGCTTTCTGAGACCGGCCGGTCCAAAGGCATATCCAGAGTTCCCTTTGCAGGTGGAAATCGTTGCCTACCAATAGCGCCTGTGTGTTGTAGTGCTTCCCTGCTGAGCATTCGGGATAGTCCTCACAACTTCTGTTCTCGTTCTTTCTAGTTCTTTCTCATTCTTTCTATTCTCCGTCCCCCAAGTTGGTTATGGCTAGGACGCACCCGTTTGACGGGTAGGCTCGGAGCTCTTCCGGGACCCTAGAGATGCCCCTCTCCACGGTTGCCCCCTATGTCTGCTTAGGTGATGTAAAGTAGACAGCCAACCTATAATTAACTGTCCTGCGGTATTTGAAGTAAGGCATAAAGTCAGTTACTTCCTCGGTGTTCCGGTCACCGGCTACGCGCCTCAGTAGGATGTTGCCGTTCTCGGGGCATGACTCCTACTGGCTCTCCTTTGTGCTTGATCTCGTTTCTCACGGTCCACAATATCCTTCGTTTCGTGTCCTTTCTAAGGATACCGTTGCAAGGTAGTCCAGGCGCGGTTTCGTTTCGTTCTGTCCTTGTCGCTAAGTCTCTGCCAGGTTCCCACGCCTGACAGGGACTCCCCTGATGTCTCCCCCGCAACACCCCCTGCCACGGGATGTTGCCTGGGCAAAACCCAGTCAGCTTCTCCTCTAACTTCCTATCCAACCCCTAGTTTTACCAGTGTGAGTGGCCTAATAAATAAAACCTTTTGCTCCCCCTAGTTGCCGGAGTGTGAAGTGTAATGTGTGCTGGTGATACCTGGTCAGATGAACTCCTTTAGTGCCATCAGACGTACTATCACTCCCCTTAGTGGCAGAGCGACGTTACTGCAACAACCAGGTCTCTGGGGCGCTGCATGTACACTGCTTGTTAGGTGTCGAGTTCCCGCCTCTGCACAGGGGGGAATCTTGGGCCATCTCCGATGCAGTCTCCCATTCTTATCCAGCCACAGTGGAGCCTCCTCAGCGGAGATGTCGGACCCAGCATCTGGCTCAGCCTGATACTGAGCGGATGGTTACTGCTGCCTTTCCAGGCTCAGCCATTGTAGCCAGTACTGGTCAGCGGCAAGCAGACGTCTCTGGGACTAAGTCCTGCTTTTCCTCTTCTGAGCAAGCCCAGGGTAAGACCTCTCATTGGAGGTCAGGGGTCACATGCTCAGGTACTGTGGCAGCTCCCATTGGTCCTCTAGGAAAGTCCTGGAGTTTCTCAGGTACTGTAGCAGCTCTTATTGGTCCTCAAGGAAGGTCCTGAAGTTGCTGCAGCTATAAAAGGTTCGCATGGCCGCACGGCCATGAGCTAGTATCAGCTTATGTTAAGAGCTTTAGCTACTCAGTAGTCTTGTCTCCTTGTGGTCAGGGTCCGGCTGATATAAACCACTAGAATACTGGCACCTCCGGTGAGGAGTTTGTATGGTGAATTCAGGGCTGGCATAAAGCCATTAGAATTCCGGCTCCACCGGAGAGGAGTTGTTTGTGTATTTGCTACTCCCTGACCACTGATTGCTTTTGCTCTGGTAGGCAGCTGTGTTCTCCTGTGACGCTAACAGGGCACAGCGTTTTCCCTTCTGTGCAACTCTGTGAAGTAACAGAGTTTGCTTCTACTGCCATATTGTGCTACCATTTGCTAGTAGCAGGTTGGTCTCCTGCACGGTGGACCCCGGGCTGCGAAAGCACCAATAATAATATCTAAATATACTCAGTGCGTTCCGCCAGCCCAAACATAATACTAGCGCCAGGGTCTGGCTAGCAATGGCGGACACACAGCAATCCATGCGGTACATCCAGCAGCTGGAGGGTAGGTTGGCAGCTCTCGAGCTCACAACCTCAGCTGTGGATGTAACCGCAGTTACTGTCCAGGCTGCTAGCATGGCTGCAGCAACCTTGTCCACTGCCACCCTTGTTCCAACTCTATCTCGTCACCCGCTGCCAGAAAAAGTTTCTGGTGATATTAAATCTTGTAGGGGTTTCGTGAGCCAGTGCTCTATACATTTTGAGCTTCTGGCCGCATGTTTCCCCACAGAGCGGGTTAAGGTGGGATTTATTGTGTCTTTCTTGTCAGACAGGGCGTTGGAGTGGGCTATGCCGCTGTGGGAGCGTGGCGATCATGTGGTGCAGAGGGCTCCGTTGTTCCTGAGCACTCTGAAACAGGTCTATTTAGGACCTTGTGTCACCCATGATATGGCGCTTCAACTGTTGGCATTGACTCAGGGCTCATCCTTGGTCAGCCATTTAGCCGTCCACTTTTGCACCCTAGCATCTGAGCTGGAGTGGTCGGATAAAGCCCTTATTCTGATATTTTGGAGGGGGCTGGCTGACCACGTGATGGACGCTCTGGCCACTAGGGAGATTCCCGCCACAATGGAGAAGTTAATAGCTGTGTCCACTCGTATTGACCTCCATTTCCACGAGCGGAGATTAGAGCGAGCCCAGTGTAGGCAGAGGTTTCGGCTGGCTCCCACCTTCGCCAAACATTTGGAATCTCCAGTCCAGGCCCCTGAGTCACATGAGGCCATGGTAGTGTCACGAGCGGGATCTAAGTCCCAGACCGCTCATGCACTCCAGGTTTGTCATGTTTGCCAGCACTCAGGACATCTTGCCACCAGATGTCCCCAGCGGTCGAGGAAACATCAGCGTCTAGTGGTAGTAGGTGGAAGTACACTAGACACGGCGACGTTTGCCTCCAAATTGTCCTTTAAGGGGACAATTACTATAGGCTCATTTACCCACTCCGTAGAGCTCTGCGTGGATTCTGGGACGGAGGGCAATTCTATGTCTTCTGCCTTCGCCCAGCGTCACGCAATTCCCCTGGTAATGTTAGTTCAACCAGTAACCATACGAGTGGTAAATGGGTCGACACTGCCCTCACAGATGTTATGGAAATTTGGTTTGGATAAATCTATCCCTGTGTGTGCTGCGGCCGTTCCCAATAAGACTGAGCATTTTGAGCGCTCATCAAGAATGGACTGTACACCATCGTGACAGAAAAACATTCCATCAATACTGATGATTTATTGTACACACATATTTTTATAATTGCATATAGAAAGGAGGTGGTTAGTTAATTATCATATTGTCTAGCTCCTCTGTTATTATTATCTAAATATATATGGAATATTGTGATTAATGCACATATGAATGCAGATTAAGCAACTAAAATGTAGCTCTCTGCATCTTTCTGCATCTAGGACAAAGTTGAGACATCTGATCATCACTTAATACATCTAGTGTTGTTCTGCTTTTGCCTGGAAAACCCCATACGGTCTGTCTGGTTTATATCAGTTTGTCAGCCATTTTAAGTAATTGATTATAATGTATATATTAGCTGTCAGTATATATGAGTATAAAGGAGTATACATGCAAGTGAGATCTACATGATATATATATATATCTATCACAATCCCCCCTTAGATATCACTTGCCCTAATCCTAGCCTCCTGTCCCAAAGTGCTGCAACTCTTTTGTGCTGCCGGTGAACTGACGTACAGTATGCCTAGCGCATACGCCCACTCCATACAGACTTTTCGCAAATGGGCGGTCAGGAGATCTGTCTCTAACGAGGGTTCGTTGCAATCAGTCTCTTAGTCAATAGCATGTGTAGTGTATTCTTTATCAGGTAGGTCATCTATTCGGCAGGGCATCCACAACATCATTCTGGTTTGGGTGTCATCCTCTAGTAGGGGAGCTTTCTTGCAATGCAATGAGTGGATCCAAGTGGGTCTTCCCTCCAGCTTCACAGACGTTGGTGTCATCAGCGGCACTTGGAAAGGACCATCAAATCTGGGACCGAGTGGTGTTCTCCTTACAAACTTTTTCACAAACCCCCAGTCTCCTGGCTTCAAGGAGTGCATACCGGACACTAAATCTGGATCTAGCAATGAAGAAAAAATTTGAGAATGGATATTAGCAAGTTTCTTGGTGAGTTCGATTACATAAGCAGACAAAGTATCATATTGCATAGTGAGCTGCTGAGGGAAAGAATACCCCTAACCTGGGACTAGACCCAAACAAAATTTCATATGGTGACAGCTTTTCTGGGCCTCTGGAAGTGTGCCTTACACTAAGTAGTGTGATTGTGAGTGTCTCCTGCCATGGTTTGATTGTCTCTTGGGCAACTTTCAACATCCTGTTCTTAAGTGTCCCATTCAGTCTTTCTACTTTCTCGCTCCTCTGGGGATTGTAGGGAGTGCGTAGGTCTAAATCTGACCCTACTGCTGACCAGATCTCCTGTGTGAGATTTGCTGTGAATGCGGGTCCCTGGTCACTCTCTATCACTTCTGGGACCCCATATCTGCATATCTCATCTCTGACAGTAGCTTTTTGCAGTAGTCTTTGCTGACTGGTTCCTCAATGGGAAAGCTTCTGGCCATCCTGAGAACACGTCCACAACGAAGCAAACCAGTAGGCACCTATCAGATCATTCATCTGTCTTTGATCTGTGTGTGGGCCCATGTGCCCATTGAACCACCATAGGGTACATGCTTCGGGGTAAGCAGGGTTTGTAGTCCATTGCGTATACCCTTCCTTCTTCATGTGTTGCTCCCTTCCGCATCCAGCATTCCTTCTTGTCCTTTTGGGGCTTGCTCTTGCAGCTTTTTGAGCAGATCCCAGGACGTCATCTGGTCAGGTTTCTTGTCTTCAGTCGTCATGTAGTAGCCGTCCGGCTCTACGACCTCTCCCACTTCTCCATATTGTCTTCCTTTGACTGCTTCTTTGGCTGCCATATACACCATGTTATTACCTTGTGCCTCTACTGTGTTCAATTTTCAATGTGCTTTGAAAAAAGCAGGTCCTTGATGGCTCCAAGATGCTTCACGGTAGTTCTGCTTGCTGTGATGAAGTCCCTTGCAGCCCAGATGTGTCCAAAGTCGTGTGCTATGCCATGCGAGTACCTCGAATCGGTATACATGTTCGCAGTCTTGTCTTCTGCCATCTGGTAGGCCTTCGTTAGTTCTATCAGTTCTGCTTCCTGGGCTGACAGACTAGGCAGCAGACTTCTGGACCACATGATCTCTTGATTGCTGGTCACTGCACATCCCATGTGGAATCTTCCTTCATCATCTGCAAATCTGGAGCCATCCACATAGAGGATCAACTCTGCTTTGGTCAGTGGCTCTTCTACCACCTTGGGTAATCCTGCAGTTTCCTGTTGCATGATGCTGAAGCAATCATGGTCATCCGTCCGGAGCAAATCCAGATCCCTGCAGAAGGTATCATGCAGATTTTGATCAGACTTTTGATCTTAGGGTCCATATCTATATCCCCCTTGGGAGTGGGAGTAGAGTGGATGAGTTGAGAACTGTGCATCTGGAGATGGTGACATTGTCGGGCAGGAGTCGAGAGCACTGGAGGCGAAGATGCCTGGTGGTGTAGAGATGTTTTGGCTGGGTTTGGTTGAGGATTGCTAAGATGTCATGCGGAGCCAGGACTTCCCATGGATATCCAAGAATGATGTCAGCCTTCTTGTCCAGGAGGGCTAGTGCTACAAATGCTGCTCTTATGCAGGAGGGGGCTCCCCTTGCAACTGGATCCAGGTGAGCTGAAAGGTAGCCTAAAGGTCTCTGCTTTCCCCCCTGAAGCTGCGTCAGGACTCCAATAGCAAGGCCTTCTTTTTCCATCAGGTAGAGATGGAATGGCTTCTCGTAGTCAGGTAAGCCTAGTTCAGGCGCTAAGACTACAGAGCCTTTTAACTTCTTGAACGAGCTGAAGGCTGCATCTGTGAGGAGGAACGGGGTTACGTTGACTCAATCATACAGAGGCTGCATTAGGACTGAGGCATCAGGGATCCAGGCTCTGCAATACGAAACTAGACCAAGGAAGGCCTGTAGCATCTTTGGATTTGTTGGAGGAACCATCTTCTCCACTGTAGTCTTCTGGTCATCTGTCAGGTGTTTCGTCTGGTAAGCATACATAATACAGTGTCCCTGGAACGTAACTCGCTTCAGACACCACTAGACTTTGTTCTTTGAGACCTTGCAGTGCTGCTCCACCAGGTAGAGTAGGAGATACAAGGAATGGTCTTTACACGTGTCAAAGTCAATTGCACAAAGGAGTAGATCGTCCACGCATTGTAGCAGGGTTACTTCTGCATGTTCTGTGACCCAGTTGGTGAGGACTGTGGACATTGCTTTGGTGAACTGTGAAGGGCTGTTCTGGGCCCGCTGTGGCATCATGTCCATGTGTACTATCCCCTCTGGTGCGTTAAGGCAAACAGGTACTGGTCTTCCAGATGAAGGGGAACACTGGAGAAAGCATTAGCCAGGTCAGTCACTGTGAACACTTTTGCCACGGTAGGCACATTTGAGAGTAGAGTGTGCAGATTCGGCACAATTGGAGTTTCATACACTATGGCATCATTCACAGCTCTTAGATCATGTACCATTCTGAACTTGGCTGGCTCTCCTTTTACAGTCTTTTTTTTGACAGGGAAAACAGGGTATTGCAAGGCGATGTGCAAGGAACAATGATTCCCATTTCCAGGAAGACCTTCAGTTGGTCAGAGGCAGCTTGTCTCTAAGCGATGGACAGGGAATGCTGGGCCTTATGAGGGTACGGGGTACCTGGCTTGAGTGACACCCGTACTTGTGCAACTTGAGGTTTTCCCACGTCCTGGGGTCCCTTAGACCATAGACTTTCTGGTACTACATCCAGTACCTCCTTGGGTATGCCTCTGTCGGTTGTTTGAGGTTCTTGTAGGGCCGCCAGCATGATTCTTCTTGGGTCAGGGATGAAGAAAGTGTCACGGTCCCATCTTCTTGGAACACTGTAGTTGCCTTCAGCTTCTGCAGTAGGTTCGCTCCCCATTAGGTCGAGTGGGCAGGTTCGTGACACCACAAACTGGGACAGGATAGAGTGTCCTTGCTAAGTGCACACGCTCAGAGGCCTTGTAGGTTGGGAATGTCTGACTTGACCATCAATGCCCATGCGAGACAGAGAAGATTCTGATAGGCAGGAGGGATTGGGGAGTTCCACAGGTCTCATCACACTTCTGGCTGCATCAGTGTGCAGAAGAAGAGATCTGACAACGCCATCCACTTTCCAGGTAATTTGAGGTATTGATCCTGCAGATGGGGTTTTACATGTCAGGAGTGTAGTGTCTTGCAGACCTGGCTTGCTTGCCCCTGTCCTATGGACGGAGTACTTCACTGCTTTCTGTACTTCTTCTTTGACCTGTTTCTCTGGACCAACTCTTGGGTTGCATGGGTGCTCTGCACTGGTTCCAGAAATGGCCAAACTTGCAACAGTTGCAACACTTGACACTTCTTCTGTCTTTGTAGGGTGGTTGCGCTTCCAGGTCAGTGGTCACCATGAGAGGGGCTGTCCTCTGCACTCCTGATTGGGACTCAATCCCTTTGGCTACTGTGGACAACCGCATGATGGGCACTGTAGCGGCAGTGGGGTCCGGCCTGCTGATTGAAGCTGTGGACTCTGCGGGGCCTAGTGGTAAAATGGGGCCTGCAGGTGCATCCGTGGCGAGGCCCGGGGGTGCCATGATACCGGTGGCTGCATTCAACCCGAGGCTCTGGGGCATTACAGGGGATGCAGCTGCATCTGCCACCACTTCTTCCCCCTGGTTTCTCCCCTTTGCTAACCTTGTTGAGGTCGGTGTCTCCTCTCCGGAGTCTGCAGTGGTTCTTCCGGTGTGTCGCTCGACACTTTGCAGCGTCTTCACTTCTGGCTCCCCTTCCGGCGTTCTCAGCAGTGTGGCACCTGTTTCCATCTTCGCGCTCTTTGTGTCGCTATAATGGTGGCAATTTTGGTGACAATTGGCAATAAAGTCTCTCAGGCGCATACAACCCGTTTTGCTGGGTCAGTCCACTGCTATTGACCTGTTCTCGGGCCTAGCCACTACCAGTGGTTTCCTGATTGGCTGTCTCAGTCCATGCACAAAGGCCTGTGCCAACATTTGCCTGTGTATCTGGTCATGAATGGTGAAGCCCAAGTCTTGGAATACTTGCATTACTCTGCCATGAAACTTCTTTACAGACTCTGTCTTGTCTTGGCTCATGTCATGTAAGCTGAGGGCTTGTCTAGCCAATCTGCCTTTGGCCCACTCTCTGAGCTGTGAGCTGTTCAATTAGCTGTGGCCCTGACTCCCAAGCATGTACATCTAATTCTGCTGGAAGTTTGAATTGTTCCTTCATGATTGGCCAGAGTGCATCACCTGCTTTTATTTCCATTTATGGCCCAAAGGTCATTCTAGGTGTCTATATATGTTTACTAGTTCTGCTACATTCTTCGGTAAAATGGCATGGGGTGCATCCCTGGGTCTGGAAGATTTTGAAAATGCTGGTCACCTGACGGGGTGAAGTGCACATAGTGTAATGGTGTTGCCTCTATCTGCCCCTGCATTCTTGGTGCCTGTGGGTTTCTCTTCCTAGTACTAGGCAGCATGTATGATGTTCCCTCCTCATCTTCATCAGAGGAATAGTTGTGATAGCGGCTAATTTTTGGACTTAGAAGTTGCCTTTATATGTAATGTTGTCTCCCCCCTTGCTGAAGCTGTGGTGGATTAGGCTTATAGTTCTATGTTGGTGTGAATGTAGGCAGCTCTGACCGGTGCTGAAGTTGTACATTATCAGCAGATGGTGATGTCAGTCCTCCCCCTCTGCACCCAGGGCTGAGCTGTCTGCTGCCTGATGTGTCTGGGGCTGCCCACTGCATTGTGTGTAGGGGGATTTTCACCTTCTTTCCCCGATATCACAACTGGCAATGGCTGGACTGTGCCAGGGACATAGAAGGGGTGCCTTGTGCTGTAAGTACCACATTGTTTGAGCCGGCAACAAAGAAGAGTGTGAAACAGGAGGAGATATATGGGGCAGAGAAGAAGGAGGAGGAGATGTGTAAGGTGCGCAGGAGGCGGAGGTGAGGAGTGAGAGAAAGGAAGGAACTGACGGAGGGAAAAATGGGAGGTGTGGAGAAGGGGGAGAGTGAGGTGGAGGAGAAGGAGGAGATGAAGAAGAAGAAGAAGAAGGAGGGGTTGATGAAAGGTGTATAGGAGAAGGACGTGAGGAGTGAGAAAAAAACTGAGGGAGGAGAAGATGGGAGGTCTGGAGGAGAGAGAGGAGGAGGAGAATAGAGGCTTGGAGATGGGTGTGGAGAAGGAAGAGAGGAGATAGGTGTAGTGGGGGAGTGAAGAAGGAGGAGAGAAAAAGGGTGAGTGAAGGAGGAAAGAGGTATGGAGAAGAAGGAGGAGGAGAGGTGTAGAGGAGAGAGATAGAGAGAGGGAGAGAAAGAGAGAAGAAAAAAGTGTGAAGAAAGAGAAGAGGAAAGGAGAGTGAGAGAGAAGGAGGAGAGAAAGAGTGACAGAGAAAAAGGAGGATAGAGAAGAGAATTCCTCCTTCCTCTGTGCAGTCTTAGAGGGCATGGTTGGAACAATGATGCCTTCTACCTGTAGGGAGGGACGGGGCGTGCAAAAAACTCCCTATACCATGGATTCTGTTGAGTGCAGACTGCACATGTCTAATATCTCCTGTCTTATACACATAAAAATCACTTCCTGGCTTGCTCACATATCTTTCTGTACCACCTAAACGATGTAAGCTCTGCTGCTACTTTATACCATGTATTAGTATTCAGCAATTTAACATCAGCTAACTTCCCTTATTTTGCTTTCTAAGTCATGCCATTCCACAGCTTGAATTCTGCCATTCTGATGGATTTCACATACTTTATACCTTCCAAAATTCTTCACATACTTAACACCTTCGTGTACTGCCACTATCTGGGGGGCTGTTTTCTCTTCCGGAAGTAAAAGACCCTCCTGTTGCTTGGCCACCTTATTCCCCATGGCAAAAACAAAAATGAAAAACAAACAAAAAGGAAAAAACTACAACAACAAAAACTTCAAAAAGATGGGTATATAAAAACACAAAAAACAAAAAGGAAAGAAAACCTTCAAAAAGTTGGTACAAGAAGTTGAAACCAAAAGAAAAGAAAACCATCAAAAACTTGGTACACAACCAAAAACTTAAAATTTTGATACAGAGAGAAAAACTTTAAAAAGTAAAAAGACAGAAGGAAAAACTTCAAAGAATAAAAAAGTTAAAACAGCTTCTCTTTTTTTTCCTCTGTGCTCAAACGCAGCCAGACACACACACTTCCCCTTTTCTTATGCTGCTGTATCCAATGTCACTAAAATCATGTATCTGAAAACAAGTATGTCACAGCAAAAAGGAAAGATACCATTTAGTTTCACTTCTTCAAAAATTGTTACACTGTAGCACTATTCAGAATGCAGAAACAGGAAACTTTGCAAAAACAGATGTGACAGTGTGATTTACAATGGATATATCTTTACTAGCAGCAGAAGGGGAAGTTTGGAAAAGAGAGAAAAAAACTTTCCTTTACAACTGTATGCACTTAAAGCAGCAATACGTGACACAAACCAAACAGATACAGACATCCGGGAGACCCGATATGCCCTCTTTATTATTGTGACACGTGTAGGTTGCTTTGGGAATAATCGCACACCTGTGCCCAGGCCGCCTGAGTGAGAAATACAAGCCGGAAATCTACCATGATGGTCCGGTTGTCCTAACTGGCTCGCCGGCACTACAGGAATCTGCAGTAGCCCTCTAAGTTATCACTACCCAAGCCTGGAGCCTGGGACCACCTGCCCCAGGACTTCCTGTACCTCCTATGTACGGGAATCCTGCAATAACTTATCGAGCGATTTGACCTCCTGCGGTCTGTTACCCAGCAACCACAATCAAAACAGTCACCGTTCCAACTGTGTCCCGGATCTTACACAAACATGGAACTCATACACGGCACACAGCAGACACCTTGACTTATATCCCAGGGTTTGGATACGGGCTTGGACTTTTTACACTACATGAGAATGCGGTGGTGACCACACCTGACCGGCAAGAGGTATAGACCCGGACTGGGCACAGGGGACTTTCAGGTAAGATGATAACATTTTCTTACCTTACTTATGGAGCTGCGCAGTTTCCGTCCCATGAACCAAGGCCGTGGCCGGTCAGCAGGGTCCCCATGTGTTTTGTCCACACCCCACCTTGGGCGCCAGATGTTATGGAAATTTGGTTTGTATAAATCTATCCTTGTGTGTGCTGCAACCGGTCCCAATAAGACTGAGTATTTTGAGCGCTCATCAAGAATGGACTGTACACCATTGTGACAGAAAAACATTCCATCAATACTGATGATTTATTGTACACACATAGTTTTTTAATTGCATATTCAATCGGGGACAGGGAGTTGCTAGCCATGAAGATGGCCTTCTCAGAGTGGAGACATCTCTTGGAGGGGGCTCATTTTCCCTTCCAAGTCTTCACAGACCACAAGAATTTGGTGTACTTGCAGACAGCCCAGCGGTTACATTTCCACCAGGCCAGATGGTCCTTGTTCTTCTCCCTGTTTCACCCTCAATTTTCTTTCTGGGGAGAAGAACATTCATGCCGACGCTCTCTCTCGCTCCGTTGTATCATCATCTGAGGAGGAAGAGGAGCCTCGGCTTGTTATCTGAGAACTGTGGCCTCGGTTTCGCTAGAGTCTGTGCCTCCGGGCAAGACTTTTGTACCATCCAGTCTGCATCCAGAGGTTTTCTCTTGGGCTCACTCGTCCAGGGTGAGTGGACATTTTGGGTCCAAAAGGACATCTGAGCTACCGGCGAGGACATACTGGTTACCGCATATGGCTCGTGACATCGCAGACTGTGTTCGTGCATGTGTCTCTTGTGCCAAGAACAAAGTCTCCTCAGAAACAGCCAGCTGGGTTGCTTTACCCCCTGCTGGTGGCGGACAGGCTCTGGCAAATGGTCGGGATGGATTTTGTGGTTTGCTTACTCAAGTCTCGTAGCTGCGCCATTATCTGGGTAATCACCGACCATTCTTACAAAATGGTGCACTTGGTGCCTCTTCCACGGCTACCTTCTGCATGGGCTCTGGCAGCGTTGTTCATCAAGCATATCTTTTGCCTACACGGTATGCCGGACAAAATTGTCAGTGACCGGCGTCTCCAGTTTGCGTCTCGATTCTGGAGAGAGCTTTGTCTACTCAATATTGAGTTGAATCTCTCCTCGGCATATCATCCCGAGATGAATGGGTTGGTTGAGAGGGCTAACCAGACCTTGGTCACATATTTACGACATTTTTTTTCTGCCAGGCAGGATGACTGGGCATCCTTGCTACTGTGGGTGGAGTTTGCTCTTAACAACGCTGTAGTCGACTCCACCAGTCAGACTCCATTCCTCCTAAATTACTGCCAGCATCCACGTGTCCCTGTGCCCATGCCCGTGTCTTCCACTGACTCCAGGGTGGCAGACTGGGCTGTGGAGGCACGGGACATTTGGGACCGCACTCAGGATGCCATTTAAGCCTCAAAGGAGAGAATGAGGTCCTCCGCCGATGCATATCGGCGTCCCGCTCTGACCTTTGCTCCTGGCGACTTGGTGTGGCTCTCCGCCCGCAACATCAGGCTGTGAGTTGAGTCCACTAAGTTTGCACCTTGCTACTTGGGTCCCTTCAAGGTCCTCGAACAGGTTAACCCTGTGGTCTACCGTCTGGCCCTTCCTCCACACCTAGGTATCACCGACACCTTTCATGTGTCCCTCTTGAAGCTCGTATACATGTTGCGGTTTTCCGAGTCATCTGCTGGGACATCGGGTTTGTCTACGGACGATTACGAGGTGAACGCTATTTTGGGGTGCAAGGTGGTACGTGGCAAAAGATTTTATTTGATGGACTGGAAGGGTTATGGCCCAGAGGATAGCTCTTTGCTGCTTTCGAGAGTAGTGAGGCCCAAGGAGGGGGGCCTTAGGAGGGGGGTAATGTTAGGGGTTGAGTTTCTGCCTCTGCACAGGGGGAATCTCGGGCCATATCCGCTGCAGTCTCCCATTCTTCTCCAGCCACAGTGGAGCCTGCTCAGTGGAGACGTCAGTCTCAGCGTCTGGCTCAGCCTGATACTGTGTGGATGGTTACTGCTGCCTTTCCAGGCTCAGCCATTGTAGCCAGTACTGGTCGGCGGTGAGCAGACATCTCTGGGACTAAGTCCTGCTTTTCCTCTTCTGAGCATACCCGGGGTAAGACCTCTCATTGGAGGTCGGGGGTCACATGCTCAGGTACTGTGACAGCTCCCTTTGGTCCTCTAGGAAAGTTCTGAAGTTGTTGCAGCTATAAAAGGTTCACATGCCCACACGGCCATGTGCTAGTATCAGCTTATGTTATGAGCTTTAGCTACTCAGTGGTCTTGTCTGCTTGTGGTCAGGGTCCGACTGAAATAAGCCACTAGAATACTGGCACCTCTGGTGAGGAGTTTGTATGGTGAATTCAGGGCTGGCCTAAAGCCATTAGAATTCAGGCTCCGCCAGAGAGTTGTTTGTGTGCTTGCTACTCCCTGACCACTGATTACTTTTGCTCTGTTAGGCAGCTGTGTTCCCCTGTGACGCTAACAGGGCACAGAGATTTCCCTTCTGTGCGTCTCTGTGAAGTAACAGAGTTCGCTTCTACCACCATATTGTGCCACCATTTGCTAGCAGCAGGTTGGTCTCCTGCACGGTGGACCTCGGGCTGGGAACGCACCAATAATAATATCTAAATATACTCTGTGCGTTCAGCCAGCCCTGACACTGCTCAAAAAAATAAAGGGAACACTAAAATCCCACATCCTAGATATCACTGAATTAAATATTTCAGTTGCAAATCTTTATTCATCACATAGTGGAATGTATTGAGAACAATAAGACATAAAAATTATCAAAATGAATATGCCATGGAGCTCTGGATTTGGAATGATACTCAAAATCAAAGTGGAAAATAAAATTACAGGCTGATCCAACTTCAGTGGAAATGCCTCAAGACAAGGAAATTATGTTCAGTTGTGTGTGTCCACACAAGAAAATACACAGCACTTAGATGAAGTCCATTTTTGTTACACTACAAGAGTGCAAATGCTTGATGTCAAATAACCAATAGTACATGTCCATAGAATATGGCACAATTACAATGACAAAAAATGGACTAAAAAACAAAAACGAGGAAAACACCTCTAAAAGGCACACAGTCAGAACCACAACCACCACTCGATAATAATATAGCGAGAACTCCTCAAAGTACTTATAATGAGGGTAAAAGGACTCAATCGTCCTATTTATGCAAATAGACAATCAGATCCATGTTATAGCCAATGTACTCATCTATTTGCTGAAATCTCATGGTGTGGGTCCGGCTGTTGCCAAAAGAACACAGGGCGGTTATGTGTAGATGAACATCACCAGCGTCTGTCAGATACTTCCCCAGCAATGCCTAACACGTTTCCCCCCATAGGGAATGGCGGGGGTTCATCAGGGGTAATGCAGTCACACAAACAATGACGACAGCATCGTCTCCCTGGTCTCCCCTGCTCGCACGAGCTCCTTTTCTTCTCCCCCGGCCATGAAGTTTTAATTGTGAAGACTCAATAAAATTTTGCTACTTTGAAGATTGGTGAGTGCATCCTGCTTTTTTTCTTTTGCTACCTGGAAAACTATTAATTAACACATGTGGAATTATATGCTTAACAAAAAAGTGTGAAACAACTGAAATTATGTCTTATATTCTAGGTTCTTCAAACTAGCCACCTTTTGCTTTGATGACTGCTTTGCACACTCTTGGCATTCTCTTGATGAGCTTCAAGAGGTAGTCAGCGGGAATGGTTTTCACTTCACAGGTGTGCCCTGTCAGGTTTAATAAGTGTGATTTCTTGCCTTATAAATGGGGTTGGGACTATCAGTTGCGTTGTGTAGAAGTCTGGTGGATACACAGCTGATAGTCCTACACAGTGAATGTACAATTTTCATAGTCCTGAAAATACAGAAAAATCTTTAAATGAGGTGTGTCCAAACTTTTGGTCTGTATATGTATGTGTGTTATTGATGTATGTATATATATATATATATATATATATATTCTATGTGTACAGTGCCTTGTGAAAGTATTCGGCGCCTGTGAACTATTCAACGTTTTCCCACATATCATGCTGCAAACATGAAGATACCAAATGTAAATTTTTGGTGAAGAATAGTGATGAGCAAGTATACTCGTTGCTTGGGTTTTCCCGAGCACACTCAGGTGATCTCCCAGTATTTGTTAGTGTTAGGAGATTTTGTTTTTGTTGAATCAGCTGCTTGATTTACAGATATTAGCCAGCCTAAGTACATGTGGGGGTTGCCTGGTTGCTAGGTATTCCCCACATGTAAGTGTGATACCCCAGGGTCCTGGTCATCACAGTATCATTGCTTTCCTCACGGGGAGAGGGATGTCACGCTTGGAAGCGATGAAGGATAACTCTCACCAGGTAACACAAACATGCAACATGTTCACACTCCAGGCCACCAGGGGGAGCTTTTGATCTTATTTCTAGGTGACTCCCCTGCATATAGAGATATATTGTGGCTTGGAGGGAAACTTAGTCAGATAGTGCCGGAGAGCAGACTGGAGCAGTCTGAGGCCTGAAGAACATATGAGGAGCCGCGCCACGAGAAAGTGCTGCAGCTCCTGGACAGAAATAATACCGAAAGCAGAACAGATTGTAGCGAGCATGTAGGAGAGAGAAGCACAGGCGAGGACACCAGGGGGAGGACAGCAGCGAACAGACTGTCTCCCTGGCAAAGTGCAGACACCGGTAGCCGGAAGACCAAGGCTTTTGTGGGACTCTAAGATGCATAGCAGAAGCCGGCAGGACAGCTGGATTATATATCACCTGTTCGCCCTAACACCCAGGAGGCACAGTGACACATAGAGCCCGGGTTGTGATAGAGACCCTGTAACAAGGCTCGAGTCACCTGCCATACGGGTTTATGTCCCACCTTTATGGGGGACAGAGAGAAGAACTGTGAGGACCTTATCAGAAGCCATAGGCAGTAAGGGACTACATTACCACCACGCTAGAAAGAAGGCTTTTACACTCCACCTGGAAAAGGGGACTCCCTACTTGCCTCCAAGCTGGCCAGACCCTGCATGTCCTGTGATCTGGTGCCCTGGACTGTGGCAGCCTGAAGTCTTCAGTAAACAAGGTAAAGAGACTGCAAACCTGTGTCCTTGTTCCTTACTGCACCATTCACCATCATCTTCCATCTACACACCGGCAGCCCTGGCGATATACTTCACCTGTGGGAAGTTATACCATCTAGCTGCCTTAACATCACCCCAGAGGACCCCTTTATACAATGTCAGTCCCTACTGACCAAATAACACAGGTGGCGTCACAAACACAAACTGTAATCAATACTTTTACATGGGCGTCCAGGGCCACGGACTGGGTCACCACCGTGACATCCCCCTGTGAACACCGGACCCAGTACAGAGTACCCCACGGCCCTGGCGGGCGACTCATAATCAAGCTGTCTAGTAGTCACAAATAATCTTGCTACAGCAAGGTAAACAAAATCTCCGAACACTAACAAATACTCAGAGACCACCCTAGCGTGCTCGGGAAAACCCGAGCAACAAGTATATTCGCTCATCACTAGTGAAGAATTAACAACGAGTGGAACACAATTGTGAAGTTGAATAAAATGTATTGGTTATTTTACATTTTTGTGGAAATTCAAAATCATGTTTGTACATCGAGAGACTGAAATTCTTGCCCATTCTTCCTTGGCAAACAGCTCGAACTCAGTGAGGTTTGATGGAGATCGTTTGTGAACAACAGTTTTCAGCTCTTTCCACAGATTCTCGATTGGATTGAGGTCTGGACTTTGACTTGGCCATTCTAACACCTGGATACGATTATTTGTGAACCATTCCATTGTAGATTTTGCTTTATGTTTGGGATCATTGTCTTGTTGGAAGACAAATCTCCGTCCCAGTCTCAGGTCTTTTGCAGACTCAAAAAGGTTTTCTTCAAAAATGGTCCTGTATTTGGCTCCCTCCATCTTCCCATCAATTTTAACCATCTTCCCTGTCCCTGCTGAAGAAAAGCAGGCCCAAACCATGATGCTGCCACCACCATGTTTGACAGTGGGGATGGTGTGTTCAGGGTGATGAGCTGTGTTGCCTTTATGCCAAACATATCGTTTGGCATTGTTGCCAAAAAGTTTGATTTTTGTTTCATCTGACCAGAGCACCTTCTTCCACATGTTTGGTGTGACTCCCAGGTGGCTTCTTGCAAACTTTAAACAACACTTTTTATGGATATCTTTGAGAAATGGCTTTTTTCTTGCTACTCTTCCATAAAGGCCAGATTTGTGCAGTGTACGACAGATAGTTTTCCTATGGACAAACTGTCCCACCTCAGCTGTAGATCTCTGCAGTTCATTCAGAGTGATCATGGACCTCTTGGCTGCATCTCTGATCAGTCTTCTCCTTGTTTGAGATGAAAGTTTAGAGGGACAGCTGGGTCTTGGTAGATTTGCAGTGGTATGATACTCCTTCCATTTCAATATGATCGCTTGCACAGTACATCTTGGAATGTTTAAAGTTTTGGAAATCATTTTGTATCCAATCCGGCTTTAAACTTCTCCACATCACGGACCTGCCTTTTGTGTTCCTTGGTCTTCATGATGCTCTCTGTGCTTCAAACAGAACCCTGATACTATCACAGACCAGGTGCATTTATACGGAGACTTGATTACACACAGGTGGATTATATTTATCATTAGGCATTTAGGACAACATTGGATCTTTCAGAGATCCACAATGAACTTCTGGAGTGAGTTTGGTGCACTGAAAGTAAAGGGGCCGAATAATATTGCACGCCCCACTTTTCAGGTTTTGAATTTCCACAAAAATTTAAAATAACCAATAAATTTCAAAACAAGAAAACTGTGAGTGGCGCTATATAGCACAGGAAAATACTCCTGCTGCGAGTACAACAATAACCCAAAAAATTGTGAAAAGGAAATAACTAAAATCAGTCGATGCTCGCACCTTAGCGTGCACTCATCTATACTCGCGCTGGTAGTGCTCCCAGAAACATATATAGGACTAGGGTATATCCCTGATGATCAAGTCAAAGCACATAAACACATAAAGCCAAAGGCTGCGAATAAACCACAACCAGTGTTCACCCGCACCATGGAGTCCGGGAAATGATCGCTAGGTGGATGCAATTCTTACCCCTCTGTGAAGTCCAGAGAGAGAGGAGGAATCGAAGAGTCTTGCTGCAACCGATCATCCACTTGGTGTTGACTCGCTGCTCCGGCCGGTAGCAGCCTGTCACTCCTGAGTGTTCAATATGCAAGGACGTCCCAGCAAGCGTACGTCCCTCCGTGTGTGAGCGGTGAGGACGGCGCCTTTGCAGGACCTGTGTGCCGAGGTGTGCAGTGTGACCGCGCACGTGACTAGAAACAAACTACGGATAGCGATAGGGACCAAATGAATCAACAACGCGTTTCGGAGACGTCTGTCTCCTTCCTCAGGTATGGCCCCCACCCCCAGTTGTCAGTCCTTATATAACCGCCATCCGTCAGCTTGATCATTGAAAGCCAAACAGTTCTATCCCACAATTCAGTCCTTTGGGGATAATAGTGTCCAATAAAAATATCCATTTCGTTTCTGCTCTAGACATGGACTTAATATAATTTCCTCCTCTCCAGTGGGGATGTATTTTCTCAATTCCGGCTATCTCCATGCACTGTATCATTCCTTTGTGGTGTTCAATGAAATGCTTTGAAAGTGGGTGACCCATGAACTTATTCTTAATATTTCGCATATGTTCATTATCCCCTTTACCCCCAAGGGTGGTTTGCACGTTAATGACCGGGCCAATTTTTACAATTCTGACCACTGTCGCTTTATGAGGTTATAACTCTGGAACGCTTCAACGGATCCCAGTGATTCTGACATTGTTTTCTCGTGACATATTGTACTTCATGACAATGGTAAAAATTCTTTGATAGTACCTGCGTTTATTTGTGAAAAAAACTGAAATTTGGCGAAAATTATGAAAATTTCGCAATTTTCCAACTTTGAATTTTTATGCAATTAAATCACAGAGATATGTCACACAAAATACTTAATAAGTAACATTTCCCACATGTCTACTTTACATCAGCACAATTTTGGAACCAAAATTTTTTTTTGTTAGGGAGTTATAAGGGTTAAAAGTTGACCAGCAATTTCTCATTTCTACAACACCATTTTTTTTTAGGGACCACAACTCATTTGAAGTCATTTTGAGGGGTCTATATGATAGAAAATACCCAAGTGTGACACCATTCTAAAAACTACACCCCTCAAGGTGCTAAAAACCATATTCAAGAAGTTTATTAACCCTTCTGGTGCTTCACAGGAATTTTTTGAATGTTTAAATAAAAATGAACATTTAACTTTTTTTCACAAAAAATTTAATTCAGCTCCAATTTGTTTTATTTTACCAAGGGTAACAGGAGAAAATGGACCCAAAACATTGTTGTACAATTTGTCCTGAGTACGCCAATACCCCACATGTGGGGGTAAACCACTGTTTGGGCGCATGACAGAGCTCGGAAGCGAAGGAGCGCCATTTGACTTTTCAATGCAAAATTGACTGAAATTGAGATGGGACGCCATGTTTCGTTTGTAGAGCCCCTGATGTGCCTAAACATTGAAACCCCCCACAAGTGACACCATTTTGGAAAGTAGACCCCCTAAGGAACTTATCTAGAGGTGTGGTGAGCACTTTGACCCACCAAGTGCTTCACAGAAGTTTATAATGCAGAGCCGTAAAAATAAAACAAAATTTTTTTCCCAGAAAAATTATTTTTTAGCCCCCAGTTTTGTATTTTCCCGAGGGTAACAGGAGAAATTGGACCCCAAAATTTGTTGCCTAATTTGTCCTGAGTGCGATGATACACCATATGTGGGGGGAACCACTGTTTGGGCACATGGGAGGGCTCGGAAGGGAAGGAGTGCCATTTGAATGCAGACTTAGATGGAATGGTCTGCAGGTGTCACATTGCGTTTGCAGAGCCCCTAATGTACCTAAACAGTAGAAACCCCCCACAAGTGACCATTTTGGAAAGTAGACCCCCTTAGGAACTTATCTAGATGTGTGCTGAGCGCTTTGACGCACCAAGGGCTTCACAGAAGTTTATAATGGAGAGCCGTAAAAATAAAACAAAAATTTTTTCCCACAAAAATTATTTTTTAGCCCCCAGTTTTGTATTTTCCCGAGCGTAACAGGAGAAATTGGACCCCACAATTTGTTGTCCAATTTGTCCTGAGTGCGCTGATACCCCATATGTGGGGGGGAACCACTGTTTGGGCGCATGGGAGGGCTCGGAAGGGAAGGAGCTCCATTTGGAATGAGGACTTAGATGGAATGGTCTGCAGGTGTCACATTGCATTTGCAGAGCCCCTAATGTACCTAAACAGTAGAAACCTCCCACAAGTGACACCATTTTGGAAACTAGACTCCCTAAGGAACTCATCTAGATGTGTTGTGATAGCTTTGAACCCCCAAGTGTTTCACTACAGTTTGTAACGCAGAGCCGTGAAAATTAAAAAAAAAAATCTTTCCCCCCAAAATTATTTTTTAGCCCCCAGTTTTGTATTTTCCCGAGGGTAAGAGGAGAAATTCGACCCCAAAAGTTGTTGTCCAATTTGTCCTGAGTACGCTGATACCCCGTATGTTGGGGGGAACCACCGTTTGAGCGCATGGCAGAGCTCGGAAGGGAAGGAGCGCCATTTGGAATGCAGACTTAGATGGAATGGTCTGCAGGCGTCACATTGCGTTTTGCAGAACCCCTAATGTACCTAAACAGTAGAAACCCCCAACAAAGTGACCCCGTATTGGAAACTAGACCCCCCAGGGAACTAATCTAGATGTGTTGTGAGAACTTTCAACCCCCAAGTGTTTCACTACAGTTTATAACGCAGAGCCGTGAAAATAAAAAAATCCTTTTGTTTCCCACAAAAATTATTTTTTAGCCCCCAGTTTTGTATTTTCCCAAGGGTAACAGGAGAAATTGGACCCCAAAAGTTGTTGTCCTATTTGTCCTGAGTACGCTGATACCCCATATGTTGGGGTAAACCCCTGTTTGGGCACACGGGAGAGCTCGGAAGGGAAGAAGCACTGTTTTACTTTTTCAACGCAGAATTGGCTGGAATTGAGATCGGACGCCATGTCGCTTTTGGAGAGCCCCTGATGTGCCTAAACAGTGGAAATTCCCCAATTATAACTGAAACCCTAATCCAAACACACCCCTAACCCTAATCCCAACAGTAACCCTAACCACACCTCTAACCCTGACACACCCCTAACCCTAATCCCAACCCTATTCCCAACTGTAAATGTAATCTAAACCCTAACCCTAACTTTAGCCCTAACACTAGCCCTAACCCTAGCCCTAACCCTAACCCTAGCCCTAACCCTAGCCCTAACCCTAGCCCTAACCCTAGCCCTAACGGTAGCCCTAACCCTAGCCCTAACCCTAGCCCTAGCCCTAACCCTAGCCCTAGCCCTAACCCTAGCCCTAACCCTAGCCGTAACCCTAGCCCTAATGGGAAAATGGAAATAAATACATTTTTTTAATTTTTCCCTAACTAAGGGGGTGATGAAGGGGGGTTTGATTTACTTTTAGAGCGGGTTTTTTAGCGGATTTTTATGATTGGCAGCCGTCACACACTGAAAGACGCTTTTTATTGCAAAAAATATTTTTTGCGTTACCACATTTTGAGAGCTATAATTTTTCCATATTTTGGTCCACAGAGTCATGTGAGGTCTTGTTTTTTGCGAGACGAGTTGATGTTTTTATTGGTAACATTTTTGGGCACGTGACATTTTTTGATCGCTTTTTATTCCGATTTTTGTGAGGCAGAATGACCAAAAACCAGCTATTCATGAATTTCTTTTGGGGGAGGCGTTTATACCGTTCCGCGTTTGGTAAAATTGATAAAGCAGTTTTATTCTTCGCGTCAGTACGATTACAGCGACACCTCATTTATATCATTTTTTTATGTTTTGGCGCTTTTATACGATAAAAACGATTTTATAGAAAAAATAATTATTTTTGCATCGCTTTATTCTCAGGACTATAACTTATTTATTTTTTTGCTGATGATGCTGTATGGCAGCTTGTTTTTTGCGGGACAAGATGACGTTTTCAGCGGTACCATGGTTATTTATATCTGTCTTTTTGATCGCGTGTTATTCCACTTTTTGTTCAGCGGTATGATAATAAAGCGTTGTTTTTTGCCTCGTTTTTTTTTTTTTTTTCTTACGGTGTTTACTGAAGGGGTTAACTAGTGGGCCAGTTTTATAGGTCGGGCCGTTACGGACGAGGCGATACTAAATATATGTACTTTTATTGTTTTTTTTTTTATTTAGATAAAGAAATGTATTTATGGGAATAATATTTTTTTTTTTTTTCATTATTTTGGAATATTTTTTTTTATTTTTTTTTTACACATTTGAAAAGTTTTTTTTTAACTTTTTTACTTTGTCCTAGGGGGGGGACATCACAGATCGGTGATCTGACAGTGTGCACAGCACTCTGTCAGATCACCGATCTGATAGCAGTGCAGGCTGCTTCACAGTGC
The DNA here is from genome assembly GCF_032444005.1 of Ranitomeya imitator. Taxonomy (NCBI): domain Eukaryota; kingdom Metazoa; phylum Chordata; class Amphibia; order Anura; family Dendrobatidae; genus Ranitomeya; species Ranitomeya imitator. Next base: position 342,101,253 of record NC_091287.1, read on the forward strand.
CTGCTCTGAGCAGGCTCTGTGAAGCCACCTCCCTCCCTGCAGGACCCGGATCCACGGCCATCTTGGATCCGGGGCTCGAGCAGGGAGGGAGGTGAGGAGACCCTCGCAGCAACGCGATCACATCGCGTTGCTGCGGGGGGCTCAGGGAAGCCCGCAGGGAGCCCCCTCCCTGCGCGATGCTTCCCTGCACCGCCGGCACATCGCGATCATCTTTGATCGCGGTGTGCCAGGGGTTAATGTGCCGGGGGCGGTCCGTGACTGCTCCTGGCACATAGTGCCGGATGTCAGCTGCGATAGGCAGCTGACACCCGGCCGTGATCGGCGGCGCTCCCCCCGTGAGTGCCGCCGATCGCGCTGGACGTACTATCCCGTCCGTGGTCATGGAGGCCCACCCCACCTCGACGGGATAGTACGTCCCATGTCAGAAAGGGGTTAATTCTTACCCGCAGGGGTCTTTTTGTACGCCCCACGTATAGTTTTTTACACAGGCAAGTGATAGTATAAATGACCCCCGTGGATGAACAAGTGATGAACAAGTGAAGAGGTCTTTAATCAAAAGCTCAGTGTCCCCAATTTTAAGTTGTTTGTGTGTTTGCGCTTTTTTACACATATTGCATTTCCGGCATGGGAAAAAACCTTTTAACATGCTTGAAGAAAGAGTGGTTTGGATAAAGCCGGATTTTTTCTGTACCGTAGGAGCAATAAGAGTGCCTAGATTCCGGCTTTTCCTATAAACAAAGCGTGGCAAATCGGTAATACTATTCCCCAAAACCTTATCTTTTTTGAGTACATGCCAATGTTTCTTTACTATTCTCCGCAAAATATTTGAATTTGAAACGCCCCAGGCCCCAAGATTTTGAGGAGGAGGCAAAAATTCTAACTAAAAAATTCATAGAAAAGGGATATAAAGAAGGATGTTAGAGATATCTAAAAGAGCAGCCCTCTCCAAACCACGTCAGGAGCATATTAACCCTATCTCCAAACCAAAGAATAACTTGGACTGCATTCCAAATAATTACGCAGTTTAATGCAAATTCAAATATTTTGCAGAGAATAGTAAAGAAACATTGGCATGTACTCAAAAAAGATAAGGTTTTGGGGAATAGTATTACCGATTTGCCATGCTTTGTTTATAGGAAAAGCCGGAATCTAGGCACTCTTATTGCTCCTACGGTACAGAAAAAATCCAGCTTTATCCAAACCACGCTTTCTTCAAGCATGTTAAAAGGTTTTTTTCCATGCCGGAAATGCAATATGTGTAAAAAAGTGCAAACACACAAACAACTTAAAATTTGGGACACTGAGCTTTTGATTAAAGATCTGATCACTTGTTCATCCACGGGGGTCATTTATACTATCACTTGCTCGTGTAAAAAGCTATACGTGGGGCGTACAAAAAGACCCCTGCGGGTAAGAATTAATGAACATATGCGAAATATTAAGAATAAGTTCATGGGTCACCCCCTTTCAAAGCATTTCATTGAACACCACAAAGGAATGATACAGTGCATGGAGATAGCCAGAATTGAGAAAATACATCCCCACTGGAGAGGAGGAAATTATATTAAGTTCATGTCTAGAGCAGAAACTAAATGGATTTTTTTATTGGACACTATTATCCCCAAAGGACTGAATTGTGGGATAGAACTGTTTGGCTTTCAATGATCAAGCTGACGGATGGCGGTTACATAAGGACTGACAACTGGGGGTGGGGGCCATACCTGAGGAAGGAGACAGACGTCTCCGAAACGCGTTGTTGATTCATTTGGTCCCTATCGCTATCCGTAGTTTGTTTCTAGTCACGTGCACGGTCACACTGCGCACCTCGGCACACAGGTCCTGCAAAGGCGCCGTCCTCACCGCTCACACACGGAGGGACGTACGCTTGCTGGGACGTCCTTGCATATTGCACACTCAGGAGTGACAGGCTGCTACCGGCCGGAGCAGCGAGTCAACACCAAGTGGATGATCGGTCGCAGCAAGACTCTTCGATTCCTCCTCTCTCTCTGGACTTCACAGAGGGGTAAGAATTGCATCCACCTAGCGATCATTTCCCGGACTCCATGGTGCGGGTGAACACTGGTTGTGGTTTATTCGCAGCCTTTGATTTTATGTGTTTATGTGCTTTGACTTGATCATCAGGGATATACCCTAGTCCTATATATGTTTCTGGGAGCACTACCAGCGCAAGTATAGATGAGTGCACGCTAAGGTGCGAGCATCGACTGATTTTAGTTATAACCAATAAATTTCGTTCAACTTCACAATTGTGTTCCACTTGTGGATTCTTCACCAAAAATGTACATTTGGTATCTTTATTTGAAGCATGATATGTGGGAAAAGGTTGAAAAGTTTCGCAAGGCACTGTCCTCGGCCGGCTCCAGGTTTTTGAGGGCCCCGGCCGAAAGAGTCTCATTGGGCCCCCCTTTAACACATACCACGATTCATGATCGCATATTAACACAGCCATGTAGTATATAACACAGCCCACGTAGCATATAGCACAGCCACGTAGCATATAACACAGCCATGTAGTATATAACAGCCCACGTAGCATATAACACAGCCACATAGAATATAGCACAGCCCATATAGTATATAGCACAGCCACATAGTATATAACACGGCCTATGTAGTTTATAGAACAGCCATCTAGTATATAGCACAGCCCACGTAGCATATAACAGCCCACGTAGTATATAACACGGCCCACGTAGTATATAGAACAGCCATGTAGTATATAGAGACACTTGCCCTATATAGTGCTGCACAAACGTTATGGCCCCATAGATGCTCCATACAGACACTTGCCCCATATAGTGCTGCACAAACGTTACGGCCCCATACAGACACTTGCCCCATATAGTGCTGCACAAACGTTATTGCCCCATAAGATGCTCCATACAGACACTTGCCCCATATAGTGCTGCACAAACGTTATGGCCCCATACAGATACTTGCCCCATATAGTGCTTCACAAACGTTATTGCCCCATAAGATGCTCCATACAGACACTTGCCCCATATAGTGCTGCACAAACGTTATGGCCCCATACAGACACATGCCCCATATAGTTCTGCACAAACGTTATGGCCCCATATTGACACTTGCCCCATATAGTGCTGCACAATTGTTATTGCCCCATAAGAAGCTCCATACAGACACTTGCCCCATTTGCTGTGATTAAAAAAAAAAAAATCACATACTCACCTCTCCGTCGCTCAGGCCCCCGGCACTTTCAATATTCACCTGTCCTCGTTCCAGCCGCTGCTCCATCTTCTTCAGCGTCTTCTGCACTGACGCTCAGGCAGAGGGCACGCACTAACCACGTCACCGCGCCCTCTGACCTCTGCATCACTGCAGAGGACATGGAAGATGGAGCTGCGGCTGGAACAAGGAGCAGGTGAATATTGCGCAGCGCTGCGCTCCCCTCCCCGTTATACTCACCTGCTCCTGGCACGGTGCAGTCCCTGCTTCCCAGCACCGGCAGCTTCTTCCTGTATTGAGCGGTCACCATTACCGCTCATTACAGTAATGAATATGTGGCTCCACCCTTATGGGAGGTGGAGCCACATATTCATTACTGTAATGAGCGGTACCATGTGACCGCTCAGTACAGGAAGAAGCTGGGGAGCCGGGGACCTGCAGGGACCGCACCAGCCGCCAGGAATAGGTGAGTATAATTAGACAGCCCCCGGCCCCTCCCATCCCGTGCCGAGTCAGCTCCGTGATGTGCTGCTAGCTGAGTGCCCCTTGGAGAGCGGTAGTCCTAGGCACTGGCAGCTGCCTGCCCTTAACGCTGGCCTTGAATGGGCCCCCTGTCTCGCCAGGGCCCCAGCACTTGCCCCGGTACGCCGGGTGCTGACGCCGGCCCTGTGTATATCTATTCTATTCTAACCTCTCAGTGTGATTTTTACAGTAGCTGCATATTAATTGTCGGCTTTTTAAAGGACACCGGTGCGTAAAAAATGGACAGCAATTGCATGGTGCGGGTCCTGTGCATTTTTTTTCTTCCATCCATTGACTTGCATTGTCGCGTCCCGTCTGAGATACGCAGCATACTGTGATTTTTTTCTCAAGTCAGATTTCAGCTGAGAAAAAAATCGCAAATGACATGTCACCCATTGAATAAGGCTGGTTTCACACTTGCGTTTCAAAACGCATGCATTTTTTTAAAAACCGCATGGTGAAAAAACGCATGTAAACGCGTGCAAATGCTGCGCTTTTTTGATGCATGCGTTTTTGCATGTGGTGAAAAAAACGCGGCGTTTTGACGCGTTTACATGCGTTTTTTCATGCGTTTGCGTTTTTTAAACGCATGCTGAGAAATGTGTGACAGCTGCCAATCATCAAAATAAAGTAAAAAACCCACTATAAACAGAAATAGTTAGGGTTAGGGTTATGGTTAGGGGTACGGTTAGGGGTAGGGATCATAACCCTAACACTAACCCTAAAGGGATCCTAACCCTAACCCTACCCCCTAACCTTAAGCCTAAAGGGATCCTAACCCTAACCCTAACCCTAAAGGGATTAGGGTTAGGGTTAGGGTTAGGATCCCTTTAGGGTTAGGGGTAGGGGTAGGGTTAGGGGTAGGGTTAGGGATAGGGTTAAGGATAGGGTTAGGATCCCTTTAGGGTTAGGGTTAGGGTTACGGTTAGGATCCCTTTAGGGTTAGGGTTAGGGTTAGGATCCCTTTATCACCTTTATGGTGGGAATGGCATATTAGTGTGTTTTCTGTTTTTTTTTAATAAAAACGCATGCGTTTTTAACGCAAACGCATGTGCTTAAAAACGCATGCGTTTACATAGACATCAATAGGTTTTTTTTGCGGCAAGAAAAAACGCCGCAAAAATTACTACATGTTGCATTTCTGCAAATGAACGCATGCAGAAAAAAAACGCATGCATTCATAAACGCGACCAAATGCGTATACAAAAAAACACATGCGTTTTAATGTTAAAGATAGGGAAAAAAACGCATGCTTTTTTTGCGGTAAAAACACTGCAGATGAAAATGCAAGTGTGAAACCAGCCTAACACTGGTCCGAGTGCAGTCCGATTTTTTTTATCGGATTGCACTTGTCTGTATTTCTCTCAAATGAGTATGAGCACTAAGCAAAAGTTACTGATCCTATTTTAGTGCTAATGCAGCAGACCTAAAAGGCAGTCAATATTACAGTAATTGATATGTAAGCAATATTTACAAAATTTGGTTTACATATGAACTTTAAGACTCTAACAGGAAATTTAGTTCAATCTAATATATAATTGCCTAGAATACTACTTCCTGCAATTTGTGCCAACTTCCGTGGCTTTGTCCGGAGCTAATGTCCGGAGCTAATGTCCGGAGCTAATGTCCGGAGCTAATGTCCGGAGCTAATGTCCGGAGCTAATGTCCGGAGATAAGTGACGTCAACAGTGTCCAGTGTCTGATTGGTTGCCGCCTGCTGCGAGCGACCAATCAGAAACGTGCCGTACTGTGACACACTCCGCCCGCCATTTTGGTGTGATTTTTGAATTTTTACCTCACAGCAAGTTTCTACTGCGTGGAGGCGGGCCCAGTGACGTTGCTCTTCAAGCTCCTGCCGAATTTCGTCAAAAAAATGATAATACCATTTACCAAAACTATATATATTTAGTTGTGAAGTGGTTCAGTGACATTTTCACACCAATTTTGAACTTTTGTTTGGTGTTTTCTCCATATACTGCCTATTATTTTTGTTCTTTCTTACTATTATTTATTAATTGTATTATTCTTACATTTGAATAAATAAAGTATATATGGATTCTAGACTCCCGATTCTTTAGAATCGGGCTGCCATCTAGTATAATATAATAGGGAAGAAAATTGTATAAAACCTTAAAAAAATGATTAGCTAATAGCTATCACTGAGGTTACTAGATGCATTGCAATCGTAAATTTGATAATTTGTCAGAAGTAATACAAAAAACAAACAAAAAAACAATGATCTGTGCTATAAATGCCATTCTTAAGTTGAACCCTCCAAGTCAAGAAGAGGCACAATAAGCTAATAATAACATGATTTAGATTTGTAAGAGAGAATATCTGTCTGCAGAAATATTCTCTGGCAGTTCTGCTGGATGCGAAGTTATTGAAGTGTAACAAACAAATGCCTTCATAAAATATGTTTTAAAGAAGCAAGAAAAACAGTGAAGAACAAATTAAAAAATTTAGAAAAAAGAACAACCCTGCAAGTAATTGGCAGTGAGATACTAGTTATCACAATAAAAAGAAAGGAAGACGGTGGGGACGGTTCTATCAACTGTCATCCTGCCAGGTGGAAATCCCGGCAATGCACATCTGCAGTGGAATTCTTGCAATAGTCTGAATATGTGTGACAGGTATTTTCTTATCCAATAGATATATTCTGTGCCAGACAAGCAGTTCTGTTGTGCACAGTATAAATAGCACAGCTTGGAGAATGTTGGTTAATATTAAAATAAAATTGTTTTTATTAAAAATTACATACCTTTCCTGGTATATAGGAAACGAATTGCTTCAGTTTGGAGCCAGTAAATCTACTATATAATTGTCTAATGGTCACTTCCGTCTTTCTGTCCTTCTGTCTTTCTGTCTGTCACGGATATTCATTGGTCGCGGCCTCTGTCTGTCATGGAAATCCAAGTCGCTGATTGGTCGCGGCAAAACAGCCACGACCAATCAGCGACGGGCACAGTCCGGAAGAAAATGGCCGCTTCTTACTCCCCGAAGTCAGTGCCCGGCGCCCGCATACTCCCCTCCGCTCACCGCTTACACAGGGTTAATGCCGGCAGTAACGGACCGCGTTATGCCGCGGGTAATGCACTCTGTTACCGCCGCTATTAACCCTGTGTGTCCCCAACTTTTTACTATAGATGCTGCCTATGCGGCATCAATAGTACAAATATGTAATGTTAAAAATAATAAAAAACAAAAAACCTGCTATACTCATGGCTGCTATGTACTACGTGGGCAGTACTAAATACTACATGGCTGCTATATACTACGTGGGCAGTACTATATACTACATGGCTGCTATATACTACGTTGGCAGTGTTATATACTACATGACTGCTGTATACTACGTGGGCAGTACTATATACTACATGGCTGCTATATACTACGTGGGCATTGTTATATACTACATGGCTGTTGTAAACTACGGGGCCTGTGTTAGATACTGCGTGGGCTGCGTTATATACAACGCATCGGGTATTCTACAATATGTATGTATGTATATAGCAGCCACATACTATATAGCACAGGCCACGTACTACTTGTATGCTATATACTACATGGCTCCTATATACTACATGGCCTGTACTATATACTATGTGGCTGCTATGTACATACATATTCTAGAATACCCGATGCGTTAGAATCGGGCCACCAGCTAGTAAGTTAATAAACATACTAAATTTAAAAGGATTATCCAGGACTTTTTTTTATCTACTATGGGGCCAATCACTTATTGTCAGGTAGCTGCTAACTACTGGCCTTTACTGCCATGTGCCGATCTCTCCTGGCTCAGAGCGGTCACAGAACCACTCCTGGCGGCGATTCTCCTACTTCTTGTAACATCACATCGACAGAGCAGTTTCTTCTCTTCCTCTCTACTCTGTCAATATGATGTCCTGTTGATTGACAGCTGGCTCATGATTTGCATTGCATGAGTTGTAACTCTTCAAGTGACTTATTTCCAGTGCCTATGTTGGGTATTGGTGTCACTTGCTGACTCGTCTCACTATTCTGCTCATGTAGTGTAAATTCCCCTAACTCAGTGGGGACCCAGCTGTAAAACAACATGACATCTGCAGTGACGCCCAGTCAACAGAGCAGAAAAGAAGGAACTCTTCTGTCAATATGACTTCACAGAAAATGGGAGCGATCGGCATGTGGCAGAACAGTTAGCAATGGGGACCGGGCTTCCTGGCGCACCCTAAGCAAGGTGCAGGGTAATTATTAACTTACTATCCTTTTGCTGCTTTTTGTACCTGGTCTTCACTGGCCATCAAAATTTGTAGCCTTGCTATACTGTGGACACGGGACATGGTGCAGGTATAAGTGCCAGTGACCAGTTATCCCCAGATGTATTCACATGGGACTTATGTTGTGGGAGAAACCTGTACACTGATTTTTCCTTTTCTCTTGACCTTTGACCAGGATACTATGAGACTTTACATGTCTAAGCATTAGACCTTTACATTGTCTTACCAGCTATGGTCAGCATTATGGGATATCAGTAACTTATATACCCTGCCTGCTATTTGTGATACACTTGGTGTTCTTGATTATTAACTTTGGGTTTATATGTCACTGACCTGCACTCATATCTATATATACAATTGTCTAAGGGTTTTTCCGTCTGTCTGTCTTTCTGTCTTTCTGTCTGTCTGTCCTGGAAATCCCGCCTCTCTGATTGCGGCCTCGACCAATCAGCGACGGGCACAACATCGACGTAGAAATCCCGCGTCTCTAATTGGTCGAGGCCGCTAGGCCTCGACCAATCAGCAACGGGCACAGCGACGATGATGTCATAATGGTTGCCATGGCGATGATGATGTCATAAAGGTTGCCTCGACCAATCAGCGACGGGCACAGTCTGCCGCGAATTCTGGAATCATCATTGTCCATATACTACGGGGACATGCATATTCTAGAATACCCGATGCATTAGAATCGGGCCACAATCTAGTTTATTATATGTTTCTCTCAAATACCTCCTTTTTTTCTTAAACTTTATAGATGTGGGTTTATTATTTTTTAAATAAAATTTACAAAGTTTTATTATATAGCTCAGACTCAGGTTATCTTCTTGTATAAGGTGGTTAGCAACTGCCTGCCAATAAATGCTTAGCCCCATAGTAGAAAAAAAAAGTGCTGGAAACCACTTTACTGTTATATAGGAAACAAAATGCTTTATCTATCATGTGTCTATCAATTAAGTATAGTAAGTAACTAATATGTTTTATATTATTGATTAAATAGGGTAATAAAGATGCTAAATAGTGGTGATGGTGTCCTCCGAATATATTTTAGTGATCTGAGATTTAGTTTTCATCGCCTCAGCTGAATTATTTACAGCTATTAGCCAGGCTAAGTACATGTGGGGGTTGCCTGGTTGCTAGGGAATCCCCACATGTAATCAAGCTGGCTAGTAGCTGTAAATCATTCAGCTGCAGCAAAGAAAACTAAATCTCCGAGCACTAAAAACTACTCGGAGGACACCCGAGCGTGCTTGGGAAATCTCGAGCAACTAGTATTTTCGCTCATCACTAATGCTAAACTTAAGAATACTAAAAATTGCACTTTCTTAAAATTCTAAATGGTAGAACCTAAATGAGGTTAATTGGCTTTTGCCCCATGGAGATTTACCTTCCTGTTATTCTATACTACTGGTTAATGGGACATGACTTTTTTCCCCCATGCCTTTACAAACTATGGCTGGTTAAAACTCACTACATGCTTCCTACGAAAGCCAAACATATTGCCCCCAATTCATCACAATGTTTACAATTTACTGGCGTAAAATACTTAAAAAATTATGACCTTTTAAAGTTCCACAAAAATTGTGCTACCTTTTGCCAAAATAAGTGGAGATGGGGTGGAACAGGGTATGGCTATGCCAGCCAATATCATCAGAAATGGCAGCTGGAGTAAGATTTCTGATGAGGCATCTCTTGATGAGAGCATGCAGGTAGTAGGGTTGGACATGTCATTCATGCAACTTGTGAACCAAGAGGAAAGGGTGCTCCCATCCATCTCCAAAGCAGGTGGAATTGTGCACCATGAAGAACTATTGGACTGTAAAGGGCTCATATACTGTTCTTGCCCAGGGGTCATCCCCAGTCTGTGTCTGCTCTTGGGTGTCTATGAAGCACCAGTCTTAATGAATTGGGGACATTGAGTTGGGCGCGGTCGGTGACAGCATCAAGTTTCATCTACACCTGAAAAAATGGTCACAGATCATTCCTGCAAAACAGAAGAAACACAAATAATAGTTTTGTAGTTACCCAACACCCAGGTCTGATATCAGCTGAAGTGGCAACAAGATATAAACAGCTTGGTGCATTGTTTAGTGTTTGCTACACCTTATAGCAGATTAGCTCTGGTCCAAATGATCTACAGTACTTGGGAGCAGCCACTGAACAGCATGATGGAGCTGGTAACAGCTGATCGGTGGGGGGTTCCAAGTATCAGACCCCACTTATCTGATATTGATCATCTGTACAAGGGATAAGTCATCAGTATCAAACAACCCCTTTAACACCTTCACTACATATACATCAAAGGTAGTGTCCCTGCCTTGGAGGTGGTCTCAGTATGTGTGCCCACATCTTTCCCAGCACTTGATGGCTATCAATCAGCCATCAAGTGCCCCTAACAGCTGTTAACCAGTTAAATCCCACTGACAATCACTCACAGCAGGATGTGACATGCACCAACCGAAGTGTGTCCTTTGTCCCGCCCATCGCGCCCCGTCACGAGGGGTTGCCATGACAGTCATGGGTCAGCACTGCTACATATAGCACAGTCGATCGCAGCTTCAAGTCTTCCAAGGTGACTATTTAAGACAAAGTAAGTTAATTCGATTTGTAAACAGTGCAGTGAGAAAAAGAATCGAAAAGCTAGAATTATGTTTTTTTCGCAACCGCAACATAGAAATAAAATGCAATAAGTGATCAAAACATCATATCTACCCCAAAATGGTATCAATACAATTTTCAGCTCAGGATGCAAAAAACAAGCACTACCCAACCCCAGAACCTAAAAATAAAAATGTTGTGTGTCTTGGAAAACGGCAACAAAAACATTGTTTATTTTTTTTACAAATTTCCGTAATTTTTTTTACTATCTAAATAAAAAAATACATAAAATACATATAATACATAAATAAATATATATACATGGGGAATCATATTGCCAGCTGCAAGATCAGTTTTACCATACAGCGAACAAGGTGAATAAAAAAACAAAAACAATTGTGGAATTGCACTTTTTTAAAATTTCAACTTACTTGGAAATTTTACCTATGTCTCAGTACACTATATGGTAAAATTAATGGTGATGTTCAAAAGTACAACTCATCTTGCAAAAAAAAGCCCTTATATGGCTCATGGAATAAAAGAAACTAAAAAAAAAAATTAAAAAAATCGCCGGGAAGTGAAGGAGTACCAACCAGTGTAGTCGACCGCTTAATAATAAATGTATTTTTTATTAATAAATTTATCATGTTTAAAGTTTTGGTTTGTCCTTTTGAAAAGATTTGCAATACCCTGTCCCAGCGTCATAACATGAAAGGGGAGCCCAGGAAGCCGGCGTTCAAGTGCTGGCCAAGGAAGTTGGCACTGTCCGGGGACAGGGAGAAGAGAGTACCAAAGTGGATATCGAACCAGGGGGGCGCAAATATTTTTGCTCATCTCTAATACCAAGAGATATTACACATAATGGTATATAACAAGAAGTAGAAATTTATAGAAAAAGTGTTATATAAAACTTATTTACCACAGATCATATTATACTGTACAACACTTACTTTTGCTTGGAGTTGTTGAAAATTGTAGACTTTCACATGAAATAATAGTACATAGGTCGCTCTCTTTATTCAGTATTGTATCCGATTGAGCCTGAATGCACATATTACCCCCCCATAATCAGTCTTACCGGTATATCTTTATTATTGCATTTTAAGATGTGGATACATTTACGTGTAGGATCTTACTGAATGTGGGATATCTCGCTGAGGTTAGAAGGGAGTCGCTCAATATTCCAATGGCTGGTAATGCTCTATCCTGTGGAGCCTGTCAGAAGATCTAACAGCTCAGGAAACCTTTCCCATTGGAATAAGGTTTAGTTGCCACTGCAGTTTTCTTACTTTGTAAACTTTTAAGCACTGTTGGGCTAAATAGTCTGGCGTGATTCCGCTGCTACTGTTCCAAGATCAAATAAAGACCAGACTGATGTACAATTGTCAATTTATTCATAGATTACCATATTTCATGGTGAATGCAAGTATTTACTAAAACAGACATATTGGGAGAGGAAAAAGGACATGTTTGAAAAAACAAACCAAAGTGACACCATAAGGCAAGGTACGAAGCAGGTCTTTTTTTAATAAAGAGGCTGACCATTATGTTATCATTTTAAATGCTCTATTTCATACATGAAAAACAAAGTCTGTCTTCAACAATTGACGAAAGAATGTATATTATATAATTAGACATTTTTTGTATGATTCAGCTGCGAAAAAAATGCAATGAAAAACAAAAGGGCAAAATAACCAAAGGTTAAAGATCATCTGTAATATCTTCTGATGTATCTATTCAATAAATACTTGTCTTCGTCATACAATAATGATTCTGGAGCATCTTTTCTCATAATTCTGGGTGCTACCAGATGGTCTGTGTCATTCAGTGCTTCCAGAGTTAAAGGGCTTAAACACTTTTGGAGACTTTTTTTCTACTTAAATTCATATGGCCTCTGCTAAAAAAATATTTTCCTGTTAAAAAGGTTTTGGATCATGAGATCAGCCTTCTCCAATTGAAAAGCAGCTTTCCGATGTGAGGTATTTTACAAATGGAGGAGGCTGACGGACAGGTCTGGTCACATGCTCCTCCACCAGCAACCGTTATATGGACAGAATGGCTGCTGTAAGAAGACAAAGTGGCTGAACTCTATACCTGAGAATCACAGAGTTGGTTCTGACAGTCTAACAGAAAAGTTTGCTACTTTTTTAACTGTCTTTTCTTGTGCTAAAGTTGAATGTGCAGCGAAACAAAGCCTGTAAAAGCAAAATGTTTCAGAATTTGAAAGAAACCCAATTGCAAAAATTATTTTAGCTCCAAATACAAGTAAAAGCTAAAAGAAATGTCCCTAAAGGGTGACTAACTCCTTTAAGAGTTTCACACTGTATAGTAGGGACCCTGACACATGGACTTGCTTATGCCTTTATGCTTCAGAGGCTGTTGCGTTCAGCTCTACAATGCAGTCCATGCATCACGGTCAGTACTTGGACCGTGAAAAACACATAACTGAAACCAGCCTTAGGGGAACAGTCAGTGGTATAAATCAGAGCGAGATCGGACGGCAATGCACGGACTGACCGGCAGCTCTTCTGACCCGATCATGAAAGCTTTACATATTTCCAGTCTGAGCACTGTGATCCGATTTATATGGTCTGCTGACTGCGCCCTTAAGACAGGGTTGGACATGCCCATTTTTGAAAAGTTTAATTGAAGCAATTGGTAGTCAATTTATTCTAAATATTCTGGAGGAATGTCACAAGGCATAATAATAAGGAAAGATTCTTCAGAATTGTTATAAGAAATGCAAATAATTACGGAAACAGACATTTGAGGAGGTGACAGGTAGTCCCTAAAGGTTGTGGGCTGTAATTCCAGTCATGGATTACTGTACATGCAATTTAGAATGCATTGCAGCTTAGCTTTTACCTTTGCACAACAAAATAAACCAAATATTTACTGATTTATTTGAAAGGCTTTTTTTTTAGTAGCAACCATTGGCACAGTGCACTTTCCAATGAATATATCTGCATAGCATATATCTAGTGCCAAAATTAAGGATTATTGGTCCTCTAACACACATGGATAAAATTGTTTGTCCCCTTCTGTTCAAACAAGAAAAACCTTCAATGGCCACTAAAATAATTTGAAAATTTTCAATTTAAACTTATTGAATATCAACTAATGGAAATCAGATGTTGATAATTAGCATCACGTATTTGTAAATGTGTACATCAGTTAGACTACCTACTACTGCCCAGTGTCAGAAAGCTTGGTCTGAGTTGCACGTCATAAGTTCTCCAACAGGAAAATGACCCAAAACACAGCTAAAAAACATCTAAGAATTGCCAAGATCAAAGCATTGGACTATTCTAAAGTGGCTTCTTTGAGCCCTGATCTAAAACCTACTGAATATCTCGGAAGGATCTGAAACCTGAAGTCTGTAGCCTTAAGGCACTCTTCACACCAGAAATAGCTGGAGCTGTTTTCTCGAAAAGTGGGCAAAAATACATGAGGACAGGTGCAGAAGACTCATTGAGCGCTACAGACATTGTTTGTTTGCAGTGTTTGCCTCAAAAGTTGTCCAACAAATTATTAAGTCAAGGTTACCATCATTTTTGTACTGGTAATTTTTATTAGTTTTTTTTTCCATTTTTTTGTTGAACCCCAATTCAAAAGCAGTATCTAATTTTCATTAGGTGATATTGAGAAAATTTTAACTGAAAATTACTTTTGTCAGTTTCAAAATATTTCTGTAAACATTGTGGGATTTTCTTAATTTAACTGAAGGACACCAACAATTTTGTCCATGTGTGTTTGCTCTGTTCACACCACGTTTTGGACATGCAGTTGATTCATATGTTTATTATCTTACAAAAAGTATAATAGTGATCATGTTTTTTTTCAAGTTGAAGAAATCATTAGTTAAGATATATGTTCACACATGACAAATTCGTTGCACAAACTTCTGCAACTGTCAAATTCTTGGGCATGACTAAGGTTTGCAGACATCCATGCACATGCTGCAAAAGCAACCACATTCAGATAATTTGCTCTAACTAAACTGCAACATGAGAATATTTCCACCACTTTAGTGACTTGCAATGTAACCACATATGGTACATACAGTGGGTGAAATAAGTATTGAAAACCGCTCCAATTTTCTAAGTAAATATATTTTTAAAGGTGCTATTGATATGAAATTCTCATCAAATGTCAGTAATGTCATCAAATGTCCAATACACACAAGCAAAGAAATCAAACCATAGATGTCCAGAAATGAAGTTATGTGTAATAATGAGAAATGTCACAGGGAAGAAGTATTGAACAAATGAAGAAAGAGAAGTTCAAAAAGCCATGGAAAGTAATGACACCAGCTGAAATCTATCAGTAATTAGAAAGCAATCTTGCCACTTAGTGAAAAATAATATCAGGTGGTTCAACCTATAAAAAGGTGTCTCATTACCGAGGTGCAACACAAGAAGCATCTCATGATGGGTAAAACCAGTGAGCCGTCTCAAGGCCTTCGCAACCTTACTGCTGCAAAAGATATTGTTGGCATTGGTTACCAAAGAATTTCTAAATTACTGAAGGTTCCACTGTGCACTGTTAGAGCCATAGTCCAGAAATGGAAAGAACATCATTTCACAATAAACTGGCCCCCACAAGATTTTTACAGATGAGTGAAAACGAATTATCAGAAGAACTGTCCAAGAGCCAAGGACCACCTGTGAAGACTACAGGAAGACCTTGAATCAGCAGGTACAATTGCACTCAACCTCCATGGCCTGTATGCACACTTACCATGCAAGACTCCATTGCTGATCAAAAAGCAAGCATGTTTAAAGTTTACATAATAACATTTAGACAAGCCTGTTAAATACTGGGAGAATATAGCCTGGTCAGATGAGACCAAAATTGAACTTTTTGGATGCCATAACACACACCATGTTTGGAGGCCAAAATGCACTACATGTCGCCCCAAAACACCATACCACCCACGAACGAAGTTTGGAGATGGGAGCATCATGATGTTGGGCTGTTTTTCAGCATACAGCACTGGGAAACTTATAGTAGAAGGAAGGATGAATGGACATATTTTAGGGAGACATTCTTGATAAAAATATGCTGCCATCTACCAGAATGATGAAGATGAAACAAAGGTAGACATTTCAGCAAGACAATGATCCCTAACACAGACCCAAATAAACTGTCAGTTTCATAGAAAGAAAATAAAAGCAGCCAATCACCTGACCTGAATCCAATATTAAATTTATGGGAGGAACTAAAACTCAGAGTTCATAGAAAGAACCCACGGGACCTTTAGGATTTGAAGAGTGTTTGTGTGGAAGAATGGGCCAAAATCACACCTGAGCAATGCATACAGGAGAATGTCATTAAGCATGTTCAATACTTTTTCCCTGTGCCATTTCTCATTATCACACATAACTTAATTTATGGACATCTATGGTTTGATTTATTTGCCTGTGATTGGATGGGTTGTTACTGACTTCTGGTGAGAATTTCATGCCTATAGCACCTTTAGAAATATATTTACTTAGAAAATTGGTGAAGTGTTCAATACTTATTTTGCCTGCTGTATCCGCAAACTGTATTCAGAATCCTGCTGATCGACAGTGGAAACCATCAGCAAGCTTGTTTTCAGAAATAGCCAACTTACCAACAATCTATTCTTTTAGAAATGTTAGTTATTCTAGGACTGAATTTTCTTAAATATAATAAGAACATTTTTGTGGCCAGTGAAAATATAAACTCATTTACAGAATATTGCCATACAAATAAATTAATTATGATTTAATTTGACCTTAAAGCTTTTAAAACAAAAATAGCTTTTACAGATTAAAATGAAATATTAAATTAATTAGAATACGTAAATATTTTCTTACATAATTGTACTCATGAAATATACGGTAATTGTGGGTTTCACACTAGTATCCAATACAGCTAAGGATAATGGTTTTATTAATACAATAGCCCAATCTGTACCTAAAATTTAAACAATACGAAATCTCAAAACCTACCAGCAAAAAAGAACAACCAGGAATCATTAATTTGCCTTCATTTTGTTCTGCATCTGACAGTTTCCTTTTTTATTACCTCCAAGTGTATATTAATTCTTAAAGCAGTTCAGTCACCAATACTGGTTTATCCACCCCTACTGACCAGAAGATAATAAATGATGTGTAAGGTGTCCTAATCCACACCAGGGCACTGCTCTCTTTCTTCTAGTCTGTGTAGCTGCCTGCTTGCCCTTTGCTGTTGTTCCTTCAGCTCAGTATAAGAACGAGAAAATGTGTGAAATATAGAGGTGACAGGAAATGCCATAAGTAATATTCCACTTAGTATGCTGCTCAAGGCCACGACTTGTCCTGGGATGCTTCGTGGCACCATGTCACCATAGCCTACAGTTGTCATTGAAATAACCGCCCACCAGTAACTACCGGGGATGCTGGTAAACTCTTGTTTGGCGCCAAGTTCATTCTCTGCCAAATAAACTAGTGGAGAAAACAAGGCCATGGCAACACACAGAAAAAGTAAAAGAAGTCCAAATTCTCTTGTACATCTTCTTACTGTAAGGCCCAATGTCTGCAATCCCAGGGAATGTCTGGCTAGCCTCATCACATACAAGATGCGCAAGGCTCGAAGCACGCGGAGAACTAGGCCCACCTTTTCCAAGTAGTTGTTTCCAGTTCCCCCAGTTTTTTCACTAGAAAGTGAATCCACTATCAGAGTTATGTAGTAAGGCAAGATGGCCATCATGTCGATAATGTTGAGTGGCGTTCTTAAGAAAACACATTTGCTCTCAGCCTGGATAAAGCGTAGGATGAATTCAAGGGAGAACCAGGCAACGCAAACTGTCTCTAGTACAAAAATATTATAGCACTTCTGTGAACATTCTCCCTGAAAAAGAAAAATGGACATAAGGTTAGAAACACTAATGTTTTACTTTTTAAGTGCCTCACAAAATACATTCTTTGCATTACTACAACTATAAAAGAATATATTAAATCATTTCCATTTCACAAGTTTTCTGGCAATTTTTATGTAAATGTAATCCCATGTATAAAACGTTTTCATTTTATTTCATAACTCAGTAGTACACATGAAAATAAGAAACTTTGGGATATATCTTATCAGACAAATATGTTTTTTTCTCCACTTGGATTAATTTTTTTATTTCAATTTATGAGTGAAATCTATATTTAGAGAAGGTAGAATTTCCCATTATTGAGATAGCAAATGACAGTGGGTGCTTTTAAAATTCTATGATGGGAGGTGAGAGGAGTGAAAAAACCCATTCTGCTGCAAGTTGTCCTGAAATGGCAGGTACAGGTCTCCATAGAGCTTTATGAGAACCAACTGTCATCTCCTAGTGTAGTAATGTTCTGTATCCACTGAAATCAGATTTACCCATGATCTGAGAATTTTGAGAAGGAATGATAAGTTTGAGAAGAAAGAAGCAGATTTCTATTATTATTTTCGCATGTACTAGTAATCTATGAGAAAAATAATCAACGGTTACTCTTTACAAGTTACGCAATGCTATGTTTGCGTCTTCGTATCTCATTTTTCCAATTGCTCGCTGACATTTGTGTACACTTTTCATTTTTTAGTGTTTAGATCCTGCATTTTTAAGTAGTTGCTTCTTTTAGAAGTCATTGAAGTGTGCAGCTTTATAGCAGCCTTCTGCATTCAGGGAAATCCAGCTCAATGGTTCAATTAGTTTTTATTAATACGAAATTTTAACAATTTCCAACTTAATGTGTCAAAATGTTCAGTGAAAGGAAACAAGTGGAATATAAGTATACCTTACGTCATATACCTAATGAGTAAAGCATATTATTTCACAACACTATATGATGCATTATAAGGTATATCGTAAATCACAAACGACAAGAAACACTAGGAATTGGGGAAGAGAGAGGTGGGAAACACAACGGTTTTGCATACATGGAAGGTAAGTTATTGGTCTTGATCTCAGTAAGGAGTAGTTTCTTCTGAAGAAATTCCAAAGTAACCGAGACCTCATATATTTATAAGATTCTGACTGGAGCCAGCTATCTGAGACCACTAATTCCTCCACACGGATTAAGAAATCCATGGATTCAATCCACTCTAACCTGAGAGGAGGAACAGGTGACCTCCAATGTCAAGGAATGAGTTTTTGCTGATAAAATATTCTAAATAAACCTTTTTTTTGATGGATGAGCTTGAGTTTGGACGTACTGAGAGTAAGCCCGGGGTCACACTTGCGAGTGCAATGCGAGAAACTTATCAATACCCGGCACTCGGGATCGGAGCATTCAGCTGCATGCATTTCTATGCAGCCACACACTCTGGTCCCGAGTGCCGGTGGCAATGCCGGGTATTAATACAAGAAACTCGTGCGAGTTTCTCGCATTGCACTAGCAAGTGTGAAACCGGCCGTACGCTGCTTCAGGTGTGTTACGGAGAGTTGAATCAAAGTTAATTAAAGTGGTTAAAAATTGGCATCTCATAATTTAATAATTCAACGAAAAGACCACCACGTACGGGTCATGGTACCTATGGCTGATTCAGATCCAACATCTGTCCCTGGTGGATGCCATCTGGGATCAGCTCAATAATTTATAAAAATTAATATTAAATAATCAATTATAAACAATAAATTTGTGTTTTACCAACATCGCTAAAACATTACGGTGCAGAAATCTTTAATGTTCAAGAAAACAAACATAAAAGCAAGAAAGGAAAGTCGTTGGCTAATGACAAGCAAAAGTAGATAATTAAATGATTTCGCTGATGCCTTGTAAACATCCGGCGTGCCCCATTGAAGATGACATACGTTCTGGATGGAATGACTTAGTATTATACTCCCTCAATGTCCCTGCTGCTTATAAGTCCCATAATACTATTAGTGCCAAACCCTTTTTTCTCTTTAATTTCAGTTTCAGCAATATGACCGAATTATTTGGCCAGGAAAAGAAGTCCTAAATCCATGCTAAATTTGATTTCAATTTGATAGCTTCTTATTTGTTATATAATAGACCAACTAGCGTCTTGATGAAAACTCTGCAGCAACGTTTTTATGTAATAAGTCCAAATAAAAATGGTGGCCTTGCAATTTTTTTTTTCTGTGTCCTGAAAATGTCAACTTTATTCATCATACACTTTGAGTTAGAGTACTGCATCCAGAACCAAAAATGTCACACGTCAGGTTTGTATGTGACCTAACAGTTCCAAGTTTAGAAAACTCAGGTGAATCTTCAGGCTGATGAAAATCTGTGAGACAGAGAAGGTCACATGGAAAAGTCGCTGATAGACACCATGTATAATATACACCCCTGTTGGGGCAGTATACCAGCACTGCTTTTCTAGCTGATAGGTATATAGTGAAACAAACGGAGTGATCTGTCATCCTGTCAGTGACTTGATGAGCAGAATACATTGATATGATGTGTGTAGCATCTTTGCATTTTCAGCTCAAAGGTCTTGTACTAAACTTTATCCCACTAGGTGCAGAAATATATACATAGCCTAACCTCCATCCTGCAGCAATACCAGTATAAAACAGACATACAATATTATCATGAGTATATATTTTGTAAAAACTGAATAAAAGGCCATGAATACCAGAAATCTCAGGATCTTGGAAATTTCAGATTAGCTTCTCTTTATATTTACAATGCAACTGGACAAATTCTAATCGGGTTCAATGCCTCACTTGTGGCATAAAGTCAGATGCCCAAGTAGTAGGAATTTGTGATTTGGATGTACCAGATGTAATACATTAAAGGGATTTCTCTTGTATAAATGTGAGAATGATTTTCAATAGATATTCATAGGTTCTCATGACAAAGCCTTTTCATTGTGTGACTCTAAATCAACATTAAGTCCAATGTCTATATACATACACACTAATTGCCAAATGTGGAGATATGGGGGTTAGCGGGCACCCTAGTCGGATACCTGAAACTGCATGGAACAGAGATCATCCCACTGAACGCCCGCTCTCCTTTCACTGTGGGTGTGATACTACTTTGACAACACATTGTGAGGGTAAAACAATGTGGCAATACTTTACTAAACCACAAAATAGGCAAATAACATGTAGAACAGTTACAGCACAGTACCCAAGATGGTGCTAATTATAGAGTCTCACCCTTCTGCTGACTCGCTAGGATAAGAGCAGTATTAGGGTATGTGCACACGTAGGAAAAAGGTGCAGAATTTTCTGCACAAAATCCGCATCTCCTGGCAGAATCCGCAGCCGCGGATTTTCTGCGGAATTGATGCGGATTTTGTGCGTATTTTCAGGGGTTTTTGCCACTGCGGAATTTTAATATGGAGGGGTGCAGAAACGCTGCAGATCCGCACTGTTGTGAATTCTGTGGCAGAGCTCCCTCCTGTGGTCACAAGTGGTACTTCGGCTGATTCTCTCTGTGAGCTTCCGTTGGTGGAGGAAAGTGGTACTGCGGCTTCTGAGTTTCCTTCCTCAGGTGATGTGGTGAAGTCGTTAGGTGCTGCTCTATTTAACTCCACCTAGTGCTTTGATCCTGGCCTCCAGTCAATGTTCTAGTATTGGACCTGTTTCCTCCTGGATCGTTCCTGTGGCCTGCTGCTCTGCATAGCTAAGTTCTGCTTTGCTATTTTGTTTGCTGTTTTTTTCTGTCCAGCTTGTCTATTTGTTTTTTCCTGCTTGCTGGAAGCTCTGGGACGCAGAGGGTGTACCTCCGTGCCGTTAGTTCGGTACGGAGTGTCTTTTTGCCCCCTTTGCGTGGTTTTTGTAGGGTTTTGTGTTGACCGCAAAGTTACCTTTCCTATCCTCGCTCTGTTCAGAAAGTCGGGCCTCACTTTGCTAAATCTATTTCATCTCTACGTTTGTCTTTTCATCTTAACTCACAGTCATTATATGTGGGGGCTGCCTTTTCCTTTGGGGTATTTCTCTGAGGCAAGGTAGGCTTATTTTCTATCTTCAGGCTAGATAGTTTCTCAGGCTGTGCCAAGTTGCATAGGGAGCGTTAGGCGCAATCCACGGCTGCCTCTAGTGTGGTTGGAGAGGATTAGGGATTGCGGTCAGCAGAGTTCCCACGTCTCAGAGCTCGTTCAATGTTTTTGGGTTATTGTCAGGTCACTGTATGTGCTCTGACCTCTATGTCCATTGTGGTACTGAATTACCTTATCATAACAGTACTGGAGGCCCAAAGTACTAATGATTCTCAATAGAGGGAAAAAAGAAGTTCTGAGACCATTTTTTTTCTTCTGCACTGTGTTTTGCCTTTTTTTTCCCCTAGACATTTGGGTGGTTCAGGACACAGGTGTAGCGATGGACATTAAAGGTCTGTCTTCATGTGTGGATCAGCTCACGGCAAGAGTACAAAATATTCAAGACTTTGTGGTTCAGAATTCTATGTTAGAACCGAGAATTCCTATTCCTGATTTGTTTTTTGGAGATAGAACTAAATTTCTGAGTTTCAAAAATAATTGTAAACTATTTCTAGCTTTGAAACCTCGCTCCTCTGGTGACCCAGATCAACAAGTTAGGATCATTATTTCTTTTTTACGTGGCGACCCTCAGGACTGGGCATTTTCTCTTGCATCAGGAGATCCTGCATTAAGTAATATCGATGCGTTTTTCCTGGCTCTCGGATTGCTGTACGATGAACCTAATTCAGTGGATCAGGCAGAGAAAAATTTGCTGGCTCTGTGTCAGGGTCAGGATGAGATAGAGGTATATTGTCAGAAATTTAGAAAGTGGTCCGTACTCACTCAATGGAATGAAGGTGCGCTCACAGCTATTTTCAGAAAGGGTCTCTCTGAAGCCCTTAAAGATGTCATGGTGGGATTTCCTATGCCTGCTGGTCTGAATGAGTCTATGTCTTTGGCCATTCAGATCGGTCGACGCTTGCGTGAGCGTAAATCTGTGCACCATTTGGCGGTATTACCTGAGCTTAAACCTGAGCCTATGCAGTGCGATAGGACTTTGACCAGAGTTGAACGGCAAGAACACAGACGTCTGAATGGGCTGTGTTTCTACTGTGGTGATTCCACTCATGCTATCTCTGATTGTCCTAAGCGCACTAAGCGGTTCGCTAGGTCTGCCACCATTGGTACGGTACAGTCAAAATTTCTTCTGTCCGTTACCTTGATCTGCTCTTTGTCATCGTATTCTGTCATGGCATTTGTGGATTCAGGCGCTGCCCTGAATTTGATGGACTTGGAGTATGCTAGGCATTGTGGGTTTTTCTTGGAGCCCTTGCAGTGTCCTATTCCATTGAGAGGAATTGATGCTACGCCTTTGGCCAAGAATAAGCCTCAGTACTGGACCCAGCTGACCATGTGCATGGCTCCTGCACATCAGGAGGTTATTCGCTTTCTGGTGTTGCATAATCTGCATGATGTGGTCGTGTTGGGGTTGCCATGGCTACAAGTTCATAATCCAGTATTAGATTGGAAATCCATGTCTGTGTCCAGCTGGGGTTGTCAGGGGGTACATGGTGATGTCCCATTTCTGACTATTTCGTCATCCACCCCTTCTGAGGTTCCAGAATTCTTGTCTGATTACCGGGATGTATTTGATGAGCCCAAGTCCGATACCCTACCTCCGCATAGGGATTGTGATTATGCTATCGATTTGATTCCTGGTAGTAAATTCCCAAAAGGTCGACTGTTTAATTTATCTGTGCCTGAGCACGCCGCTATGCGGAGTTATGTGAAGGAGTCCTTGGAGAAGGGGCATATTCGCCCGTCATCGTCGCCATTAGGAGCAGGGTTCTTTTTTGTAGCCAAGAAGGATGGTTCGTTGAGACCTTGTATAGATTACCGCCTTCTAAATAAGATCACGGTTAAATTTCAGTACCCCTTGCCGTTGTTATCTGATTTGTTTGCTCGGATTAAGGGGGCTAGTTGGTTCACCAAGATAGATCTTCGTGGTGCGTATAATCTTGTGCGTATAAAGCAAGGCGATGAATGGAAAACTGCATTTAATACGCCCGAGGGCCATTTTGAGTACCTAGTAATGCCATTCGGACTTGCCAATGCTCCATCAGTGTTTCAGTCCTTTATGCATGACATCTTCCGAGAGTACCTGGTGTAAGATTGCTGTTACTAACGGGTAGGGGATTACTCGCTTGGCACGGGATTGACGTACTCGGGCACGATTTTTTCAAACAAAACAGTCCATACAGTTTATTTTGTACAGCATAAACCGCATCGTAAGCCAAGTTGCATATAACTGTCTTACATGTAGTCCATTCGTTAACACATTATCTTCTCATTAAGTCTCAGAACCTTAGTCTGTGGTAACTAAACACGCTGGTCCTCCTGACCAGTTGCCGTGGGTTACCACTCAGTTCATATCACACAGGTTGCAGCAACTAAACACGATGGTCCTCCTGACCAGTTGCCGTGGGTTACCACACAGTTCATTTAACATATGAAGCACCAACAATCAATGGTACCTTCTGGGAGCTCCTGCTCCACCTGCTGACTCCTTGTCAGTCCTCACTCTTCTGGAGAAGCTGCCAAACGGGGATCACCAACTTGCCTTTGCGGCATATCTCAGTCAGTCCAGACCCACCGAGGACTGTAGCTTCCCCAAGTTCCACTCTTCTGGAAAAGCTGCCAAACGGGGATCACCAACTTGCCTTTGCGGCATATCTCAGTCAGTCCAGACCCACCAAGGACTGTAGCTTCCCCAAGTTCCACTCCTCTGGAGAAGCTGCCAAACGGGGATCACCAACTTGCCTTTGCGGCATATCTCAGTCAGTCCAGACCCACCGAGGACTGTAGCTTCCCCAAGTTCCACTCTTCTGGAGAAGCTGCCAAACGGGGATCACCAACTTGCCTTTGCGGCATATCTCAGTCAGTCCAGACCCACCGAGGACTGTAGCTTCCCCAAGTTCCACTCCTCTGGAGAAGCTGCCAAACGGGGATCACCAACTTGCCTTTGCGGCATATCTCAGTCAGTCCAGACCCACCGAGGACTGTAGCTTCCCCAAGTTCCACTCCTCTGGAGAAGCTGCCAAACGGGGATCACCAACTTGCCTTTGCGGCATATCTCAGTCAGTCCAGACCCACCGAGGACTGTAGCTTCCCCAAGTTCCACTCCTCTGGAGAAGCTGCCAAACGGGGATCACCAACTTGCCTTTGCGGCATATCTCAGTCAGTCCAGACCCACCGAGGACTGTAGCTTCCCCAAGTTCCACTCCTCTGGAGAAGCTGCCAAACGGGGATCACCAACTTGCCTTTGCGGCATATCTCAGTCAGTCCAGACCCACCGAGGACTGTAGCTTCCCCAAGTTCCGCTGCGCTGCTCAGGGATCCAGTCCTACTCCCAGGACCTCCCACGCTAGCATGTGCTTTCCAGGAAGCAACACAGGCTTCCACAGGTCACTCATACACAGGGCCCCTCTGCAGTGTCCAGCCAGGACACATGGAAGTCTGCCCAGACTTGCAGACTCCCAAACACTCACTACCATGTGCTAACACACCTCCTTTAGGTAGCCTCTAACCACACCCACAGGTGAGGTAACATCACATGCACTGGTCACATGATCATGACATCACTGCAGGTCCTCAAACACCTGCAGGGAAAAAGATACAGTGAGCACCCCCACTCAGAGTGAGGTATGTGGGTAGCCAGACCCTCCCATCTCTCATAGCTACCCGCAACCCGGACCCAGGTGCACTAAATGACATCTTCAGTGCTCACGCGCTCTAAAGACAAGATACTCCGGGTTGCATCGCAGGGAGCATCCATCCCTGTGACACATACCTCCCATTAACCACAATTCCAGACACTGTCTCACCATCACATCCATGCACACAATTGCCACGCACGGCCTCAATACTCCTCCGTGCGCATACTGGGGAGACCATGCAGCGCCCCCTACCTGTTACAGGGGTCACTGCATCACACTGGATAAATTCCTGATTGTGTACTTGGATGACATTTTGATCTTCTCGGATGATTGGGAGTCTCATGTGAAACAGGTCAGAACGGTTTTTCAGGTCCTGCGTGCTAATTCTTTGTTTGTGAAGGGATCAAAGTGTCTCTTTGGTGGGCAGAAGGTTTCATTTTTGGGGTTCATCTTTTCCCCTTCTACTATCGAGATGGATCCTGTTAAGGTCCAAGCCATCCATGATTGGACTCAGCCGACATCTCTGAAAAGTCTGCAAAAGTTCCTGGGCTTTGCTAATTTTTATCGTCGCTTCATCTGCAATTTTTCTAGTATTGCCAAACCATTGACCGATTTGACCAAGAAGGGTGCTGATTTGGTCAATTGGTCTTCTGCTGCTGTGGAAGCTTTTCAAGAGTTGAAGCGTCGTTTTTCTTCTGCCCCTGTGTTGTGTCAACCAGATGTTTCTCTTCCGTTCCAGGTCGAGGTTGATGCTTCTGAGATTGGAGCAGGGGCTGTTTTGTCGCAGAGAGGTTCTGATTGTTCAGTGATGAAACCATGAGCTTTTTTTTCCAGGAAGTTTTCGCCTGCTGAGCGGAATTATGATGTGGGCAACCAAGAGTTGCTGGCCATGAAGTGGGCATTCGAGGAGTGGCGTCATTGGCTTGAAGGAGCTAAGCATCGCGTGGTGGTATTGACTGATCATAAGAACCTGACTTATCTCGAGTCTGCTAAGCATTTGAATCCTAGACAGGCTCGTTGGTCGCTGTTTTTCGCCCGTTTTGACTTTGTGATTTCGTACCTTCCGGGCTCTAAAAATGTGACGGCGGATGCTCTGTCTAGGAGTTTTGTGCCCGACTCTACGGGTTTATCTGAGCCGGCGGGTATCCTCAAGGAAGGAGTAATTGTGTCTGCCATCTCCCCTGATTTGCGGCGGGTGCTGCAAAAATTTCAGGCTAATAAACCTGATCGTTGTCCAGCGGAGAAACTGTTTGTCCCGGATAGGTGGACAAATAAAGTGATCTCTGAGGTTCATTGTTCGGTGTTGGCTGGTCATCCTGGAATCTTTGGTACCAGAGAGTTAGTGGCTAGATCCTTTTGGTGGCCATCTCTGTCACGGGATGTGCGTTCTTTTGTGCAGTCCTGTGGGATTTGTGCTTGGGCTAAGCCCTGCTGTTCTCGTGCCAGTGGGTTGCTTTTGCCCTTGCCGGTCCCGAAGAGGCCTTGGACACATATCTCTATGGATTTTATTTCAGATCTTCCCGTCTCTCAAAAGATGTCAGTCATTTGGGTGGTCTGTGATCGCTTCTCTAAGATGGTCCATTTGGTACCCTTGTCTAAATTACCTTCCTCCTCTGATTTGGTGCCATTGTTCTTCCAGCATGTGGTTCGTTTACATGGCATTCCAGAGAATATCATTTCTGACAGAGGTTCCCAGTTTGTTTCGAGGTTTTGGCGAGCCTTTTGTGGTAGGATGGGCATTGACTTGTCTTTTTCCTCGGCTTTCCATCCTCAGACTAATGGCCAGACCGAACGAACCAATCAGACCTTGGAAACATATCTGAGATGCTTTGTTTCTGCTGATCAGGATGACTGGGTGTCCTTTTTGCCTTTGGCTGAGTTCGCCCTTAATAATCGGGCCAGCTCGGCTACCTTGGTTTCGCCGTTTTTCTGCAACTCTGGGTTCCATCCTCGTTTCTCTTCAGGGCAGGTTGAGTCTTCGGACTGTCCTGGTGTGGATACTGTAGTGGACAGGTTGCAGCAGATTTGGACTCATGTAGTGGACAATTTGACCTTGTCCCAGGAGAAGGCTCAACGTTTCGCTAATCGCAGACGCTGTGTGGGTCCCCGACTTCGTGTTGGGGATTTGGTTTGGTTATCTTCTCGTCATATTCCTATGAAGGTTTCCTCTCCTAAGTTTAAACCTCGTTTCATTGGTCCGTATAGGATTTCTGAGGTTCTTAATCCTGTGTCTTATCGTCTGACCCTTCCAGATTCTTTTTCCATACATAACGTATTCCATAGGTCATTGTTGCGGAGATACATGGCACCTATGGTTCCATCTGTTGATCCTCCTGCCCCGGTTTTGGTGGAGGGGGAATTGGAGTATATTGTGGAGAAGATTTTGGATTCCCGTGTTTCAAGACGGAAACTCCAGTATTTGGTTAAGTGGAAGGGTTATGCTCAGGAAGATAATTCCTGGGTCTTTGCCTCTGATGTCCATGCTCCCGATCTTGTTCGTGCCTTTCATATGCTCATCCTGGTCGTCCTGGGGGCTCTGGTGAGGGTTCGGTGACCCCTCCTCAAGGGGGGGGTACTGTTGTGAATTCTGTGGCAGAGCTCCCTCCTGTGGTCACAAGTGGTACTTCGGCTGATTCTCTCTGTGAGCTTCCGTTGGTGGAGGAAAGTGGTACTGCGGCTTCTGAGTTTCCTTCCTCAGGTGATGTGGTGAAGTCGTTAGGTGCTGCTCTATTTAACTCCACCTAGTGCTTTGATCCTGGCCTCCAGTCAATGTTCTAGTATTGGACCTGTTTCCTCCTGGATCGTTCCTTTGGCCTGCTGCTCTGCATAGCTAAGTTCTGCTTTGCTATTTTGTTTGCTGTTTTTTTCTGTCCAGCTTGTCTATTTGTTTTTTCCTGCTTGCTGGAAGCTCTGGGACGCAGAGGGTGTACCTCCGTGCCGTTAGTTCGGTACAGAGGGTCTTTTTGCCCCCTTTGCGTGGTTTTTGTAGGGTTTTGTGTTGACCGCAAAGTTACCTTTCCTATCCTCGCTCTGTTCAGAAAGTCGGGCCTCACTTTGCTAAATCTATTTCATCTCTACGTTTGTCTTTTCATCTTAACTCACAGTCATTATATGTGGGGGCTGCCTTTTCCTTTGGGGTATTTCTCTGAGGCAAGGTAGGCTTATTTTCTATCTTCAGGCTAGCTAGTTTCTCAGGCTGTGCCGAGTTGCATAGGGAGCGTTAGGCGCAATCCACGGCTGCCTCTAGTGTGGTTGGAGAGGATTAGGGATTGCGGTCAGCAGAGTTCCCACGTCTCAGAGCTCGTTCAATGTTTTTGGGTTATTGTCAGGTCACTGTATGTGCTCTGACCTCTATGTCCATTGTGGTACTGAATTACCTTATCATAACACCGCACAAAAGAAGTGACATGTACTTCTTTGAAATCCGCAGCACTTCCGCACTGATTTTTCTGCACAGCTTTTTTTTTCCCCATTGAAGAACATTTTCCTGTATATCACAGTGCGGTTCTGCAGCATTTCTGTGCGGAAAAATCCGCTGCGGATCCGCAGCAAATCCGCATCGTGTGCACATATCCTTAGGATTCGGAAGAGAGAAACCCAAGAAGTGGACCCTCTGGGTCACGGTTACAGAGCCTCCGAGGACGAGCAGACCAGATAGAGCCACCCCCTATACAGGGAGTGTTTGGAACAGGCCCAAGGAGGATGAAGCCGCAACTGCGGAGCCAAAGGGGTGTCTAAGGACTAGACTTAGGAAGAGGAGAAGACGGGATGAAGTCAGGGCCTCAAAGGTGACAGAAACAGCAGAGGCACAGGACCAACAGGGACGGCAGACATCACAGAGGTGGCAGGAGCGGCAGAGACACTGAACTTGCTGGGACGACAGAGACGCAGGACTGGCAGGGATGGCAGGGACACAGGACTGGCAGGGACGGTCAGAAACACAGAACTGGCAGGGACGGCAGAGACACTGGACTGGCAGGGATGGCAGAGACACAGAATTGGCAGGGACGGCAGAGACACAGGACTGGCAGGGACGGTCAGAAACACAGAACTGGCAGGGACGGCAGAGACACTGGACTGGCAGGGATGGCAGAGACACAGAATTGGCAGGGACGGCAGAGACACAGGACTGGCAGGGACGGTCAGAAACACAGAACTGGCAGGGACGGCAGAGACACTGGACTGGCAGGGATGGCAGAGACAGAATTGGCAGGGACGGCAGAGACACAGGACTGGCAGGGACGGCAGAGACACTGGACTGGCAGAGACACAGGACTGACAGGGATGGCAGAGACAATGAATATGGAACCAAAGCAGAGTCACAGCGGAGAAAACAGAGACAGGGAGCCAAAGGAACCTAAAGAAGCTCAAGCCAAAACTAGCGACAACAATAGACACTAAGGCGTCTTACCTGGGTAGACGCAGGGAAGTACCCGACGGGCACCACCATATTGGGGGCGGAGCCACTAGGTCACAACCTCCCAGAAGCCCAGCGGTGAGAGGAGCACGTCTGCGCATGCGCGGACCACTGAAGGGACGAGCACCAGTGAATTCGGATGGAGGAGAGCAAGGAGGGATGTCGGGAGCGCACCAGAAAGGTAAGTATAAGTGCCGTAACAAGCAGTTGTTATTTCAGCACTTCCAGAGCCGACTACCCCACCTGTGGCTCTCACACAGAGAGGAAGTTACAACAAGCTTAGGAAGATGACAGTCCAAATGACTGTAGGGTTACAACCTGGCTTCACTGAACATCTCCATGGAGCCAGGTGACCGGTGGGTCCTATTCCTGGCTTTCACAAACGTATCCATGGGGCTCAGGTGACTGGTGGGTCCAGGATCGGACTGGGGTGTCTGGGGCCCACCCTACAGCTATATGCAAACATCTGTTAGCCGTTATCACCATTATAGTGGAGCATCGACTGTAAAACACAGGTGGCTCCTCTACTGTACGCCACAATAACTGGAATATACAATTACGGTAGTTTGCACTAAAGGGTTGATTGATGATAGCAAGTCATCACTGATCCACAGGTTAGGTAGGTGATAACTTATTGATCGGTGGCATCCGATCATTGGAAACTGCACTGATCAGAAGAATGGGGAACTTTTAGCCATGGCAGGACACTTTTATCCCCATTTTAAAATGGAGCGGCAGATAGGATGTTTGACCGCAGCTCCATTCACCCTCTTTAGGCGCTTCCAGAAAAAGCCAATTGCAGCCCCTTAGGGAATGAATGGATCAGTGGCCGAGTCGTATATGCTGCTCCATACTAATGGAAATAAGAGTTCACATTCTGCAGATAGGCACAGGTCCCAGCAGTTTTGACCCCCACCAATCTATAACTTATCACTCATCCTTTGGCCACGTTCACACGTTCAGTATTTGGTCAGTATTTTACATCAGTATTTGTTCCACTCCTGGTTTCGGCTTAGAATCAAAGGACGTTTTTTATAGAGACAAGTCACCACTTCTGTATTTATCACCTACTCCTGGTTTTGGATTACAAATACTTAGACAGAATACTGAACAAACACTGAATGTGTGAACATGGCCTTAGAATAGGTGATTATTTACTAGTACATATTTACTAGTGTGTAATAGTAACAGGAAAAGGAGGGGTTACACGTCCAAGTATTTAATTTCTATTGAAAATCAGGAATTGTCTCCTTATTGATATCAGAGAGAACAAGTGACCTCCATACACAACACAATCCCCTATACCAAGACCAATAATACCACATACAAAGGAACAAATACCACCACATCATGACAAGATCACATGTTACCACCACATAGTGACCGAATAATATCACATACAGGGGTCAAATACCACCATACCATGACCAGACAACATAGTAACCAAATAATACCACATATAGGAGACAAATACTGCCACACCACAACCAGACCACATATTACCACCACAGTGACTGAATAATACCACATACAGGTGGTTAATACCGTCACATCATTACCAGACCCCATAGTGACCAAATATTACCACATACAAGAGAAATACCACCAAATCATGACTAGATCACATATTACCACCACATAGTGAGAGTACTACAACACTGAAAATTAATTAAAACCACAATACTAATAACACTAATATTACCAGTGGTGACATTATACACAAGAGCTCTGTATATAGTGTCAGTGTACAGGTAATACAGTGATCACCAGTGACACTATACACAGGAGCTCTGTATATAGTGTCAATGTACAGGTAATACAGTGATCACCAGTGACAACATACAGAGGAGCTCTGAACACAATATACAGTATATAGTGTAAGTGTACAAGTACCACAGTGACTCACCAGTGACGTCTGTAGTTGAGGTCTTTCATCTTCATCCAGTGCAGACCGCCATCACTTCTTCCAGCCAGCACTCATCTTGGCAGAAAATAACACAGTTATCAATAACTGATCGCTTCTACTTCTACACTATGTCAGATGAAGAAAAAAAAGACATAGTGCCGCCCTGCACAGAAGCAGGACTCCCTTTTGTTCTCCCTCATGGAACACAGTATCCTCACAAGTAAATTAAATTACAGCAGTAATAATGTCCCCTGATTGGCCCCTACAGTAATTATGTCCCCACGTGCCACCATAAACCAATAATGTATGCTCTTCATCCTGACATCCATACAGAAATTATGTCACCGCTGTATTTAATAAGGTGCCAGATCCTGGGCCCCTTTATTTAATGTCCCCCTCCACTGTCCACTTCTTAAGGTCCCCATCCTGGGCCCTTCCAGTAATAATGTCCCCATCCTGGGCCCCTTTATTCAAGGCCCCATCCTAGCCCCTACGTCCACTTTAATAATGTCCCCTCCCTGAGCCCCATATACCAGCCCCTATGGCCACTACCATGACAAGTCACGGGGGAGAGAGTTCTTCTCACCTTCTTGCTCTCCCCAGTGTCCTCTTGTGGCTTCATACTCAGTGTGGTCGTTATAATGCAGCTTTGACAGGGTGCTCTGCTCTGTGATGGACCGCACGCTGACGTCACATAGCAGTAACATTGAATCACCACCAGTCTATCAAAGGCTGGTGGAGTCATTTAACATAACTGCTATGTGATGTAGATGCATGGCCTGTCACAGAGCAGGGTGGCCTGTCACAGAGCAGGGTGTCCTGTCACAGCTGCAGCTGGCATTCACCTTGATGAGGATCGTCGCCATGGTCAGCTCCAGGTTTCATGGGCCTCGGGCAAAAGATTCTCAGTGGGCCCCTTTAACACATGTCATGATTCCTGATGCACAGATAAAAAATACAGGTATAATACATATATGGGCACCGCATAGTCCACCATAGAGTACATGGGCACCACATCGTCCACCATACAGTATATGGGCAACACATAGTCCTCCATACAGTATTATGGGCACAACATAGTCCGCCATACAGTATTATGGGCCCCATTTAATGCTTATACGTAATGCTCCTCCATACAGCACATCACGAGCCCCATGTAATGCTCCTCCATACAGTATATCACAGGCCGCATATAATGCTCCTCCATACGGTACATCACAGGCCCCATATAATGCTCCTCCATACAGTATTATGGGTCCCATGTAATGCTGCATACATAAAAAAATAAAATCAATTAATCACCTCTCCCGTTCCCGCCGCAGGTCCAGTATACTCCGCATCTCTCCCAGCTCTGCAATGCGCAGGACAGAGAGGCTGAGTGCGCAGTAATGATGTTATCACACCCTCTGCTCTGAGACATCGCTGATTCAAAGGGCGCTGAAGACATTGCAGTGGCCGGGAATAAGGAGAGGTGAGTATGGGAGGGGGCCCGTGCCAGCACTTTTTCCCGGGATCCCCCGACTCACTGACCTCATAGTGTGTCTCCCACCCCCATTCGCCCAGGGCCCCAGCGCTTACCTGAGTTTGCCAGGTGGTGGGTCAGGACTGCATGCATGCGTGCACCTCTGCCTCCAGCAGTTTTAAAGAGCCCACATCACTAAATTTTTTTTCTACTTTTTCCTCCTTCTCTCTGCGGCCCAACCTGTGCGCCAGTCTGACCCTGGGTGGGTCCAAATCCTGACTAGCCCAAATGTATCCATGGTTCAGTGATAGTCAGCAGAGCAGATCTGTATTCTTTCAGCCGGGGTTGTATTGCCCTAAGCTGGCATCGTGTAGAATGTCAAATCTGTGTCCCTCATGATGGAGCCATGATGTCTTGGCTGCTGTCTTGTAAAAAGTCTCCGGTTCTTGGAATCTATGGATCTCTTGGCTGTCTAGATGCCTGAAGGTACCTCTGTATCTGGAGGTATCTGTTACAGAGTAGAGATGGGCGGACACCTGGACACGGTGACTCACGGTGCTAGCGGGGATCTCACTGACGTCACAGCAGTTTAGCCAAGCTGGGAACACAGCGTGAGTGACCGGAGGTAACCTCGATGACGTCACCACCGATCACTAAGGCTGCTCTCGCAGCAGCTCATTCACCAGTGGTTTTCAGCCTGGACGGTCGCATCATGGCATCCACTAACACCAGTGACCGGAGGTAAACTTTATACCTCCGATCACAGCTGAATGCTCACGCTGTCTTTTGATAGCGTGGGAACTGTGGCTCTCTGACCGGCAGGGATAATTTCACTGCCGATCAGAAGAGGTGTTTGCTGAGCTGTCATGCACATGACAGCATGACAAACACTCAGCGTCCGTGCCCGAACTGTAGGTGTTCAGTACAGACACCGAAGTTTACTGTTCGGGTTCACCCATTTCTATTACATATATCCTCTATTTATAGTTAACAACTGTCCATCAAGCCATCATCCAGAAGTAAAGGGGAAGAATGGTGACGAGATCAATTCGCATTTTTTAATTATTTAATCTATTTTCATAGTTTTTCCTCCTCCATTTTCCAAGTCAACAAACTGTGTAATCAACATATCAGCAAACATATCTGTTCAATTATCCTGCATCTCTACTCATCCAGGATAACAACACAATATGTTACATCAAATGTCAACTTCCAAGTTAATATTACAGGCTTATACGAACAAAAGTCTGTGTTTTCTTGACCAACCAGAAAGAAACACAAAAATCTCAAAAGTCAATGTATAGATAACAGTCAATGATTCCTGGCTTACTGAAAATAGATGTCAGCACAACATAGGGTCTTATCCTCAAAACACAATAAGCTTTTTGCCCAGATTAAACTAACCTGATCAATCTGTTAGGAAGGCATGTAAATGTTAGACGTCAGCTGCAAGCAGATCCTCGGGTCAGCAAGTGACTTTCAGATATCAAAGAAAAAAGGAATTAGTGGACGGTTTCTGCGCTGCTGAAAGTATTGAGACGTATATCCCATTAAAAGGTGAAAAATGTGGTGGTT
Organism: Ranitomeya imitator; assembly: GCF_032444005.1. Classification (NCBI taxonomy): domain Eukaryota; kingdom Metazoa; phylum Chordata; class Amphibia; order Anura; family Dendrobatidae; genus Ranitomeya; species Ranitomeya imitator. The sequence goes on from NC_091287.1 coordinate 342,135,778, forward strand.
TATTCAACTGATTTCTAAGTACAGAGTTACTACTTCTTCAGGTATGACCACATGTATTATGAAGAAGTAACTCTATTTCAAAACGCGTTGAATAAACCACCACATTTTTCAACTTTTACCAGAATATACTTTTCAATACTTTCAGCAGCGTGGGAATCATCCAATAATTCCTTTTTTCTTTGATGTCACATCAATACTAAAATGCAAACATTGAATTGGATGTAGCTAAAGAGGAAAGGATTCTTTACAGTTAGGGCTCATACTCACCTGCGAGAAACTCGGATGAGTCTCGCACGCCAATACCCGGCACTGCACCCGGCACTCAGGAGCGGAGCATGCGGATGAATGTATTTCTATGCGGCCGCACGCTCCGATCTGAGTGCTGGGTGCAGTGCCGGGTATTAACATGCAAGACTCATCTGAGTTTCTCACAGGTGAATATGAGCCCTTAGTGTCAGGCTGTGGAATGCCCTACCTCAAGAGGTAGCATTGGTAGCTACTATAGCTGCATTTACAAAATGGTTGGATGCTTTTCTCACAACATATAGCATTGTGGTTTATAAATAATTTAGTGTTAAAGTATAACTGGTGGCGAAAGATTGGACTTGATGGACTGGTGTCAACCTGTGTTACATAAGATGGGCAGAAGTGTTAGGATGGAGTCACACTTAACGTATGAAAAATCAGTCTAATTTTCTCGGCTGAGAGTCACACAAATGTTCTCCGTATGGTCATCCGTGTGTAATCCGTTTGCAATGCAATGATGCGATTTGCTCGCATCTATGTGTCCGTATGACATCCGTATGGAATCCGTATGACATGCGTATGGCTTTACATTTCTCACTGCTTTTCCCCAATTAATTTATTGGCTCAATGGGCTCAAATGAGGAAAATATGTGTGTATTTCTTGCAAGTCACACTGATGGTCTCTGTGGTGTCCGATTTTTTTCTTGCACCCATAGATTTGCATTGGCGAGACTCAGGCAATATATGCGTACAATCGCAGCATGCTGCGATTTCACTCGCACGCTGAATACGCCCGAGAAAAAAAACGGTGATGTGAGCTGCCCCATAGATTAACAGTGGTCCGAGTGCTATGCAATGTTTTCTCGCATAGCACTCGTCCGTATTCTACGCTAGTGTGACCCCGACCTTGGGCAGATTATGTGGCTGCACTAGCCTGGCAGTAGTGCAGCCTCAAATTTCAGTCTTGTAACCTAAAGGAATAATAATCTTTTGTAGAAGGTAATAAAACCTTGTGTTTTTTTCACAATAAAGGGTTTTATATACAGTATGTTACATTTGGTCACCCTCCTCTGCTAATTGTATTGATCTGTTCATTCATTTCAGTGCCAACTTTCTGAGAAAGCAAACAAGGAATTTAAGTGTCTGATTTATAGTTGCTTTAAATTGCCATAATATGCAACCAGTTTAACATTAAGTATATTTTAGTTACATTTGGAAACTTAGCTACCTAAATAAATGTTACTTTGGTACAACCACAGTGGTGTTATGTAATGTTATCTTCCATTAGTTCTACTTTAGTAATGATACTATGAAAATGCAATTGATTTTAACAGTAGATTTAACAACCCGTTTACCCGTTACCCTTCCTGTAGTGATGACAATTCTAGAAGATAAAAAGTTATTGTAATTTAACAATAAGAATATGGATGGTCTCAAAGCAAAATGAAAATCAACTGACATACAGTCATGGCCAAAAGAATTGACACCCCTGCAATTCTGTCAGATAATACTCATTTTCTTCCTGAAAATGATTGCAAACACAAATTATTTGGTATTATTATCTTCGTTTAATTTGTCTTAAATGAAAAAAAACACAAAAAGAATTGTCCTAAAGCCAAATTGGATATAATTCCACACCAAACATAAAAAAGGGGGTGGACAAAAGTATTGGCACTGTTCGAAAAATCATGTGATGCTTCTCTAATTTGTGTAACTAACAGCACCTGTAACTTACCTGTGGCACCTAACAGGTGTTGGCAATAATTAAATCACACTTGCAGCCAGTTGACATGGATTAAAGTTGACTCAACCTCTGTCCTGTGTCCTTGTGTGTACCACATTGAGCATGGAGAAGACCAAAGAACTGTCTAGGACTTGAGAAACCAAATTGTGAGGAAGCATGAGCAATCTCAAGGCTACAGGTCCATCTCCAAAGACCTGAATGTTCCTGTGTCTACCGTGCGCAGTGTCATCAAGAAGTTTACAGCCCACGTCACTGTGGCTAACCTCCCTAGATGTGGACAAAAAAGAAAAATTGACAAGAGATTTCAACGCAAGATTGTGCGGATGTTGGATAAAGAACCTCGACTAACATCCAAACAAGTTCAAGCTGCCCTGCAGTCCGAGGGTACAACAGTGTCAACCCGTACTATCCATCGGCGTCTGAATGAAAAGGGACTGTATGGTAGGAGACCCAGGAAGACCCCACTTCTTACCCCGAGACAAAAAAGCCAGGCTGGAGTTTGCCAAAACTTACTTGTTTTCTGGTCAGATGAGACAAAAGTATAGCTTTTTGGGCAAAGGCATCAACATAGAGTTTACAGGAGAAAAAAAGAGGCATTCAAAGAAAAGAACACGGTCCCTACAGTCAAACATGGCAGAGGTTCCCTGATGTTTTGGGGTTGCTTTGCTGCCTCTGGCACTGGACTGCTTGACCGTGTGCATGGCATTATGAAGTCTAAAGACTACCAACAAATTTTGCAGCATAATGTAGGGCCCAGTGTGAGAAAGCTGGGTCTCCCTCAGAGGTCATGGGTCTTCCAGCAGGACAATGACCCAAAACACACTTCAAAAAGCACTATAAAATGGTTTGAGAGAAAGCACTGGAGACTTCTAAGGTGGCCAGACCTGAATCCCATAGAACACCTGTGGAGAGATCTAAAATTGGCAGTTTGGAGAAGGCACCCTTCAAATATCAGGGACCTGGAACAGTTTGCCAAAGAAGAATGGTCTAATTCCAGCAGAGCATTGTACGAAACTCATTGATGGTTACCGGAAGCGGTTGGTCGCAGCTATTTTGGCTAAAGGTTGTGCAACCAAGTACTAGGCTGAGGGTGCCAATACTTTTGTCTGGCCCATTTTTGGAGTTTTGTGTGAAATGATTAATGTTTTGCTTTTTGCTTCATTCTCTTTTGTGTTTTTTCTTTTAAGACAAATTAAATGAAGATAATAATACCAAATAATTTGTGTTTGCAATCATTTTCAGGAAGAAAATGAGTATTATTTGACAGAATTGCAGGGGTGTCAATAAAATAAAAGCTTTACCCTAGGACATTTTTTACAAAATGTTAAATTGCAGATTCATCAGCTGTATACATTTATTTGGAAACGCAGACAAGAGAAAAAGGGAAGATATAAACGCATCCATTCCAATGAGCTGCTGCGTTTTTTTAGAACAGGACTGGTTTGGGCACAAATTTCTAGCCATGAATTATGCAAATTGCCTCTTCAGAGAAAAAGAGGACTTAAACTCTATAGCGCCACCTGTTGGAAGCAGCGATCCTACAAGTCACAATCAACCCTTTAAAGAGTCGTGCAATATGACTTAGGATAAAAGCCAAATCAGTATGTCAATTTGCAGACACGGTGTTTCGGGCTGCTGGCCCTCGTCAGTGCGAAGCATGAGAACTAATTTGGCTAGATGAGAGGCTCTGGACTGGGGTCTAAGGGGTAAACCCTAGCCATGAATTACACAGTAATATGGGGGGATTCAGAAAGGTTATCTGTTCATTGTAAAACAACCTTGTCATAAGACGTATGTGCTAAATAATCTAGTAAAAATCAATAAAAAAAAGTTTAAATTCTCGCTAAACTGCAAAGAAAAGGTGAGGAGTTTCTGGAGACGTGAGCAGAATGTGAGACTGTGACTACAGTCTATACAGGCGGGAGATACAAAATCTGTGGGACAACCAAAAGTTGTGAAACAGTGTGTATTATCTGGTTTGGGGGCAGTGGTACTAACAACCACAGGGAGGGGATCTTGTGGAGTGGGGCAATGTATTTTGGTCATCTACCTGTAGTTGTAAAACCATGGACGTAAGGCTACTTTCACACCTCCGTTTTTTTAATCCGTCACAATGCGTCGACGCGACGTATCGACGGATGCGTCAAAAATAGTGAAAAATGGATGCAACGCATCCAGTATTTTGACGGATCCGCTAGACGGTTCTTTCGAAAAACTGGATCCGTTGCATCCGTTTTGTCTGTTTTTACCATCCGTTTCATCCGTTTTTTTTGACGGATCCGTTTTCCATGCCTAAAAATGGGAGTCTCCCAAATGTGATTGGCTTCTGGAAAATAGGGAAATCAATATATTGACTGGCTGGCTGTCTTCAGGCTGGCAAGAGTCTTGCTGGCACATTTGGGGGTGACGCCCCAGGCCAGGTTTATATAGATTTGGGGCCTGTCTGGCCAATTGGCTACAAATTCCTGATTCTGAGCATGCTCAGTGTAAACGACGGATGCGACGTTTGGCCATCTGTCGCGATCCGTCGCTAATACAAGTCTATGGGAAAAAACGAATCCTGCGGGCACATTTGCAGGATCCGTTTTTTCCCAAAACGACGCATTGCAACGGATCTGAAAAGACGGAAGTGTGAAAGAGGCCTTAGGCATAAAAAATAGTTGTATCGTCAACCTGCCTAGGTGATTATTACTCCGCATTGGTCAAAAATGTTAAAAGCTTTTATGCCACTTTGTGGCTTAAAAGATTTGCTAAATCAGCACCTATGAGTCTAAAAAGCCCCTGTTTCCAGTGTGCAAATTGCAAGATTACAAATTTTACAATTTTTTTTTTAATAAAGATCATGTTATAAAAAAATTGCCTTTTTTATAAAATACATGTAACGGAAATTACTTTTCAATTGGCGTTTTGACATGATTGTTTGAGGTAAGTGACAGATAAAGATGGTGCATTAAGGGCAATTTCACACTGCATTCTGGCACACATTCAGTTGTTCAGTCAGGACTTATGTTCGATCCCCGCGCAAAATGGGATTCGAGGATATGTGCCGACCGGGCCATAGCGTATAATGGTGCTAACAGAGCGAAAGTGCATCAATTTCGGGTTGTGACAGAGTCACTGGTGAAGTGATAAAGGGGAGATACGTGTCACTGCGCATGATGGCATCAGTGATGTAAAACCAGAGTAGTTTCCTCCAGCACACTACATGTTTACATGATGAAATGAGAGTTATGTTATGGGCTGGTTTTAGTGGACCTCCATAGAAAAGGAGGGAGGGGGTCCACCGTATCTCCACATGCAGACCTGTGTGATGTCAAGATAATGTGATCAGTCACACGATCGAGAAGTCACAAGGTCTGGGCTTAAATGAATGAAGGTCAGATCTTTCATTGTTCAGTAGGTGCCTGGAGAAGGAGCACTCCAGGAAAGTGTTGCCTGAACTTGTGAAGCTGAACAGTGTGTTCGGAGAGCTGTGAGCGCAAGGAACCCCACTCACAAAAGGACTGTGTTTGTTCTGCCACCATTTTGTTTTCCCTTTCTTGTTTTGCCCAGAGGGCTGTATTTTCTTTCCCACACCTACGTTTATGCTGCCTACAATAAACCAAAGGAAATTCTTAAAGCCGCAGTGGACCCGTGTCTACCTCAGTGTGTAGCCGAGTGAGCCGGTCTACCACAGGTGGTGTTAGAAGTGCGGACAGCGTTTCCAGTGAACACGTGGGATGGCCAAAAGCCAGCATATGACGTCAGGCAAGATGGAGGACCTGCTGAAACATCTGATACAAGCACAGCAGCAACAGCAACTACAGCAGCAGTTACGCTGTTTATGCAGCAGATGCAGCAGCACCAGCAACACCAGAAGCAGATTGACTTGTTTACAGAGGTGGTTTACTGAAGACCGGCAGCTTCTCTCCCAAGTCCAGGTGATGACATGTACGTCTGGAAGGTGGTAAGACAAGCTATGCATAAAATGACACTGGGTGATGATGTGGAGGCATTTTTGACTGTGTTCGAGAAGGTAGCGAAGCGTGAAAAGCGTCCACCAGTACAGTGGACAGTGGTGCTGGCACCCTATTTGACTGGTAAGCCACAGAAGGACTATTATGATCTGGCATTACAGAATGCGCAAGTGTATGCCAAGTTAAAAACTGAAATTTTGGCACATGCAGGAGTGACTATGTCAGTGAGAGCACAAAGGGTTCACCACTGGGCATATTGTAGGGACAAACCACCTCGATCGTAAATGTTTGATTTACTGTATCTGTTGCAAAAATGGCTGCAGCTAGAATCCTCCACTCCAGCCCAGATGGTCGAGTGAGTTGTCATGGTTAGATTCATGCACTCCTTTCCTAGGCCGCTGCAGACCTGGGTTGCCCAGGGAGATCCCCAAAAAGGGGACAAACTGGTGGGCCTAGTAGAACGGTTCCACTTGGTCAAAAACTCCCTAAGGAAACCAAGGGGTGGTGCATCCCCATACTGGAGTACCTAGTGGGAACCTGAGCCCCAAAAGAGGGTTAGTAGAGCCACCACTGGGGGAGTCCTAGATCCCAAGGGGTCGCTGACTAAGCCTGTTCTGGGACTTGTGGAGGAAGTCGGGGTTACCAAGTGTCCCAGACAGGAGCCAGCTCAACCCTGAGGAAACCCCTTCGCAGTTGGAGGTGGATGAGATCTCCTTCTGTGTCCTGGCTAGTGAGGAGGATGATACAGTGACCAGTGAGGACAATATTCCTGAACTGGGGGTTTCTGGTGGGAATTTTGGGCCTGCTCAAATGCAGGATCTTACCCTAAAAGGGGCTTTGGAAAATGTGACCGTGATAAATGGGGTTGCCCAAGAGCCGGCGCTGACACCAGGTTTACACATTTTGCATTAAATGGAGAGCTACTGTATCAGGTCATTAAGCTAAGAGAAGTGGTAGAGCAGTTGTTAGTACCGGGTCCCTATAGTCATAGGGTATTAAACCTGGCCCATTCCCATATCTTGGGTGGACATCTGGGGGTAGACAAAACACAAAAGCGGGTCATTAGGAGGTTCTACTGGCCTGGGTGTCACATTGAGATTGTTATTGTTAACTACTTCCGGTCCTGCCCTACTTGTCAGCTTACAGCTCCCGTGTCCCATTTCCAAAGCCTCCTAGTGTCATTGCCCATTATAGAGGTCCCATTTGACAGGATTGTCATGGACCTTGTGGGGCCCCTGGTTAAGTCCGCCAGAGAACACCAATACATTCTAGTGGTGATGGACTATGTAACACGATACCCAAAGGCGGTATCCATTAGAAACTCCTCAGCCAGGAGCATAGCCTGAGAGTTAGTCCATATTTCCAGGATTTCTTTTCAGATGGGCCTGCCAAAAAAAAATCCTGATGGACCAAGGCACAGTTGTGTAAGGCTTTTCAGGTTACACAACTCCACTCGTCGGTGTACCATCTGCAGATGGACAGCCTGATGGAGAGATTCAACAAGACGTTAAAGTCCATGCTTAAGATGGTTGTGGAGAGAGATGGCCAAGACTGGGATTGCCTACTGCTGAACCTGCTGTTTTCTATCAGGGAAGTTCCTCAGTCCTCTACCGGATTCTCACTGTTTGAGCTGCTGTATGGACAACACTACCGTGGACTTCTAGATGGAGACCTGGGAGTCAGAAGTTACACCCTACCTCAACATTGCCATGTAGCCCAAATGCAGGACCGGATCACAAGGGTAATGCCGATTGTGAAGGAGAGCCTCCTTCAAGCACAAGAAGTTCAGGCGAAGGTCTACAACCGAGCCTCGAGGTTCAGAAAGTTAAGCCCTGAAGACCGGGTGTTGGTGCTGGTTTCCACTGTGGAAAGTAAATTATTGGCCAAGTGGCAAGGGTCATACGAGGTGGTCGAGAAGTTGAGTGTCGTCAACTACAAGGTTCATCAACCAGGGAGACAAAAGCCGTACCAACTGTATCACATAGACCTGCTCAAACCGTGGCGAGACCGGGAATAGGGGAAGGCTGCATGCCTTGGAGCCAGTCCTCAAGCCAGGGTCAAGGATGTCACATTGGCATAGAAACAACAGTGGCGTGAGCTGCTTCAGTGGAATCAGGACCTGTTTACAGAGTTACCAGGTTGTACACAGGTTTGGAGCGTGAGATCCTGACAAAACCGCATGTGAAGGTGAATCAGGGCCTTATCGGATTCCCGAAGCCCTCTGTGAGGTGATCTCCAATGAAGTGAGGAGAATGTTGAGCCTAGCCATCATCGAGGAGTCAAAGAGTGGTTGGTCCAGCCCTATTGTCCTTGTGCCAAAGCCTGATGGAGAGTGGCACTTCTATAACAATTACAGAAAGCAAAATGAGGTGTCCACGTTTGACGCGTATCCAATGCCCCGGGTTGATGAGCTCGTTTTGTTTTCCTGTTTTGCCCAGAGGGTTGTATTTTCTTTACCACACCTTGGTTTATGCTGCCTACAATAAACCAAAAGAAGGTTCTTAAAGCCGTGGTGTACCCATGTCTACCTCCATGTGCAGCCGAGTGAGCCGATCTACTACAGGGTGTATATGCCTATTGGAGGCTAACACTCAGACGCAGTCTACTATGTGTGAGTTTCTGCCTCCTGTAGGCATACAATCCCCAAAACGATGCAGGGCAGAGTGCACAGTTGCCCTGTCAGCATCATTATAATCTATAGCCCCGTCAGTGCATACGCTCAAATCCCATTTTGCAGAAGGTTCGGACGTAAGCCCCAACAGAGCCACTGAACGGGTGCTTGAATGCAGTGTGAAATCACCCTAAGTCTCTCTCCAAACATAGCAAGCATGATATATAGATCTCATAATACAATTTTGCGGTCCAATTAACCTTTATTAATCCATAGCTGTCTTAATTCTGACCTTTATGTGTGCTGATTACAACGTGCAATGCAATATTCACAACAAGCACTTCAGGGAGTAGATAATATTATGCTACTCCGGTATCTTCGAAAATTCAAAAAGAATCTCTAGGGTATAATAACACGGCCAATTAATCATGACCTACTATAGATGACTGGAAGAATGTAATATTATCATGTAATTTACAGGCAAAACAAAAATAACAGTACACACAAGAGACTACAAGAAGTATATACACATTCTCCTCTTACTCTCACTGCTAGCAAATGTTCTATTCTGTACTCCACAAAATAAACAACAGATATGTTATCTTTTTATTGTACTTATGTTCTACATTACAGAACAACACATCAATATAATTGCGGTGGATCTTGCAATTTGAATTCACCTTGAACAACTTTAGAAACAAACCATGTTGGAATCTGATTAAAAAAATGTGTTTTTAAACCCTAATAGCACAGTACATCTAATACACTTGTGCTCAAAAGTTTACATACTCCAGCAGAATTTTTGCTTTCTTGGTCTTTATTCAGAGAATATGAATGATAACACCAAAACATTTTCTCCGCTCATGGTTTGTGGGTTGATGAAGCCATTTATTGTCAAACTACTGTTTTCTCATTTTAAATCATAATGACAACCCAAATGACCCTGATCAAAAGTCACATACCCATTTCTTAATACCGTGTACTGCCCCCTCTAACATCAATGATAGCTTGTAGTCTTTTGTGATAGTTGTGGATGAGGTTCTTTATTTTCTCAGATGGTAAAGCTGTCCACTTTTCTTGCCAAAAGGCCTCCAGTTCCTGTACATTCCTGGGCTGTCTAGCATGAACTGCGCAATTGAGATCTCCCCAGAGTGGCTCAATGATATTGAGGTCAGGAGACTGAGATGGCCACTCCAGAACCTTCACTTTGTTTTGCTGTAGCCAATGACAGGTCGACTTGGCCTTGTGTTTTGGATCGTTGTCATGTTGGAATGTCGAAGTACTTCCTATGCGCAGCTTCTGGGCTGATGATTGCAAATTTGCCTCCAGTATTTGATGATAACGTGCTGCATTCATATTTCCTTCAACTTTGAATAAGTTTCCTGTGGCGTTGTAGCTCACACATCCCCAAAACATCAGCGATCCACCTCTGTGCTTTACAGTAGGAATGGTGTTCCTTTCATCATAGGCCTTGGCGTGGAGTGGAGTGCATATTCATTACTTTAATGAGCGGTATCACTGACCGCTCAGCACAGGAAGGAAGACAGGAAGAGAGATGCTGGCTATCACTGACCGCTCAGCACAGGAAGGAAAACAGGAAGAGAGATACCGGTGCCCGAGATGCAGAGACTGATATACAGAGCCAGGAGGGTGAGTAGGACTGGGGGAGGATGAGCCATGCGATATTCACTTGTCCCCATTCCACCACCGTGCTGTGTCTTCTGGGTCTTCTGGCTGTGACATTCAGGTCAGAGGGCGCGATGACGTGGTTAGTGCGCGCCCTCTGCCTGAACAGTCACTGCAGAGAGTCGGTGACGCTGAGGAGCAGTGGGTAGCGATGAGAGGTGAGTATGTCATTTATTTTTCTTTAATTGCAGCAGCATTGTATGGTGCATATTTTAATATGGAGCATCTTATGGGGCCATCATTAACCTTTAAGCAGCATTATATGGGGCATATTTTTGCATGGAGCATCTTATGAGGCCATTATTAACCTTTGTGAAGCATTATATGGGGCATATTTTTGTGTGGAGCATCTTATGGGGCATCATTATCCTTTGTGCAGCATTATATGGGGCATATTTTAATATGGAGCATCTTATGGGGCCATCATTAACCTTTGTGCAGTGTTATATGGGGCATATTTTAATATGGAGTATCTTATGGGGCCATCATTAACCTTTGTGCAGCATGATATGGGGCATATTTTAATATGGAGCATCTTATGGGGCCATCATTAACCTTTATGGAGCATTATATGGGGCATATTTTAGTATGGAGCCATCATTAACTTTTGTGCAGCATTATATGGGGCATATTTTTCTATGGAGCATCTTATGGGGCCATCATTAACCTTTATGGAGCATTATATGGGGCATATTATTGTATGGAGCATCTTATGGGCAGCACTGCAGCCTTGCAGTGGATAGCACTGCAGCCTTGCAGCACTGGAGTCCTGGGTTCTAATCTCACCTTGGACAACATCTGCAAGGAGTTTGTATGTTCTCCCTGTGTTTGCATGGGTTTCCTCCGGGTACTCCGGTTTCCTCCCACATTTGTGTGTGCAAAACTGTAAAGCGCTGCGGAATATGTTAGTGCTATATAAAAATAAAGCTTATTATTATTATGGGGCCATCATGAACTTTATGGAGCATTATATGGGGTGTATTTTGTATGGAGCATCTTATGGGGCTTGTGATTCAATATGGATATTCAAAAACATTTAACCTACTGATGTCTCAATTAATTTTACTTTTATTGGTATCTATTTTTATTTTTGAAATTTATCAGTACTAGTAGCTACTGCATTTCCCACCCTAGGCTTATACTCAAGTCAATACGTGTTCCCTGTTTTTGTGGCAAAATTAGGTGCCTCGGCTTATACTCGGGTCGGTGTTAGGTGTCGAGTTGCCGCCGCTGCACAGGGGGAATCTCGAACCATGTCTGCTGCAGTCTCCCATTCTCCTCCAGCCACAGTGGAGCCTGCTCAGCGGAGACGTCGGTCCCAGCATCTGGCTCAGGCTGATACTGGACGACTGGTTACTACTGCCCTTCCAGGCTCTACCTTTGTAGCCAGCAATGTTCAGCAGCAAGCAGGTCTTTCTGGGACTAAGTCCTGCTTTTCCCATACTGAGCATGCCCACGGGACGATCTCCCATTGCAGGTCGGGGGTCACATGCTTAGGTCCTGTTGTGGTTCCTATTGGACCACTAGGAAGGTCCTTGTCTGCTGCAGCTATAAAAGGTTCAACCTTTGTTATGAGCTTTGCTGCTTTAGTGGTCATGTCTGCATGAGTTCAGGGTTCGCTGAAATAAGCCCCTAGAATACCGACTCCTCCGGTGAGGAGTTTTGTGTGCTTTGCTGACTGCGTGACCACTGGTTGCTCTCTGCTCAGTTAGGTAGCTGTGATCCTCTGTGAGGTTAACAGGGCACAGCGTTCCCCTATCTATGCGATTCTGTGAAGTAACAGAGTTCGCTTATACCGCCATATAGTGCCGCCAATTCTAGCAGCAAGTTACTCTCCTGCACGGTAGACCCTGGGTTGCGAACGCACGTATTATTACTTATATATATATATATACTCGGTATGTTCCGCCAACCCTGACAGTCAGCTTACACTCGAGTATATATGGCACATTCTTTCCACAAAAATTTTGATTTAGCCCCAGATTTTAAATTTTCACAAGGGGAAATGCGTAAAAATGTCACCAAAATTTGTCACACAATTTATGCTGAATGTGAAATACCCCATATATGGCTATACAGTATTGTTTGGCCATACGGCGAGACTCGGAAAGGAAGGAGTGCCATTTGCCTCCTGGTGTGCAGATTTTCCTAGAATAGTTTGCAGACACCATAAACAAAGCCTCTAAGTGCTAGAAGAGCAGAATACCCCCTTCAAGTGGAAATTATATCCCTGACAAACATGCGGACACTAAATGTGGTTTAGGTATAGTATGAGGCTCAGAAGGGAGAAGTGCCTTTCCTAACGATGATAGTGAAAAGGCCGTTACCCTAACAGGCTAATTATGGTCTAAAACATTGGTCATAGTTATCTGAGAACACAAATCTACAAGGGTACCTAAACTTTTCCATCAGCCCATTTGCTGTAGATGTACGTCATGATTGGGAAGGACTTCCCAACCAATGGGGTACATGTACATTGTGGCGAAAGCTGCCGGGTGTCAGCTGATTCTGACAGCTGATACCTGGCTTTCATTGCCAGGAGCAGTGCCTGCACTGCTCCCGTTACTTTAGTGTGAAGGCAGAGGGAAGAATGCCCATCTGCCCTTGGATCGGAGACCCTGCAATGTCATCAAGGGATCCCGATTGTTGCCATGGTGACCAGATGTCGTCATGGTTCACCAGTCACTAGGAAGTTAGTTAGATCATTTGTAGTGCTTGATCTAACTAACTTCTGTCTGCAGCACTGCTGCTGCATTGCTACACCTTCCAACTGCAATAAGACTGCAGAAAGTGAAGCCCCATAGTGGGACTAGGTAAAAAAAAAAAGTTGTAAATATACGTTTTTTAAATCACAAAATAATAGTAAATGTATATATTGTACCCACAATTAAATATTATGAAAAGAAAAACAGAAAAAAAAAAAAGTACTCATATTTGTTATCGCAGCATTCGGAACGACCTGACCTATAAAACTGTCCCACTAGTTAACCCCTTTAGTGAACACTGAAAAAAAACAAACAAAACGAGGGAAAAACGATGCTTTATCATCATACCGCTGAACAGAAAGTGGAATACAACTCAATCAAAAAGACGAATATAAATTAAAATGTTATTGTGACACAGTCATCTTGTCCAGCAAAAATCAAGCTGCCATAACACAGTTCCATCACCCCAAAAATAAAAGTTATATCTCTCAGAATAAAGTGATACAAAAACAATTATTTTTTCTATAAAATAGTTTTTATTGTGTAAAAGCACCAAAACATAAAACATAAATGGGGTATCGTAATTTTACCACACACGGAATGGCATTAAAAAAACCCACAAAACAATTCTTGCACTGTTGCTTTTTGATTATTTTGCCTCCCAAAAATCGGAATACAAAGCGATCAAAAATATCATGAGCCTGAAAATGATACCAATAAAAACATCAACTTTTCCCACAAAAAACAAGCCCTCACATGACTGTCAGCAGAATTATGGAAAAGTTATACCTTTTAAAATATGATGATGCAAAAAAATAGTTTTTGAAAATAAAAAAAAAGTATTTTAGTGTCTGATAGCAGCCAAACATAAAAACCTGATCTAAATCTGGCATCGCTGTAATCGCATTGACCCGAAGAATAAAGTTGTCTAATCACTTATACTGCACGAGAAACAGCGTAAAAATATAAATAAAAACATTTCTTCACCTGCTGTTGATATGATAATTCTGCCTCCCAAAGATTGTAGTAAGGCTCGGCTCACATGTATCCCAAGATCTGCGCTGAGTGCTTCCCTTGGGGTTTCCGTGTAATTCTCTGAAATATAAGATTCAGACGGAACCCTGGCGGAAGATGAGGCAGATGGCGGCACTGTGGATCTGTGATTCAGCAGTATCCATCATTTTATTAAGAGTGCATAAAAGTGCCATTGACCAGCTTTCTGGATCTCTTAAAAAAAGGACATGGCTGAAAAGAGGCCAGATGGTGTCCAGAGTAACTCTGCTGCCTCATTATAGTGAATGGATCCCTTGGGGGTTTCATCTAAATTATGTCACTCGAAAATGTATAAGTGCTCAACGTACAGCGATCCAAATTGTAATGTAAAATGTTTCCAATAAAAGCTTCAACTCAATCCACAAAAAAGGAGGTCCCCACTCAGGTCCATCATCTGTTAACGGAAATATAGGGTGTTTTCATGTTACTGGTAGCATAAAGGCTCTGGAAAAGTGAAATGACCCTCGCCCCCCAAAAGAAGTTAAGCAAATTATGTGCTCCCAATTCTAAATGCCCCCTCCCTTCTGAGCCCTAATGTGTCTAATTCACATTTAGCGTCCACATGTTTGGCATTTCTGCAGTGATGAGAGCCCGCCTAACTTATAGATGCATGAGATGGGCACAACGTACTGGTTACTACAATGGCAGTTTGAAATTTCACTCCGTAACAACCACTGCTGCTTGTTTCTGGAAAACTCCCATGGAGTCTAAATCGTCACGACACCTGTAGATAAATTCCCAATGGGGTATAATTTCCAAAAGGGGGGATTCTGATCTTTTAGCACTTAGGGGCTCTGTTCTGTAAACTACTATAGAAAATTCTGCATTCCAGGGTGTCTCCTGTATAACAGTACTACTTAGCCATACGGCGAGACTCGGGAGGAATGGAGCGCTATTTGCCAAGGTCAGAGAGGCCCGGCGCCTGCGCACTGCAGTACTTTGCTCTGCACTCAACAGGGCAGACAAAGTACGCCTGCGCCGGAGCCGTGGCTGAAGATCAGAAGAGGACGTCTTGGAATGAAGATGGGAGGCACCGCAGCAGACCAGAGACGCCCATCCGACCGGACCAGCAGCGGGACCGCCCCTGGGTGAGTATAATCTAACGTCTTTTTCTCCTCTTTCAGGTAACATCGAGGGCTTATCTACAGCATTACAGAATGCTGTAGATAAGCCCCTGATGCCGGTGGGCTTACCTCACCGTGATTTTCGGGGTGACAGGTTCCCTTTAAAGGCATCAAAACTATGAATTAACACATGTGGAATTATATACTTAACAAAAAAGTGTGAAACAACTGAAAATATGTCTTATATTCTAGGTTCTTCAAAGTAGCCACCTTTTGCTTTGATAACTGTTTTGCACACTCTTGGCATTCTCTTGAGCTTCAAGAGGTAGTCACCGGAAATGGTCTTCCAACAATCTTGAAGGAGTTCCCAGAGATGCTTAGCACTTGTTGGCCCTTTTGCCTTCACTCTGTGGTCCAGCTCACCCCAAACCATCAGGTCCTCTGGTGTTGCACCCCATCACTCTCCTTCTTGGACAAATAGCCCTTACACAGCCTGAAGGTGTGTTTGGGGTCATTGTCCTGTTGAAAAATAAATGATGGTCCAACTAAACCCAAACCGCATGGAATAGCATGCCACTGCAAGATGCTGTGGTAGCCATGCTCGTTCAGTATGCCTTCAATTTTTAATAAATCCCCTACAGTGTCACCAGCAAAGCACCCCCACACCATCACACCTCCTCCTCCATGCTTCACGGTGGGAACCAGGCATATAGAGTCCATCCGTTCACCTTTTCTGTGTCGCACAAAGACACGGTGGTTGGAACCAAAGATCTTAAATTTGGACTCATCAGACCAAAGCACAGATTTCCACTGGTCTATTGCCCATTCCTTGTGTTCTTTTGCCCAAACAAGTCTCTTCTGCTTGTTGCCTGTCCTTAGCAGTGGTTTCCTAGCAGCTATTTTACCATGAAGGCCTGCTGCACAAAGTCTTCTCTTAACAGTTGTTGTAGAGATGTGTCTGCTGCTAGAACTCTGTGTGGCATTGACCTGGTATCTAATCTGAGCTGCTGTTAACCTGCGATTTCTGAGGCTGGTAACTTGGATAAACTTATCCTCAGAAGCAGAGGTGACTCTTGGTCTTCCTTTCCTGGGGCGGTCCTCATGTGAGCCAGGTTCTTTGCAGCGCTTGATGGTTTTTGCAACTGCACTTGGGGACACTTTCAAAGTTTTCCCAATTTTTTGGACTGACTGACCTTAATTTCTTAAAATAATGATGGCCACTCGTTTTTCTTTACTTAGAATTTGTATTATGGCAAGAAAAAAGCAGCTAACAGTCTATTCAGAAGGACTATCAGCTGTGTATCCCCCAGACTTCTGCTCAACACAACTGATGGTCCCAACCCCATTTATAAGGAAAGAAATCCCACTTATTACACCTGACAGGGCACACCTGTGAAGTGAAAACCATTTCCGGTGACTACCTCATGAAGCTCATCAAGAGAATGCCAAGAGTGTGCAAAGTAGTCACCAAAGCAAAAGGTGGCTACTTTGAAGAACCTAGAAAATAAGACATATTTTCAGTTGTTTCATACTTTTTTGTTAAGTATATAATTCCACAAGTGTTAATTAATAGTTTTGATGCCTTCAGTGTGAATTTACAATTTTAATAGTCATGAAAATACAGAAAAATCTTTAAATGAGAAGGCGTGTCCAAACTTTTGGTCTGTAATGTACATACATTCCTTGAAGGGTCTAGCTTCCAAAATGGTGTCCCTTGTGGAGTTTTTCCACTGTTTAGGCACATCAGAGGCTCTTGAAACGAGGCATGACATCGGCAGACCATTCCATCAAAGTCGGCGTTCGAAAAGTCACTCCTTTTCTGAGCCTAAACAGTATTTTACCCCCACATATGGGGTATCTGCGTACTCAGGAGAAATTGCAAAACAAATTGCATGGTGCAATTTCTCCTGTTAGCCTTGTGAAAATGCAAAATTTGGGGCTAAACATTTTTATGGTGAAAATTAGATTTTTTTTATTTTTACGGCTCAACATTATATATTTCTGTGAAGCATTTTGAGGTTAAAGGTACTCACCACACATCTAGTTAAGTTCCCTGAGGAGTCTAGTTTCCAAAATGGTGTCACGTGTCGTCGGTTTCCATTGTTTAGGCACATCAGAGGCTCTCCAAACACAACACGGAGTCCACTAATTAATCCAGCAAATTTTACATTAAAAAAGCCAAATGGCACGCCTTCCCTTCCAAGTGCTCAAACAGTGGTTTTCCCCCACATATGGGGTATTGGCATACTCAAGAGAAGCAAGAAGTTTTGGGGACAGTTTTCTCCTGTTACCCTAGCAAAAATTTAAAAAAATTGGAGTCTAAAGTAACATTTTTGTAACAAAAAGTTAAATGTTAATTTTTTCCTTCCACAATCCAAAAATTCCTATGAAGCACCTGAAGAGTTAAACTTCTTGAATGTCTTGAATGTGATTTTGAGCACCTTGAAGGGTGTAGTTTTTAGAATAGTGTCACTTTTAGGTACTTTTTTCACATTGGCTCCTTAAAGTCAACTTTTACCCTTATAACGTCTTATCAAAAAGTGTGCGGATGTAAACTTGACATGTGGGAAATGTTATTTATTAACTATTTTGTGTGATATAACTCTCTGGATTTAAGTGCAAAAAAAATAAAATTTGAAAAATTTTGCAAAATTTTAATTTTTCTCACAACACAAGTCATATCAAAGAAATTTGACCTCTATCAGAAAGTACAATATATCATGAAAAAAAACAACCTAAAAAATAGTGGGATCCATTGAAGCGTTCCAGAGTTATTACCACATAAAGTGACACTGGTCAGAATTGTAAAATTTGGCCCGGTCATGAAGATGAAAACAGGCTCAGGGGTGAAGAGGTTAAATGTTCACAATAACAGTAATTTTGACCAGGGGTACTCAAAATTTTACATGCCACTGTATTAATCCTGACCGTTCGCCAACTTATTTGCACTTTAGCAAAAAACTGCCTTTTGTTAAAGCCACAAATTAAAAATTTTGATTCATCAGTCCAGAGCATAGGTTATCACTGTTTGTATGTTTTCATGCTTAGTTGCTCTTTTTTTCATGTTGAAGTAACATACATAGTAACATAGTAAGGCCGAAAAAAGACATTTGTCCATCCAGTTCAGCCTATATTCCATCATAATAAATACCCAGATCTACGTCCTTCTACAGAACCTAATAATTGTATGATACAATATTGTTCTGCTCCAGGAAGACATCCAGGCCTCTCTTGAACCCCTCGACTGAGTTCGCCATCACCACCTCCTCAGGCAAGCAATTCCAGATTCTCACTGCCCTAACAGTAAAGAATCCTCTTCTATGTTGGTGGAAAAACCTTCTCTCCTCCAGACGCAAAGAAGGTATGTCTTTTTGGCCACAATTCTTCCAAGAAGACTACTTCCAGCCTAACCTATCTGAATAGTAGAGTTTGTAGCTAAAGGGACTGCTGCACAATTTCCAATCTTGAAGGGAAGTAAGCATGATTTATCTCTCATCTGCTGCACTGTTTCCTTGGTTGACCACTGTGTTTGCAGTCCTCAACGTTGCCTAATTCTTGGTGTATCTTCAACAGAGCTTGAACTGCACATCTTGAAACCCCAGTCTGCTTTTACCTTCCATCTATCTTGTTGCTGTGCTTAGTCTTGCCTTGATAAATGACTTCTCCTCTCATGCTGATGGTCTGGTTATCTCCAACTGTGATGAACAACAGTTACTGGATCATATTTATAATCCTGTGTGTCTCTATCAAAGCTCTACATTGGCGCAGCTAAATAATGCTTTCAAACTCCCGCTTACTAGTTAACTAGGTGCAATAATAACATTTGCTGGCAGTACACAGGACATATTATATCACACAGCATGGCACATAACAGGACATTAAGCTCTGGCAAAAATGAACAGACCACTGCAAAATGTTCAGTTTGTCTGATTTTTCTCTTTATAGGTATATTTTTGAATAAAATGTAAATTGTTCTTTTATTCTATAAACTTCTGCCAACGTGTCTCCGAATTTCCAAGCAATACATTTTGTATTTTTTTTTTGTGAAAAAGAAAAATAGTCAAAATTAAAAAACAAACAAACAGTGCTTTCAGACCTCAAATAATTCAAAGAAAACAAGTTCATAATCATTTAGAAACAACAATGCTAGTGTTTTAACTCAGGAAGAGTTCAGTAATGAATATTTTGTGGAATAACCCTGATTTTTAATCACAGCTTTCATGCGTCTTGGCATGCTTTCCACCAGTCTTTCACACTGCTTTTGACACAAAAATTTAAGCAGTTCTTTGTTTGATGGCTTGTTTGATGGCATCCTTCTTTTGATTACATTACAGAGTTTCTCAATGGGGTTCAGGTCTGGAGATTGGGCTGCCCATAACAGGGTTTTGATGTGGTGGTCTCTTAATTTTTACCAGAGCTGTACTGTATACTGAATAATAATGGTATTGAATAACAAAGTCCATCAACATGAAGAACACCAAGTGGTAAATATTTTTTCTTCAGTACTTTATATCTACTGTATCTTCCAAGTGCAGACACGACTGCAAAAATGAAGTATATTCACCCCAAACAGGGCAAGTATAACTGAGTCTTTGAAAAACATCCTCCATCTGCTCCAGCAATCTATGAATAGTGGAGATAGCAGCGAGAGTTTCAATGTGTAACACAGCAAACTCAAAATGTTGTCTCAAGACGGTGTGTTGTGTTATTGTTTTTTTTTTCCTTTTGGTCTAGCAAGAGTTAATGCCTGTTTTATGCTAGCTGTTCTTTTAGGTTGGTCAGCTGATGCTGGTTGGTAACCACTCCCTCCTTCCTTTAAATAGTCACATGACCCATCAGCTGATTGTCGGTAATAGAGTCCGTCTATGCAGACCAGCTTGAGGTGTGGAGAGCTCCTGTGTCTGTGGTGTTGCTGCTGTGGGAGTTCAGATTCCTGGTGTCTTTTTTTATGCTGCTGTAGAGCTTTGCAGCCGAGCCTAAGCTGAGCATTTCTTCCTTTTTCTTTGCTTGTGTGTCTCTTCACCTGTGTGTTACCATCAGCAGTGGTGAAGCTAGCGTCCTTGCCGACCAGTGCTCTAGCCAGGGTACATTGAGGTGGCAATCAGGGAAAAGGCATGTGAAAGTTCAGGGGGGAGGACCCACATAGGGCCTTATGGGAGCTTAGGGACATGCACAGATTGGTGTCAGGAGGTGTCCCATCCCTTGCTCCTTACAATTCCTCTTCCTTTTGCATACCGTCATATTTGTATGCTATGTCGTCCACCGGACTTAATATCTTTAACCTCTTCATGACCTTGGGATTTTTCATTTTTCCGTGTTCGTTTTTCACTCCCCTCCTTCCCAGAGCCATAACTTTTATTTTTTACGTAAATTTGGCCATGTGAGGGCTTATTTTTTGCGGGACGAGTTGTACTTTTGAACGACATCATTGGTTTTAGCATGTCGTGTACTAGAAAACGGGAAAAAAATTCCAAGTGCGGTGAAATTGCAAAAAAAGTGCAATCCAACACTTGTTTTTTGTTTGGCTTTTTTGCTAGGTTCACTAAATGCTAAAACTGACCTGACATTATGATTCTCCAGGTCAGTACGAGTTCATAGACACCTAACATGACTAGGTTATTTTTTATCTAATTGGTGAAAAAAAATTCCAAACTTTGCTAAAAAAAAAAAAATTGCGCCATTTTCCGATACTCGTAGTGTCTCCATTTTTCATGATCTGGGGTCGGTTGGGGGCTTATTTTTTGCGTGCTGAGATGACGTTTTTAACGATAGCATTTTGGTGCAGATACGTTCTTTTGATCGCCCGTTATTGCATTTTAATGCAATGTCACGGCGACCAAAAAAACGTAATTCTGGCGTTTCAAATTTTTTTCTCGCTACGCTGTTTAGCAATCAGGTTAATGCTTTTTATTAATTGATAGATCAGGCGATTCTGAGCGCGGCGATACCAGATATGTGTAGATTTGATTTTTATTTTATTGATTTATTTTGGGGCAAAAGGGGGGTGATTTAAACTTTTATATTTTTTTTATTTTTTTCACATTTTTTTTTAACTTTTGCCATGCTTCAATAGCCTCCATGGGAGGCTAGAAGCAGGCACAACGCGATCGCCTCTGCTACATAGCAGCGATCTGCTGATCACTGCTATGTAGCAGAATTGCAGGTGTGCTGTGAGCGCCGACCACAGGGTGGCGCTCACAGCCACCAGCGATCAGTAACCATAGAGGTCTCAAGGACCTCTATGGTTACAATGGAGAAGCATCGCCGACCTCCGATCATGTGACGGGGTCGGAGATGATGTCATTTTCGGCCGCCCGGCCGGGTGCGGTAGTTAAATGCCGCTGTCTGCGTTTGACAGCGGCATTTAACTAGTTAATAGGCGCGGGCAGATCGCGATTCTGCTTGCGCCTATTACGGGCACATGTCAGCTGTTCAAAACAGCCGACATGTCCCGGCTTTGATGCGGGCTCACCGCCGGAGCCTTGCATCAAAGTGGGGCTTCTGACCTCGGACGTACTATCCCGTCCGAGGTCAGAAAGGGGTTAAAGGGGTTTTTCCAAAAATAAAGTTAATTTTAATCAACATTTTAATTAATAGATATTTGAATAATAATAACTTCCACAATTGGTTATGTTTAAAATTTTTTTTCCTTTGCTGAGATAATCTTATAAATGTGCCCCTGCTGTGTACTGTATAATGGCTGTGTCTGACCTTGCAGGAACATGGTCTGATCATACTACATCTCCTGACCGTAAGAGCACGCAAAAGAGAAGATACAAGCAGGACAGCATTGGATCACAAATGATTCTTCCAGGTAAAGCATTGCTTAAAAACAGGAAGTGAAATGTTTTGCCTTACAAAAAAGAATTATTTGCAATACCATACTGTCCTGTCTGTACACTCACTTTTGCATCCTCCCTTGTCCAAGAGATGTGGTATGATTAGACCATGTTCCTGCACTGTCAGACACGGCCATTACACAGTACAAAGCATTTATGAACAAAGTATATAACAATCCAGGACTATTCTGGACATATCATTGGGTTGCATGTGCTGTTAGTCTTTAATTTTGTACAAAGGTGGTGAACTCCCTTTTTCAACAATTTTACCAGCTCTTTAACCCCTTCATGACCGGGGGATTTTTCGTTTTTCCGTGTTCGTTTTTCGCTCCCCTCCTTCCCAGAGCCATAACTTTTTTATTTTTCTGTCAATTTGGCCATGTGAGGGCTTATTTTTTGCGGGACGAGTTGTACTTTTGAACGACATCATTGGTTTTAGCATGTCGTGTACTAGAAAACGGGAAAAAAATTCCAAGTGCGGTGAAATTGCAAAAAATGTGCAATCCAACACTTGTTTTTTGTTTGGCTTTTTTGCTAGGTTCACTAAATGCTAAAACTGACCTGACATTATGATTCTCCAGGTCAGTACGAGTTCATAGACACCTAACATGACTAGGTTGTTTTTTATCTAAGTGGTGAAAAAAAATTCCAAACTTTGCTAAAAAAAAAAAAAATTGCGCCATTTTCCGATACTCGTAGCGTCTCCATTTTTCATGATCTGGGGTCGGTTGAGAGCTTATTTTTTGCGTGCTGAGATGACGTTTTTAACGATAGCATTTTGGTGCAGATACGTTCTTTTGATCGCCCGTTATTGCATTTTAATGCAATGTCGCGGCGACCAAAAAAACGTAATTCTGGCATTTCAAATTTTTTTCTCGCGGCGATACCAAATATGTGTAGATTTGATTTTTTCTTTTATTGATTTATTTTGGGGCAAAAGGGGGGTGATTTAAACTTTTACGTTTTTTTTATTTTTTTCACATTTTTTTAAACTTTTTTTTTTAACTTTTGCCATGCTTCAATATCCTCCATGGGAGGCTAGAAGCAGGCACAACTCGATCGGCTCTGCTACATAGCAGCGATCTGCTGATCGCTGCTATGTAGCAGAATTGCAGGTGTGCTGTGAGGGCCGACCACAGGGTGGCGCTCACAGCGACGGGCAATCAGTAACCATAGAGGTCTCAAGGACCTCTATGGTTACCATTCACAAGCATCGCCGACAACCGATCATGTGACGGGGGTCGGCGATGACGTCACTGCGGAGCCCTGCATCAAAGCAGGGGAGCCGGCATCGGACGGTATAGTACATCCGATGCCGGTAAGGGGTTAATACTATATAATTCACAACTATCTGACACATTAGATTAGCCATGAGAGCAATTTCTCATTTTTATCATTAATAATTATTGACTGCATGTTATGAAGATATGCTGCCATTAGATTGATCAATGACATTAATAACATATTTGTTTTTTTTGCTTTAATAAACTGTGTCAATATTATCTCTGTGCTAGCTCCTCTCTTATAGATCTGTGTCCATAGGAGCCATGTACAACCAATGCAGAAAATAAAAATTACAATTCTGTAATAAGTCTGCTGTGTGATTATTCATATCACCACTACTAAACTGCAAATAATGCATTACCATAATGTCTCTGCGTGTACTGGGCAACAGTTAAGTCACAAGATAAATGAATGTATATTGAATCTATTAACATAATAAATGAACCCTTCTAGGATTTGTGGCCGTGAGCTGTCCACATCAACATTCTCTTAATCTTCATGCGAGTTATATATTGGCTTATGCTTTTTGTGTCATTAGTCTCCCTTAATAGTTAATATGCGATTATGGCCAACAGATTATTTACATATGATTTTTGCATTTTCAAAATATATTATTCTGCTTTATGTATCAGACGATTTCATGATTGCAGTATTTCTCCCAGTTAGAACTGCCCCATGTTGAGACTCTTCCGTTGAAAAACCTATAATTATATTCTGATGTCTTGCTGCAGATTAGCATTGTTGTCTGCAGGTAGCTTGTCTTTGGGTTCTTTTCTGCACACATTTTAGTGACTCTGGGATATTGGAAGAAAGCTATAACAAGTTATTGTAATGACAAATGAAAATACTGGGACTATAGAAAATAACTCACTACGACATGGAAAATAGTGGGTTGTTATTAATAGACAATACTCATATAGCCTATACAGTTACTAGAGAGGGTATCATATGGGTTCATATGGTTTTCTTTTGTTTTCATAGATGTATAGTGCTCAGCATAAATGAGTGCACCCCAACAGATTTGTCAGAAAATCTTTAGTTTCCTTTTAGAATCAAAATATCAACATTTTCTATGAGATACCATAATACAAAATAAAACCACAAATGTGGGCCATTGATTGCAAACAAGATTTTGTTATTTAGCAGACTCCAAAAAGTAATTTTCTTAACAAATAAATTCATGATCATGTTATAAAAATGAGTACATCTCAATGAAAGTCTTAGGAACAAAGCTAAACTTTATTTTGGTTATGTTTACTTAAATAAAAACCTTTCCCATTTCATGCTCTCAGCAATGGCACCAAATGGAAGAGAAATGTCACAAGACCGGAGAGCTTTATAGTGTAGTTTTAGGTCAGAGAGGGATGGTTAGGGATGAGCTAGCAATATGCAGGGACAGGTAGTGAAGGCTAGATGTGCGGCACTTGCGGTTTTGCACTTGCGGTGGGACCAAAAAACACTGCTAGCAGCGTTTTTTCCCCATTGCTGCAAGTACCACATTTGCCGGATCGCGGCAAAACCGCAAGTGCCGCACATGTCTGCAAGTCCCATAGGGAATGCATGAGGCCGAACGCAGTGTTGCTGTAAGTGATCCGTTACGCGGCAGAAGCGGAAAAACTGCCGGATCTGCTGCAAAATGCTACTGTCACATCAGCGATTTATGGCAAAGTCACTGCCGATAGTGTCATACTCACCAATGGGGGAGGCAGCACTAACAGTGCCTAGGGCAGCAGAACTCTAGATATGGCCCTGTAAATAGTAACTATTATTTTAATCTTTATTTAATAAATCAATAATACACATGGAAAAAAAGAAACTTTCTAATATATCTTTTCAGAGAAATCTGCTTTTTTTCTGAACTATTCATTCATTCTCAAAATTCCCAATTCACAGGTAAAATCTATATACAGTGAATGTAAATTTTCCCTTTCCTGAGATAGGAGATGACAGATGGTGCTCATAAAATTGTAATTTTTATCATTTAAAAAATGCAAAGGAAATGTATCATCTTTAACTTTAGTCCTTTTGGAGATCATGTAATCTTTAACTTGCTTAACTGTCCACAATAACACTAATTTTGACCAGCAGTGCCCAAACTTTCTCATGCCACTGTATACCAGTCAGATAGAGGTCAGTGCCAGGCAACAGTGTTGTACAAACATATTTAGCATGTATGTCAGGAGCTTTCCCAATGTACACGTTATATTTAGAGCCACGAGGTGATGTAAACGGGGATTAACACAGAAAAGGTACATATACATGTTAAACATGGATGTGGGTGATAATATGACTCCTATATAAAAATTATCTTCCGCTGTTATTTTGATCCTCACAGACTAACTCGTATTATCCCTTGTTCTTCCTATATCTGCCAGAGAAACTGCGAAAGCAAAGGCACTCATATTCCACATACTATTGTCCTCTGCAGTACTCATAGATCTTTGAAGATCAGTTTTAAATAAGTTATTAAATCTTGAATTGATATTTCCCCTTCTCTAGCGCTACTGCTTATAGATAATGCTAGGTTTTCAAATAGAATAGATTTATAGGTTTCCAGTCACTAAACTAGCAATCTCTAAGCGCTAAAGGAGTACAATTCTTTCATTGGAAGCTATCACACCAGTTAACAAAACCTGTTCATATGAAAAAATGATTGCTCACAAAGATCATACTCTTCCTAAGTTTCTCATGTTTTTGTAAATCTGTGGCTTCAAAATCCTAGAAAGTGTAATAAATGGTAAAAGTCTCACCATCTGTCGCAGTACCTGAGGTTGTTATGATACAGTATGTTGATTTAAATGAAAGTGTCTTCTATTATTGTTTTCGTTTTCTATTTTTTTCTTTTAAGTGTTTTGGAGTTTAGAAGTTCTGTAAAGAAGACCTATCATCAAATTAATTGTCCTAGTATATTTAACCTTCCTCTAGTGTTAGGCTGTGTGCACACGTAGCAGATTTTTCGTGGTTTTTCGCTATAAAAACGCTATAAAACCGCGAAAAAAACGCTCACATTAAGCATCCTATTTAATAGAATGCAATCTGCATTTTTTGTTCACATGCTGCATTTTTTTCCTGAGCGGATTCGCATTCCAGAAAAAAACGCAGCATGTTCATTAAATTTGCGGAATCGCGGGGATTCCGCACACCTATGAATGCATTGATCTGCTTACTTCCTGCATGGGGCTATGCCCACCATGCGGGAAGTAAGCAAATCATGTGCGATTGGTACCCAGGGTGGAGGAGAGGAGACTCTCCTCCACGGACTGGGCACCATATAATTGTTAAAAAAAAAGAATTAAAATAAAAAAATCGTGATATACTCACCTTCGATGGCCCCCGGAGTCTTCCTGCCTCTCAGTGGTGCACGCGGCTGCTTCCTCAAGAAACATCCTCCCCTTTTTTTTGTTTGAATTCCATCCTTGGTGAATGTGGGTCCACAACACAAATGAATTGCATGCTGACACATCAAGGATTTTGTAAAATACAACCATTGGCCATCTCCTAGTCATTCGCTGGCAAGTGTAGGTGGCAGTCAGCTTGTCCAGGTTGTCCACTCCTCCTTTGTTTTTGTTATAGTCCAGGATGATTCTGGGCTTTTTGTCACTTCCTGATGACACAGCTGCATCTTTGTGAAGTGTGGACATCAGTACCACATTCCGTTGTTTTTTGGGGCATTATGAAACAGCAGTGGTGGTGTCTGTAAAAACAAACTTTGAGGAAAGTGGAGCCCTGTCCTTCATCTGCAACAATTCAGCGGGCAGCTCAGGTTTGGTTTTTTTCACTGTGCCCACCATAGTGATTTTCCTCCTGAGAAGTTTTTGTCCAAGGTCATAGCTGGTAAAAAAATTGTCACAAGTAATGTTGTGACCCTACAGTCCAGTAGTCATATCGAGGACTACACGTTTTCCTTGTTTTTTTTTCAGGGATGCCGCTTGCAGACTTGCCTGTGTAAATCTGTAGATTCCATGCATAGCTAGTTTTTGCATCACAGGCTGCCCAGATTTTTATACCGTATTTGCCTGGCTTACTTGGCATGTATTGCCGGAAGGGGCATTTTCCGCGGAAAGGGAGAAAACGTTCATCTACTGTCACCTCTGGCCCTGGGTTGAACATCTGTGGAAAGAGCTGCACCCATTTCTCCCAAACATCCCTGATGGGAGCAAGTTTGTCAGATTTTGTTCTGGTGTCTCTGTTGTCAAATCTGAGGACTCTTGATATCATTTGAAACTTTTGAAGTGACATTGTTGCCCGGAGACTATCAGTGGCCTCATTGCAGGATTTGTACACTCCAGCAATGAGAAGAACACCAATGTAGGCATCCAGGACATCATTATGAAGGTCATTCCACATGTTGCCGTGGACTTTTTTTCCTTCAAGGTTTGTCATAGCAATAATGACTTTTTTTTTTATTGACAATGGCATAAACAGATCAAAACATGTCTTGATGTCACTTACTCTTGTCACAGCAAACCTTGTGATCCCAGGGGTCATTTTTATGACATTTGCAGCATCTGCCCTGCCACGTACATCTGGAGGTACTGAGCTCCAACTGATCTTGCCACTTTTGGATTTGAATCTTTCAGAGGGAGCAGCTTCAGCACCAGTGACCTCCTGATCAGACTGATCAGAACTGTCTGTGTCTTCCGGTTGATACTCCACATCATCTTCCTCCTCAGAAACCTGTTCATCTGTATCAGTTTGCTGCTGTGTGTCCTCTGATTCATTATCATCTAAGATATAATCTAGAATTTGGCTTACATCAAATCTTCTCCTCATTGTTGCATGTGTAAACTGGAGATGTATACTCTGCAAAGTACCAACTCTAAGCTGATTTGGCCATACATGCCTGGACATGTCCCTAACTCAAGTTGTTGGAGGTAGAGCTGGCTGTGGGCTGTTGGTTTATATTGTGTTTATGAGTTCAGTTTTGTGACTTATTATTGTTTTTTTACTCTTATATTAGACCTGGGTCAAAATTGACCCCAACAACACAAATGTTATAATTTTAATAAGAGCATTTTACAATTTAGTAAAATAGTTTTATTTTATTGTATTTTGTTTAAAAATAAGTTCCTGAAAAAGTCAAAAAGTCTTGATGCAATAAACAAATGTATGTAGAATTTGTATGCATTTAAAACCTAAAACGGGTCGGCCACGACCCTAACACTAGAGGAAGGTTTTAAGTAATTTATATATATTGGGTGTCCAGGGACCACTGTCCCTAATGCAAGGGGTGTCCTAGCTCGCCCTGTTCCCTGGATTACTTCTGATGGTGAAGATGCCAAGGCCACATATCTTGCCTTAGCTCCTGAATCCGTCCTCAGTCTGTACCCTTCCCCCACCCAGGGAAGAGGGGAGTATTAGTGTGCCGTAATACACCAACCAGACTAACAAGGTTATATGAACAGGGATAACGAAAAATACCAATTATACAAATATGCTCACACAAGCAACAAAGAAATGCACCATGGAGTGGAGGATCGGGTAAAACCAAAGTAAGAGAAGAAGAGGAATTATAACACACCCAAAACCTAGGAACAGTCACAGATAAATCCACCAACCACCTTCTCAAATAGCCACCAATCACCTCCAGCCATGCAGCATAAGCTACTCTGACAATGAGTGCTAGTCAGGGTTCAGACTATATAGGAGACTAGGTATGAAGATCACTGCACGGTGCAGTGATCTTCATACCTAGTAGCTTCGGAACCTCGGGTTCCTTTCACTAGCACCGTCATTCCTACCATAGTCGAGTGCTAGCCATCACAGCCTTCTATATATAGGAGACTAGATTGTGGCCCGATTCTAACGCATCGGCTATTCTAGAATATGCATGTCCCCGTAGTATATGGACAATGATTTGTGTCCGTCGCTGATTGGTCGAGGCAACCTTTATGACATCATCGTCGCCATGGCAACCATTATGACATCTACGTCGATACTGTGCCCATCGCTGATTGGTCGAGCCGAATTCGCGGCAGACTGTGCCCGTCGCTGATTGGTCGAGGCAACCTTTATGACATCATCATCGCCATGCTGTGCCCGTCGCTGATTGGTCGAGGCCTGGCGGCCTTGA
Organism: Ranitomeya imitator; assembly: GCF_032444005.1. Lineage (NCBI taxonomy): Eukaryota > Metazoa > Chordata > Amphibia > Anura > Dendrobatidae > Ranitomeya > Ranitomeya imitator. The sequence goes on from NC_091287.1 coordinate 342,165,039, forward strand.
CCAATCAGAGACGTGGGATTTCCAGGACAGACAGACAGACAGACAGAAAAACCCTTAGACAATTATATATATAGATGGGAGTGGATAACAGTGCACAGCTGAGAGCCTTAATGCAGGAAAGCTTCCAGGAGCTCTCAACTGAGCCGATTAACCCCTGAACTGATAAAAGAAGCCTACACCATTTAATATGACGGTAAAGTACTGCTAAACAGTGCAGGAGTAGGAGAAATCAGACACTGCAATCTTATGGCTCCTCTCTGTCGCAGTAAACCCCTGACATATGTGTTGGCTTGTTTTAAATGGATACTAACTGATTAGAAAGGAAGGGTGTATCTAAATACTAAATACATTTTTGTACCCTTTCTTTTCTTCATATGCGTGCGGACTTCTTGTTTTTGCACCAGAGGCGTAGCTAGGGTTTTGGTTCAGGGGGGGCGAAGCTTCTGAGTGGGCCCCTAACCAGGTAACCTTGATTACAATTCGGTGACGCGCCCTAATAGTGAAGGAGAACCAACATAGATATTACCACCATACGGTCAGTGGTAAATACAGTCCTACAGAACATATAAGAGATCACAGCACAGTTACAGATAATGTCTTGCCGCTTATGTTTTTTGATGGAGTTGTTCACTTTTTCCATCTTTTCCATCTGGCCCAGACCGACATGACCACTTCTTCCAGCCAGGACTCGTCTGCAGAGAATACAACAAAGACACATTTCACTTCTCACAGTCCAGCCCCATCACCATCTATTCCCAACCTGCACAAACGCCTCATCCTGCTGATACCCCAATACTGAGCAGCTGCTGCCGTATGTGCCCCTATTAATACACCTGATACCTCAATACTGAGCCGCTGCTGCCATATGTGTCCCTATTACTGCCCCCTGATACCCCAATACTGAGCCTCTGCTGCCGTATGTGTCCCTATTACTGCACCTGATACCCCAATACTGAGCCTCTGCTGCCGTATGTGTCCCTATTACTGCACCTGATACCCCAATACTGAGCCTCTGCCGTATGTGTCCCTATTACTGTACCTGATATCCAAATACTGAGCCGCTGCTGCCGTATGTGTCCCTATTACTGCACCTGATATCCCAATACTGAGCCGCTACTGCCGTATGTGTCCCTATTATTGCACCTGATATCCCAATACTGAGCTGCTGCTGCCGTATGTGTCCCTATTACTGCCCCTGATACCCCAATACTGAGCCGCTGTTGCCAAATGTGTCCCTATTACTGCACCTAATATCCCAATACTGAGCCGCTGCTGGCGTATGTGTCCCAATTACTGCCCCTGATACCCCAATACTGAGCCGCTGCTGCCGTATGTGTCCCTATTACTGCACTTGATACCTCAATACTGAGCCGCTGCTGCTGTATGTGTCCCTATTACTGCACCTGCTGTGTAAATTCTAAAGCACCCCCTCTATAATATAGTAATGCCAGGTGCAAGTGACCTAGAAAACACTGCCCATATTTTGCCCCCTAGAAAGTAATATTGCCCTGTGTGCCCCTTTGATAGTCATAGTAACCCGAGTTCCCGTATAACAATAAGTGCCCACTTTACATTTAATAATGTCCCAAGTCACCCCCTGTACAGCTCCCCTATACACAGCATGATGCTCCCTCACTGTATAGTACCACCCACACAGTATACTGACCCCTTAGTAAACTCCAAACTGTTTGATGGCTCCAACACTGTATGATGGCCCCTTCACTGTAATCCCCATAATGTATGATGGCCCCATAGATAACCTCCATATAGTATAATGTGCCAGATAGTCCTCAATATAGTACAAGACAGTACCCCTATAGGCAGACCCTGTAGTATAAAGCAGTACCCCTATAGGCAGACCCTGTGGTATAAGGCAGCAACCCACATAGGCAGATCCTGTAGTGTATAAGGCAGCTCCCATAAAAAAACACAATACTCACCTCTCTTCCTCCTTGTTCCAGCGGCGCTCCCTGCTCCCGCTCTTGTCCTGACAGCGGGTGCAGGGCGGTGACGTCACCGCGCCCACTGTCAGTGTCGGCGTCTGTGAGTGACATCAGACGCTGACAGGGGGATGATGGGGGAAGGAGCGCAGTGCAGCACTCCTTCCCTCATCAACGCGGTCAGCTGTATTGGCTAGTTGCCGATACAGCTCACCATGCGATGACGGTGGGGGGCCCACTGCTGGCACCGCCTGCTCAGGGGTCCCATGGCGGCAGAGCAAGGAGATCGATGCTGCGTGCGCCGATGCAGTTACAGTAGCGTAGCTCCGGGTGGGCCCCATCAGAGCGCGGAGCCCGGGGCGATGGCCCCCTCTGCCCCCCGGTAGCTACGCTACTGGTTTGCACTGCTTGTCAGAGTTCGGCCTGTTCTGCGTATCATTCTAATGGCCATGCACACACCTCTGTTATTCTTCTAAACAATGCACTCTCTGAATTAAACAGAGCAATTTCATCAAGATCCACAATGTATTGCTGAGTGTGGGGGAATACAGCAGAATCGCAAAAATATGACTTTATTAATGTAGGTGTCACTGCAGCTATGCTGAGCTCCACTCTGTATGATGTCAAATGTTCTAAAATAGAGGGCTCTAAACATAATAAACTCTGTGAGATCACATGGTATAGAGCAGTATTTATGAAAGCTCGCTCACACGATTTTTGGTCTAAGTACTATCTGTGAAAAAAAACAGACAGCAATGAGAACAATGTTATTCAATGGGGCAGCGCGGATGAGCAATTTTTTTAACTGACAGAATCTTGGTGTGAAAATTTGCAGCATGCACTAGTTTCTTCTGTAAGGCCATGTTCACACGTTGCAGTTTTTACAGCGGATCCTCACCGTTTTTGATGCTGCGGATCTGCAGCAGTTTTCCATGCGGTCTACAGTACCATGTAAACCTATGGAAAACCAAATCCGCTGTGCACATGCTGCGGAAAAAAACAAGCGGAAATACAGCGTTGTTCTTTCTGCAGCATGTCAATTCTTTGTGTGGAACTGCACCAATTGACTTGCATTGAGTCGGGCACTTCTGCAGCAAATCTGCAGATGTAAAAAAGATCTGCGGTTTAGCTGAGGAAACGCTGCAGTTCGGGAAGGGGAAAGAGTGTGGGCGGTGACTGTGTGCGTGTGTGTGTGCGGGCGGGGTCTGCGAGCTCTCCGTGCTGGGTCTGCGGGCTGTCCGGGGGTCTGCCGTCTTTCTGTGCTGGGTCTGCGGGCTGTCCGGGAGTTCTGCGGGCTGTCCGGGTGGTCTGTGTCCTGTCCGGGTGGTCTGCGGGCTGTCCGGGGGTCTGCTGGTTGTCCAGGTGTGTATGGCACTGTGTGTGTGTGTATGTGCAGGCATCGTCCAATGGGACTACAAGTCCCATCCGGCTATGCCTGCTACAGTGATAGTGATTGACACATTAGCCAATAATGAGACAGTAGTAGTCCCATCATCCGGCTAATGTGTTGAATGTAGGGTTGAGCGAAACGGATCGGTCATTCTCATAAGTCGCCGACTTTTGGCACGTCGGGTTTCATGAAACCTGACCCGATCCCTGTGTGGGGTCGGCCACGCGGTCGGCGATCTTGGCGCCAAAGTCGCGTTTCATATGACGCGTTCAGCGCCATTTCTCAGCCAATGAAGGTGGACGCAGAGTGTGGGCAGCATGATGACATAGTTCCTGGTCCCCACCATCTTAGATAAGGGCATGGCAGTGATTGGCTTGCTTTCTGCGGCATCACAGGGGCTATAAAGGGGCGTGCATGCCGACAGCCATCTTACTGCTGCCGATCTGGGCATAGGAAGAGGTTGCTGCCGCTTTGTCAGAAGCAGGGACAGCGTTAGGCAGGATTCATTAACCCCCAAACCGCTTGTGCTGTAGCGATTTCCACTGTCCAACACCACCTTTTCTTTGCAGGGACAGTGGAGGCTAGATTTTTCTTCATCAGCTCTGTAGCTTATTGGGCTGCCCTAGAAGGCTCCCTGATAGCTGCATTGCTGTTTGTACGCCGCTGTGCAAACCAACTGCTTTTTTCCAAGCACAGATCCTGTTGCTCCTTCCTTTCTGCACAGCTATCTTGTTTGTTTGTCCACACTTTTGTGTGCAGCAGTCCTTTTTATTGCTGCCTGCCATACTTTTCTGAGATTACTGTAGGGAGATAGTAATTGTAGTACAGTCCCCTTTTTTTTTTTTTAATATATCTTCAAGCCACTTTCTGCCCCTGAAACTGTGCAGTGTAACACAGTGGGCCTGTATTTTTCTGCACTGTCCCACACCTAGGAAGGGAGATTTATATTGCCAATCAGTGCATCTGCGCCAGTCCTGTCTGCGGTATCTGTCAGTCATTTTCTGCCACAGAAACTATACTGTAATACAGTGGGCCTGATTTATTCACTAGTCTCCCATATATAAAAAAAGGGGAGATTAATATTGCCTAATCTGTGCATCTGTGCCAGTCCTGTCTGTGGAATCTGTCAGTCATTTTCTGCCACAGAAACTATACTGTAATACAGTGGGCCTGATTTATTCACTAGTCTCCCATAAAAAAAATAAGGGGAGATTAATATTGCCTAATCTGTGCATCTGTGCCAGTCCTGTCTGTGGTATCTGTCTGTCAGTCATTTTCTGCCACAGAAACTATACTGTAATACAGTGGGCCTGATTTATTCATTAGTCTCCCATAAAAAAAAAATAAGGGGAGATTAATATTGCCTAATCTGTGCATCTGTGCCAGTCCTGTCTGTGGTATCTGTCAGTCATTTTCTGCCACAGAAACTATACTGTAATACAGTGGGCCTGATTTATTCATCAGTCTCCCATATAAAAAAAGGGGAGATTAATATTGCCTAATCTGTGCCAGGCCTGTCTGTGGTATCTGTCAGTCATTTTCTGCCACAGAAACTATACTGTAATACAGTGGGCCTGATTTATTCACTAGTCTCCCATACAAAAAAAGGTAGATTTTTATTGCCAGTGTGCATCTGCGTCAGTCCTGTTAGTGGCATACCTGTCAGCCACTGTCTGCCACTGAAGCTGTGTACTGTAATACAGTGGGCCTGACTTCCCCTGCAGTCTCACACACCTATAAAGGGAGATTTAAATTCACAACAAGTTTGCATATACCTTCTAACTGGTTTTACAGTACCATATAACGTTTGTTAGTTTGGTTACATTTTTCCAAGAATGAGGAAGTCTGGTGGAAGAGGTCGTGGCCATGGGCGGTCATTGCCAGCTGGTAATGATGGTAGTGGTGGTGGAGCATCAGGTGGCCATGGGAAAAGCAATATAGCACCTAAGTCTCGAGTTGTTGAGCCTGCGTCAATGTTTGGCTACACAAGGCCTCGAACGCTCCCTTTTCTGGGAGTAGGAAAACCGCTTTTAAAGCCGGAGCAGCAGGAACAAGTTTTGGCTTTCCTTGCTGCCTCTGCCTCTAGCTCTTTCGCCTCCTCTTCGGAAAGTGCAATATTTAAAAGCAGCGCGTCGTCAGTGGATGTTCCCGGTCAGGAACAAATCGCTTCCTTGTGTTCTTCACCCAGAACAACAGAGAAGGATGCGTCAGGCGACACAACGGGTTACTCCATGAGCTCTTTACACATACCGTGCCAGGGTTAGAAAGGGAAATTAACAGGCCATGCCCATTACAAGATGAATTGGACATGGAGTGCACAGATGCACAGCCACAGCCAGATTATAATGCTGTTCCTTTGACTCAGATCACAACATTGCCCTCGCAGTGTACTGATCCAGAATCTGACCCTGATGAGACTATGGAGCCCCGTCACGAACGCTATAGCATCGGCTTACACGGTGACACAGAGGAAGGTGCACAGGACATAGAAGAGGAGGTCATGGATGACCCAGTTGTTGACCCCGATTGGCAGCCATTGGGGGAACAGGGTGCAGCCGGCAGCAGCTCTGAAGCGGAGGAGGAGGAGCCGCAGCAGGCATCAACATCGCAACAGCTTTCATCTGGCAGGCCCCTATCTGGCCAAAAATGTGTGTAAAAAAAAAAAAAAAGTAGGACAGTGTGGCCATCCGGTTAAAGTACCTCAGTGTGCAAGGCCTGAAAAGGTATTCGATAGTAGGAAGAGTGAAGTCTGGCATTTTTTTGACCAAGATCCAAATGATCGGTGCAAAGTGATCTGTAAGAAATGCTCAAGGACCTTTAGCAGAGGTCAGAATGTCAAAAAATTAAATACAACTTGCATGCATAGACATTTAACCACCATGCACTTGCAAGCCTGGACTAACTACCAAACGTCCCGTAACGTTGTTGCACCCACTAACAATGAAGCTAGTCACTGACCCAGTCCCAGCACACAGCGGTGGTGATGGTTCTCACACGAGCTGCAGGGGACAACAGGGTAGAGGTGCACAAATCAGAAGTGGCATTGGACAGAGGGGTTTTCTGACCAGGTTGTGGAGTTATTTTGCAATGACCGCAGACAGGACAGGTACGGCAGCATCAATTGAAAGTTACAGGAGACAACATTTGTCCAGTATGGTTACAAACTATTTTTCCTCCCTTATCGATGTTCTCTCTCACCCGTCATTCCCATTTGATTACTGGGCATCCAAAATAAACACCACGCCTGAATTGGCAGAATATGCATTGCAGGAGCTTGCTTGCCCAGCAGCTAGTGTGCTATCAGAAAGAGTACTCAGTGCTGCTGGTTCAATACTGACCAAAAAAAGGACTCATCTGGCTACCCAAAATGTTGATGATCTAACCTTCATTAAAATGAACCAATCATGGATTTCTAATTATTTTGCCCCACCTTTCCCGACTGACACCTAGCTTTCCTGTAAAAAGGTCTTGCTTTTGGACTGGTCTTACTGACTGTAACAATTTCTCAAAATAGCAGAAGCTGTATGTCCAGCATACGACATTTTTAAACCTCCCTAAATGGGCCAACTCCCCCCACGGAGCCGTGGTCAGTCACCACTTGGCGCAAGCACCCGTGAGAGTGCCGTTTGTCTGAAGAGGTGGGTGTGCCCACTTTTGGGTGAGAGCACTGGCACAGGGTCCCTCATAGTACAATGAAGTGTCTCTGGCGGTGGTGGTGCGCACCCAACGTCAGACACACCGTTGTAACATGAGGGGCCCAGGGCCAGTACCGCCGGCCATGAGAGTGTCCCCCCAGCTCAAACAGTGCTCTACCACTTGCAAAATTATCTCTCACTGCTCCACCACTGTTTAGTCTATGCGGGGAAAACCTTCAATGCCTGGCACTGACAATACCAATTTGTTGACATGTATGGTGCTAGTTAAAATATTCAGGGGCCCTGTCCTACATTTACACCACTAAATACTTGGCGCCAAATAACAATGTCTGAAAGTCAGCAGAGGAGCCCACCCCTGTACCTAAGTATGCCACCTGTTTTTTTTTGCAAGACATTAACATCTATTTATTATTTTGGAGTACTGTGTCAGACACTCCTTCCAATTGTCCTCCGCTGACCACAGCAATGCTGCAAGTGTACCCCTGGAACCAATTTAAACCTGCATAGAGCCAACTTTTTTTATTTTAGGCTTAGTTAGTCTGTCTGCGGTCCCTCCTTCCAATACTCCTCTGCTGACCAGACCAATGCTGTCTGTGCACCCCTGCAACATAATTAAACCTGCATTGAGCCTAATTTTTTCATTTTAGGCCTACTAAGTCTGTCTGCGGTCCCTCCTTCCAATTGTCCTCCGCTGACCACAGCAATGCTGCCTGTGTACCCCTGTAACCTAATAAAACCTGCATTGAGCCAACTTTTTTAATTTAAGGTCTAGTAAGTCTGTCTGCGGTCCCTCCTGACAATCATCCTCCGCTGACCACACCAATGCTGCCTGTGCACCCCTGCAACATAATGAAACCTGCATTGAGCCTAATTTTTTTTATTTTAGGCCTACTAAGTCTGTCTGCGGTCCCTCCTTCCAATTGTCCTCCGCTGACTACACCAATGCTGCCTGTGCACCCCTGCAACCTAATAAAACCTGCATCGAGCCAACTTTTTTAATTTAAGGCCTAGTAAGTCTGTCTGCGGTCTCTCCTGACAATTGTCCTCCGCTGACCACACCAATGCTGCCCGTGTACCCCTGTAACCTTTGTGGTGTAAGGCCTACTACTAGTGTCTGTCTGCGCCACTCAATACAGCTGTCCTCCTCTTAAAAAAGCTGAGCTGCAATTTTCAATTTTTCAGCCTATTGGAATTAGAAAACTGCATTGGGGCCACAAGTTTGGTTGGGTTCTACAAACAGTGTCTGAAGCTCCAAGGTGTTCTCCAGGTTTACTTGCCTTAGCTTCAATCTTCAGGCTCTCATTAAGTAGTTGTTAATATAACACTACATTAGGCCTACAAGTTTGGTTGGGTTCTACAAACGGTGTCTGCCGCTCCAAGGTGTTCTCCAGGTTGCCTTTCCTGAGCTTCTATCTTGAGGCTCTCGTTAAATAGTTTTAATCTAACAACTGCATTGGGGCTACAAGTTAGGTTGGGTTCTACAAACGGTGTCTGCCGCTCCAACGTGTTCTCCAGGTTGCCTTTCCTGAGCTTCTATCTTGAGGCTCTCGTTAAATAGTTTTAATCTAACAACTGCATTGGGGCCACAAGTTTGGTTGGGTTCTACAAACGGTGTCTGCCGCTCCAAGATGTTCTCCTGGTATTTTATTCCTGAGCTTCGATCTTCAGGCTTTCGGCCTATATTTTTAATAAGAAACTACATTTGGGCTACTAGTTTGGTTGGGGCCTACTAATGGTGTCTGCCGCTCCTTGGTGTTCTCCTGGTTTGTTTTCCTGAGCTTCGATCTTCAGGCTTTCGGCCTATATTTTAAAATAAGAAACTGCATTTGGGCTACTAGTTTGGTTGGGGCCTACTAACGGTGTCTGCCGTTGCTTGGTGTTCTCCTGTTTTGTTTTACTGAGCTTCGATCTTCAGGCTTTCGGCCTATATTTTTAATAGGCAACTGCATTTGGCCTACTAGTTTGGTTGGGGTGTAATAACGGTGTCTGCCGCTCCTTGGTGTTCTCCACTTTGCAAATACTAGCTTCAATCTTCAGGCTTTTGGCCTATTTTTTTAAAATAGGAAACTGTATTTGGGCTACTAGTTTGGTTGGGGCGTAATAACGGTGTCTGCTGCTCCTTGGTGTTCTCCACTTTGCTAAAACTAGCTTCAATCTTCAGGCTTTCGGCCTATTTTTAAAAATAGGAAACTGCACTTGGGCTACTAGTTTGGTTGGGGCCTACTAACGGTGTCTGCCGCTCCTTGGTGTTCTCCTGGTTTGTTATCCTGAGCTTCGATCTTCAGGCTTTCGGCCTAATTTTAAAAATAGGAAACTGCATTTGGGATACTTGTTTGGTTGGGGCCTACTAACGGTGTCTGCGGCTCCTTGCTGTTCTCCTTCACTGAACAAAGCAGTGCCGCCTGTTTAATACTGGTACCAATTTTGAATTGCATTTAGCTTACTTACTTATTTGGGCCTACTCACGGTGTCAGCCTCTCATTACAGTTGTCCTCCACTGAACAAAGCAATGCCGCCTGGTTAGTCCTGTTACCAACTTTGAACTGCATTTAGCCCACTTTATTATTTGGGCCTATATCTGTGTTTTCTTCTCATCCTGCCCATTGCCCAGCCAGTGCTAGATGAGTCTGCTGGTACATTGACCCAGACCACTACATTCCCCTTGCACGCTACACAGCCAGAATCTGACCCTGCTGAAAGTCAGGTTCCTATTCCTGCATACTATACCACCTTACACGGGGACAAAGAGGAAGGTGCAGATGAAAGTGCAGGTTCCTTCATCAGGTGGGGGGGCATACTCATTGGCGACGTCACTGGCACAGGGCCCCTCATAGTACGCAAAAGTGTCGCTGCCGGTGGGAGGCGCCCCCGCCGTGCAAACACACCGCCGTACTTTGAGGGGCCCTGTGCCAGTGCCAATGCGAACGAGTGGGCCCCCCCTGCTTGCTCAGGATCACAGCACTTGCAACGTTGAAATACTTACCTCTCCCTGCTCCACCGCCGTGACGTAGTCCATGTTTCCTGGGCCCACTAATTACTTGAACCAGCCCTACCCCCCACAACTTTAGCCAATTGACCCCCAATTTCCAATGCCTAACTATTATTATAAGGTAAATTAAGATTGACAAGCTTCAGTAACAAGAATGGATGTTTTTGCCATTAAAATGGGCACTGTAGGTGTTTTCCTGGCCTCCACTCACTGCCGACTATGCTTCCCCATTGACTTGCATTGGGTTTCATGTTTCGGTCGATCCCCGACTTTTCGCGATAATCGGCCGATTTCACTCGACTCGACTTTTGAGATAGTCGGGTTTCGCGAAACCCGACTCTACCATATAAAAGTAAAAGTCGCTCAACCCTAGTTGAATGTATAAAAGAAAACACAAACATACAACATACATACAACATACTAGATACATACATACAACATACTACATACAGTACAGACCAAATGTTTGGACACACCTTCTCATTTAAATATTTTTCTGTATTTTCATGTCTCTGAAAATTGTACATTCACACTGAAGGCATCAAAACTATGAATTATCACTTGTGGAATTATATACTTGACAAAAAAGTGTGAAACAACTGAAAATATGTCTTATATTCTAGGTTCTTCAAAGTAGCCACCTTTTGCTTTGATGACTGCTTTGTACACTCTTGGCATTCTCTTGATGAGCTTCAAGAGGTTACCGGGAATGGTCTTCCAACAATCTTGAAGGAGTTCCCAGAGATGCTTAGCAATTGTTGGCCTTCACTCTGCGGTCCAGCTCACCCCAAACCATCTCGATTGGGTTCAGGTCTGGTGACTGTGGAGGCCAGGTCATCTGGCGTAGCACCCCATCACTTTCCTTCTTGGTCAAATAGGCCTTACACAGCCTGGAGGTGTGTTTGGGGTCATTGTCCTGTTGAAAAATAAATGATGGTCCAACTAAACGCAAACCGGATGGAATAGCATGCCGCTGCAAGATGCGGTGTGATGTTTTAGGATGAAAAAGTAGACCCTCTGGACCGCGGCAACGAACCCCTCATGGACGAGCTAACCAGATGGACCACCCCCTATACAGGGAGAGTTAGGGGCAGGCCCGTGAGGGACTATCACCACGGGAGCTGGGGGACCAAGACGGAAAAAGAAGGAACACTATGCTGACGGGAGCAACAGGGGCTAGGGAAATAGCAAGGACCCACAGAAGATGCAAGGACACAGAGACTGGCAGGAGTACCGCAGAGATAAAGGAGCTGACAGGAACACCGCAGGGACACAGAAACCGGCAGGGTACTGTAGAGACGGAGAGGCTGGCAGGAACAATGCAGGGACACAGGAACGGGCAGGATACTGCAGAGACAGAGACAGAAACCCAAAGTCAGAGAGCACGGGAATGCACAGAGACCTCAGGCAGCCTAAGGCACTAGAATGCACTAAAGACCATAGGCACAGGAGAGAGGAAGAGGCGGGTATATGTAGCAGGGCTGCGCATTACCTCTGGGTGAGAGTCCTCCAGTACGATAGAGAGGACAGGAAGCGCTGGAGGAAGACTAGAAGTGCGCATGCGCAGCACTGAACCTGGCCTGCGCGCACCGGACGAGCAGCAGAGGTCGGGAGCGAGCGCTGGAGGAGAGACACTGCAGCAGAGGAGCCGCGCCGGGACGCCAAGGACACGTAAGTATGACAGGGCGCAGCAGGCGAGAGCAGCAGCGGCGTGACACTGTGGTAGCCATGCTGGTTCAATATGCATTCAATTTTGAATAAATCCCCTACAGTGTCACCAGCAAAGCACCCCCACACCATCACACCTCCTCCTCCATGCTTCACGGTGGGAACCAGGCATGTAGAGTCCATCCGTACACCTTTTCTGCATCGCACAAAGACACGGTGGTTGGAACCAAAGATCTCAAATTTGGACTCATCAGACCAAAGCACAGATTTCCACTGGTCTAATGTTCATTCCTTGTGTTCTTTAGCCCAAACAAGTCTCTTCTACTTGCTGCCTGTCCTTAGCAGTGGTTTCTTAGCAGCTATTTTACCATGAAGGCCTGCTGCACAAAGTCTCCTCTTAGCAGTTGTTGTAGAGATGTGTCTGCTGCTAGAACTCTGTGTGGCATTGATCTGGTCTCTAATCTGAGCTGCTGTTAACCTGCAATTTCTGAGGCTGGTGACTCGGATAAACTTTTCCTCAGAAGTAGAGGTGACTCTTGGTCTTCCTTTCCTTGCGTAGTCCTCATGTGAGCCAGTTTCTTTGTAGCGCTTGATGGTTTTTGCCACTGCACTTGGGGACACTTTCAAAGTTTTCCTAATTTTTTGGATTGACTGACCTTCATTTCTTAAAGTAATGATGGCCACTCGTCTATTCTGTAGGACTATCAGCTGTGCATCCACCAGACTTCTGCACAACACAACTGATGGTCCCAACCCAATTTATAAGGCAAGAAATCACACTTATTAAACCTGACAGGGCACACCTGTGAAGTGAAAACCATTCCCGGTGACTACCCCTTTGAAGCTCATCAAGAGAATGCTAAGAGTGTGCAAAGCAGTCATCAAGCAAAAGGTGGCTACTTTGAAGAACCTAGATATAAGACATATTTTCAGTTGTTTCACACTTTTTTGTCAAGTAAATAATTCCACAAGTGATAATTCATAGTTTTGATGCCTTCAGTGTGAATGTACAATTTTCAGAGACATGAAAATACAGAAAAATATTTAAATGAGGTGTGTCCAAACTTTTGGTCTGTACTGTACATACAACATACTACATACATACAACATACTACATACTACATACATGCAACATACATACAACATGCAACATACATACAATATGCAACATACATGCAACATACTACGTACATGCAACATATACTGCATACATGCAACATACATACTACATACATGCAGCATACATGTAGCATGCAACATACATACAACATGCAACATACTACATAAATGCAACATACTACATAAATGCAACATACTACATACATGCAACATACTACATACATACAACATGCTACATACATACTACATGCTACATACATACTACATACAACATACTACATACATACAACATACGTGCAACATCTAGAAATATAGTACATACAACAGAGTACATACTCACCATCACTTGTCACTTTGATCCCGGAAGCCAGTGTCACCTGTAAAAAATATTAAAATAATAAACAAACACTATACTCCCTGATCCGCAGAAATCCAATTAAAACGAGTGTCCCACGATGATCTCCCATGGAGAGCAGCAGCATCAGCTGATGTGACCGCTCTCCAGGGGCTCCAGGAATACAATGACGGAAGGTATCCTTCCGCACTGTATTCCTCCACCACTATTAAAAAATAGTCCCTAGTCTCACTTGTGGCACTGCTGTGTGAGAAAGTTCCCAAGCAGCAATGCCATAAAGTGAGACCCTGAACTAAGGTAACCTCTTCAGTGATGCACTGCAGGAGCCATTGTCTCCTGTCAGTGTGTCACTGGAGGGCCTATAGAGCGGTGACATCACCCGATGTCACTGTTCTATAGGGGAGATCGTCGTGTGACATTTGTTATTAATTGGACTGCGTCGGACAGGGAGCATACGGTTTATTATTTTCAATTTTTTACAGGCGATCGAGTATGGTAAGTATGGTTAAATTAAGAATCTTAAAATACTTTCTTCTGGCTGTGTCTTTATTTTTTTTAAACTCTTTCACTACTCTACGATTAATAATGGATAGGCGTCTTATTGACGCCTCTCCATTATTAACCTGGCTTAATGTCACCTTACAATAGGAAGGTGACATTAACCCCTTATTACCCCATATCCCACCATTACTCGGGAGTGGGAAGAGAGGGGCTAAGTGCCGGAATTGGCACATCTTACAGATGCGCCATTTCTGGGGCGGCTGGGGGCTGGTATTTGTAGCCGTTTCCATTAAACGTTCAGTAAGAAACATAGGCCTTTCTATTATATATCTATGGATATATCTATAGATATATCCATAGATAAATCTATATATCTATACATGGATATCTATGGATATATGTATAGATATATCTATAGATATAACTATGGCTATATCAATCTATAGATATATTTATAGATAGATAAATATATCTGTAGATACATAAATATATCTATTCATATATCTATCTGGCTACTTTCACACATCAGGTTTTTGCCATCAGGCACAATCCGGCGAGTTTTGAAAAAACGGATCTGTGTTTTTTTTTTCTGCCGGATCCGTTTTTTTTCATAGAGTTTTATTAGCGCCGGATTGCGCCTGATGGCCACACGTTTCATCCATTTTTTGCCAGATCCGTCAGAACAGCTGTTTCCAGCGGACGGAGAAAACGTACAGAAAAACTTTTTTATGTCTGGCAAAAAAACGCGCAGCGACGGATCTGGCGAAAAAAACGTATGAAACTGAGATGTGACATGATGAATCCGGCCTCTGAATTCAGTTTTTCATGCACTTTTTCCATTGAAATCATGTACATTTTCCATTCTCTCTCAAAAAAACGGATCAGTTGCATCAGTTTTTCACTATTTGCAACGGATCCGTTTTTTCAAAAATTCTCCGGATCCTGCCTGATGGATAGACGTAGATAGATATATGGATAATTAGGCTACTTTCACACATCAGCTTGTTTCTGTCAGGCAGGATCAAGCAAATTTTTGAAAAAACGGATCCGTTGCAAATAGTGAAAAACTGATGCAACTGATCCGTTTGTTTTTTTTAGAGAGAGCGAGAGAGAGAACGAAGATGTGCATGATTTCAATGGAATAAATGCGTGAAAAAACGGATTTGGAGGCCGGATTCATCATTTCACATCTTAGTTTCATACATTTTTCGCCGGATCCATCGTTGTGCGTTTCTTCGCCGGACAGAAAAAACTTTCCTCTGTACGTTTTCTCTGTCTGCCGAAAACAGTTTCTTTTGATGGATCCGGCAAAAAACGGATGAAACGTGTGGCCATCAGGCGCAATCCGGCGCTAATACAACTCTATGAGAAAAAAATGGATCCGGCGGAAAAAAAACAGATCTGTTTTTTTCAAAACTCACCAGATTATGCCTGACGGCAAAAACCTGATGTGTGAAAGTAGCCTAACTATCCATATATCCATCTACATCTATCTATCTCATTACATCTATCTATCTACATCTATCTATCTCATTATATCTATCTATCTACATCTATCTATCTCATTACATCTATCTATCTCTATCTATCTATCTGTCTGTCTATCTGTCTATCTGTCTGTCTATCTGTCTGTCTATCTGTCTGTCTGTCTGTCTGTCTGTCTGTCTGTCTATCTGTCTGTCTGTCTATCTATCTGTCTGTCTATCTGTCTGTCTATCTGTCTGTCTATCTGTCTGTCTGTCTATCTGTCTGTCTATCTGTCTGTCTGTCTGTCTATCTGTCTGTCTGTCTATCTGTCTATGTGTGTAATAGAGTGTGGGTTGGACAAATGTAAAAGAGGAGGTTTTGACAAGACATGACATCACAAATCTTTTTTTTTTTGTTAACGCATACAAACCGCATCAAAACCGTGCAAAAAACGAATAAAAAGCGCATCTGCGTTTTCTGCCAAGAGCTGCGATTTAGTGCAGAAAAATCCGTAGGCAAATCTGCAACGTGTGCACATACCCTAAATTGGAAAAAACTCACCCATTCTGGTCTATAGGTGTGTAAAAAGTTCAGCATCTGATTTTTAAACATACATTGCAATTCTGTAACATAGGAAACTGTAAAGGGTCTGTAAATGATTAATAGCTGCTGCTGCTGCTGTAAAAAAACGAATTGTACACAGACTGCATTTTATTTCCTCTTTCTGTGGCTTTGCATTTCATTTTAGTGCAGGAACTCGCAAGAATGAGGACTCTTGTTGTGGATTGCAAGCTTGCGTATTGTGGTCAAAATATCGACCAATACCTCTTAAAGGGAACCTGTCACCCCCAAAATCGATGGTGAGGTAAGCTCACCGTCATCAGGGGTTTATCTACAGCATTCTGTAATGCTGTAGATAAGCCCCTGATGACGGTGAGCTTACCTCACCATCGATTTTGGGGGTGACAGGTTCCCTTTAAATATAATATATATTTTATATATTTTTCTGCAAGTTATATTTTTATTGAAGGTGCTGCCAACCCATCAATGTTGACCTTGTAAAACTAGGGTGTGTGCCCTGGTAGGGTGCACTTATATTTTTGTAGGTAATCTAATAATATGGGTGTCACTAAGCTGTCTGATGGCGACTTTCAACAGAAAGTCTGCAATTTGCATACCATATCCACGCATGACTTTCCCAAATTATTTTTCAACAAATTATATTAAGTAGAATTTTTTTCAGAATTGTAATAATAAAAAATGAGGTGTTAAATCTGATAGCTACTCTTTAAGGCCGGTTTCACACGCCAGTGGCTCTGGTACGTGTGGTGACAGTTTCCTCACGTACCGGAGACACTGACTCACGTAGACACATTAAAATAAATGTGTCTCTGCACATGTCAGCGAGTTTTCACGGACCGTGTGTCCGTTTGCAAAACACGGAGACATGTCAGTGTTTGTGGGAGCACACGGATCGCATGGACCCATTAAAGTTAATGGGTCCGTGTAAACACGTACCGCACACGGATGCTGTTCGTGTGCCGCCTGAGGACCACACGGAACAGTGCTACAGTAAGTGCTGCCCCCTGTGTGTGGTGCTGAAGCCGCCATTCATCCCTTCTGTCCTGCTCTGCTGAAAGCAGCGCTCGCAGAAGAGAAGGGATGAAAGATCAAGTTGTTTTTTTTTTGTTTAATTTAAAGTTTGGGGTCACCTCCCATCTCCCATCCCTCCCCACCCCCCGCACGACCGCCCGCTTGCAGAGAAATACTCACCCAGCTCCCGCGATGCCTCCTCTCAGCGCCACAGCTTGTCCTGTGTGAACGTCACGTGGTACCGCTCATTACAGTGATGAATATGCGGCTCCACCCCTATGGGAGGTGGAGCTGCATATTCATCACTGTAATATGCGGTACCACATGACCGCTCACAAAGGACAGGCGCTGCCGACGCTGACAGGAGGTATCACGGGAACTGGGTGACTATTTCTCTGCAAGCGGGCGGGCGCACGGGGGGTGGGAGCCGGGAGGTGACTCCAAACTTTATTTTTAATTAAAAAAAACCTTGATTTTTTCATTCCTTCTCTCCAGCGAATGCTGCTGGGGAGAAGGAATGAATGCCGGCTTCAGCACCAAAAGCAGGGGACAGCGCTTAACTGTAGCGCTGTCTCCTGCATGGTCCGTGTGGTCCTCAGTCGTCACACAGCTGCCGCACGTGTGCCACACTGATGTGCCACGTGAGCACATGAACACACGGATAACTCCGGTACTGGAATTATCTGGACGTGTGAGACTGGCCTAAAGCAGTACAAGAAATAATCATCTAGCCAACTGCACTTTTAAGCACGCAGAATGAATGATAGATAGTTCTGTGCACATGAACTGTCATTGTTTTCAGTACAGGATGATGTACTGCCGGGAACTAGGATTTTTTAAGCAGGTCAGGTGACTACAATGGTCAATTAATAGGAAACAAGCCTTACATTTAACACTCATTCACGTTAACCTGCTAGTGTAAATCCACTCTTAAGAGGAGGCAAGCACTGACAAATGTAAGATTATTCGCTTTGGATAGGAGATCAAATATTACCATTACAAACTAAATTAGAAAACACTGGGTATAAGGCTGCCGTCACACTAGCAGTATTTGGTCAGTATTTTACATCAGTATTTGTAAGCCAAAACCAGGAGTGGAGCAATTAGAGGAAAAGTATAATAGAAGCATATGAACCACTTCTGCATTTATCACACACTCATGGTTTTGGCTTACAAATACTGATGTAAAATACTGACCAAATACTGCTAGTGTGACGGCAGCCTCAATGTCATTAATGGTTCTTGAGGAACAAAAATTGGTATCAAGCAGTGGCAGGCAGCTACTGTCAAGATAAATGAGTTCATGTGACACAGATGCAGAAGACGAGAACAAAGTTTTAAGGCAAACAACAAAGTGATGATACCATCTGGAGCATGACGATTGGGCAATAATCCAATCTAATCTGGATTGATGAGTGAGATTAGTATACTGAACCCATTGTTAGAAAGAATTATAGCATATACCGTAGTTTAACATGCGAGTTCAAGTGAAATCAGATGGAACTTTGCTACTATGAAGGAGTCCCCCTCAGCCTAAAGCTCGTTTTCACACATCCATGATTCACGTGAGTATGGCTGTGTGAGGGCTTGTTTTTTGAAGGACAAGTTGTACTTTTGAACGACACCATTGGTTTTACCATATATTGTACTGGAAAACTGGAAATAAATTCCAAGTGCTGTGAAATTGCAAAAAAAGCAATTCTACAATTGTGCTTTTTATGTTTTTAAAATGTTAACTAAATGCTAAAACTGACCTGCCATTAAGATTTCACCAGGTCAGTGCGAGTATGCAAATAACAAACATGTGTAGATTATTTTTTATTTAACCCCTTCATGACCCAGCCTATTTTGACCTTAACCCCTCTGTGACCTTAGACGTACTATCCCGTCGAGGTGCCCTGGGCTTATCTGACCCTGGACGGGATAGTACGTCATAGCCGATCGGCCGCGCTCACGGGGGGAGCGCGGCCGATCGCGGCCGGGTGTCAGCTGCTTATCGCAGCTGACATCCGGCACTATGTGCCAGGAGCGGTCACGGACCGCCCCCGGCACATTAACCCCTGGCACACCGCGATCAAAGATGATCGCGATGTGCCGGCGGTGCAGGGAAGCACCGCGCAGGGAGGGGGCTCCCTGCGGGCTTCCCTGAGCCCCCCGCAGCAACGCGATGTGATCGCGTTGCTGCGAGGGTCTCCTCACCTCCCTCCCTGCTCGAGCCCCGGATCCAAGATGGCCGCGGATCCGGGTCCTGCAGGGAGGGAGGTGGCTTCACAGAGCCTGCTCAGAGCAGGCACTGTGAAGCAGCCTGCACTCCTATCAGATCAGTGATCTGACAGAGTGCTGTGCAAACTGTCAGATCACTGATCTGTGATGTCCCCCCCTGGGACAAAGTAAAAAAGTAAAAAAAAAATTTTCCAAATGTGTAAAAAAAATAAAAAAAAATATTCCAAAATAATGAAAAAAAAAAAAAAATATTATTCCCATAAATACATTTCTTCATCTAAATAAAAAAAAAAAAACAATAAAAGTACACATATTTAGTATCGCCGCGTCCGTAACGGCCCGACCTATAAAACTGGCCCACTAGTTAACCCCTTCAGTAAACACCGTAAGAAAAAAAAAAAAAAAACGAGGCAAAAAACAACGCTTTATTATCATACCGCCGAACAAAAAGTGGAATAACACGCGATCAAAAGGACAGATATAAATAACCATGGTACCGCTGAAAGCGTCATATTGTCCCGCAAAAAAAGAGCCGCCATACAGCATCATCAGCAAAAAAATAAAAAAGTTATAGTCCTGAGAATAAAGCGATGCAAAAATAATTATTTTTTCTGTAAAATAGTTTTTATCGTATAAAAGCACCAAACCATAAAAAAATGATATAAATGAGGTATCGCTGTAATCGTACTGACCCGAAGAATAAAACTGATTTATCAATTTTACCAAACGCGGAACGGTATAAACGCCTCCCCCAATAGAAATTCATGAATAGCTGGCTTTTGGTCATTCTTCCTCACAAAAATCGGAATAAAAAGCGATCAAAAAATGTCACGTGCCCAAAAATGTTTTCAATAAAAACGTCAACTCGTCCCGCAAAAAACAAGACCTCACATGACTCTGTGGACCAAAATATGGAAAAATTATAGCTCTCAAAATGTGGTATTGCAAAAAATATTTTTTGCAATAAAAAGGGTCTTTCAGTGTGTGACGGCTGCCAATCATAAAAATCCGCTAAAAAACTCGCTATAAAAGTAAATCAAACCCCCCTTCATCACCCCCTTAGTTAGGGAAAAAAAAAAAAAAAATGTATTTATTTCCATTTTCCCATTAGGGCTAGGGTTAGGGCTAGGGTTAGGGCTAGGGCTAGGGTTAGGGCTAGGGTTAGGGCTAGGGCTAGGGTTAGGGCTAGGGCTAGGGTTAGGGCTAGGGTTAGGGCTAGGATTAGGGTTAGGGTTAGGGTTGGGGCTACAGTTAGGGTTGGGGCTAAAGTTAGGGTTAGGGTTTAGATTACATTTACAGTTGGGAATAGGGTTGGGATTAGGGTTAGGGGTGTGTCAGGGTTAGAGGTGTGGTTAGGGTTACCGTTGGAATTAGGGTTAGGGGTGTGTTTAGATTAGGGTTTCAGTTATAATTGGGGGGTTTCCACTGTTTCGGCACATCAGGGGCTCTCCAAACACGACATGGCGTCCGATCTCAATTCCAGCCAATTCTGCGTTGAAAAAGTAAAACAGTGCTCCTTCCCTTCCGAGCTCTCCTGTGTGCCCAAACAGGGGTTTACCCCAACATATGGGGTATCAGCGTACTCAGGACAAATTGGACAACAACTTTTGTGGACCAATTTCTCCTGTTACCCTTGGGAAAATACAAAACTGGGGGCTAAAAAATAATTTTTGTGGGAAAAAAAATATTTTTTATTTGCATGGCTCTGCGTTATAAACTGTAGTGAAATACTTGGGGGTTCAAAGCTCTCACAACACATCAAGATGAGTTCCTTAGGGGGTCTACTTTCCAAAATGGTGTCACTTGTGGGGGGTTTCTACTGTTTAGGTACATTAGGGGCTCTGCAAACGCAATGTGACGCCTGCAGACCATTCCATCTAAGTCTGCATTCCAAATGGCGCTCCTTCCCTTCCGAACCCTCCCATGCGCCCAAACGGTGGTTCCCCCCCACATATGGGGTATCAGCGTACTCAGGACAAATTGGACAACAACTTTTGTGGTCCAATTTCTCCTGTTACCCTAGGGAAAATACAAAATTGGGGGCAAAAATATAAATTTTTGTGAAAAAATATGATTTTTTATTTTTACGGTTCTGCATTACAAAACTTCTGTGAAGCACTTGGTGGGTCAAAGTGCTCACCACACCTCTAGATAAGTTCCTTAGGGGGTCTACTTTCCAAAATGGTGTCACTTGTGGGGGGTTTCAATGTTTAGGCACATCAGTGGCTCTCCAAACGCAACATGGCGTCCCATCTCAATTTCTGTCAATTTTGCATTGAAAAGTCAAACTGCGCTCCTTCCCTTCCGAGCTCTCCCATGCGCCCAAACAGTGGTTTACTGCCACATATGGGGTATCAGCGTACTCAGGACAAATTGGACAACAACTTTTTGGGTCCAATTTCTCCTGTTACCCTTGGTAAAATAAAACAAATTGGAGCTGAAGTAAATTTTTTGTGTAAAAAAGTTAAATGTTCATTTTTATTTAAACATTCCAAAAATTCCTATTAAACACCTGAAGGGTTAATAAACTTCTTGAATGTGGTTTTGAGCACCTTGAGGGGTGCAGTTTTTAGAATGGTGTCACACTTGGGCATTTTCTATCATATAGACCCCTCAAAATGACTTCAAATGAGACGTGGTCCCTAAAAAAAAAAATGGTGTTGTAAAAATGAGAAATTGCTGGTCAACTTTTAACCCTTATAACTCCCTAACAAAAAAAAATTGGTTCCAAAATTATGCTGATGTAAAGGAGACATGTGGGAAATGTTACTTATTAAGTATTTTGTGTGACATATCTCTGTGATTTAATTGCATAAAAATTCAAAGTTTGAAAATTGCGAAATTTTCAAAATTTTCGCCAAATTTCCGTTTTTTTCACAAATAAACGCAGGTACTATCAAAGAAATTTTACCACTATCATGAAGTACAATATGTCACGAGAAAACAATGTCAGAATCACCAGGATCCGTTGAAGCGTTTCGGAGTTATAACCTCATAAAGGGACAGTGGTCAGAATTGTAAAAATTGGCCTGGTCATTAACGTGCAAACCACCCTTGGGGGTAAAGGGGTTAATGACCTGGCCATTTTTTGCAATTCAGACCTGTGTCCTTTTATGAGGTAATAACTCAGGAACGCTTCAACAGATCCTAGCGATTCTGAGAATGTTTTTGCGTGACATATTGAGCTTCATGTTAGTAGTAAATTTAGGACGATAATTTTTGCGTTTATTTGTGAAAAAGTCAGAAATTTGGCAAAAATTTAGAAAATTTCACAATTTTCAAATTTTGAATTTTAATTCTGTTAAACCAGAGAGTTATTTGACACAAAATAGTTAATAAATAACATTACCCACATGTCTACTTTACATTAGCACAATTTTGGAAAGAAAATTATTTTTTGCTAGGACGTTATAAGAGTTAAAATTTGACCAGCGATTTCTCATTTTTACAACAAAATTTACAAAACCATTTTTTTAGGGACCACCTCACATTTGAAGTTAGTTTGAGGGGTCTATATGGCTGAAAATACCCAAAAGTGACACCATTCTAAAAACTGCACCCCTCAAGGTGCTCAAAACCACACTCAAGAAATTTATTAACCCTTCAGGTGCTTCACAGCAGCAGAAGCAATATGGAAGGAAAAAATGTACATTTCACTTTTTAGTCAGAAAAATGATCTTTCAGCAACAATTTTTGTATTTTCACAAGGGTAAAATGAGAAACTGGTCACCGAACGTTATTCTACAATTTGTTCTGAGTACGCAGATACCCCACATGTGGGGGGGAACCACTGCTTGGACGCACGACAGGGCTCGTAAGGGAAGGAGCGCCATTTGACTTTTTGAATGAAAAATTTGCTCCAATCTTTAGCGAACACCATGTCGCATTTGGAGAGCCCCTGTGTGCCTAAATATTGGAGCTCCCAAACAAGTGACCCCATTTTGGAAACTAGACCCCCCAAGGAACTTCTCTAGATGCATAGTGAGCTGTTATGAAAGGCAATTCAGTATCACAATGGACATGGAGGTCAGAGCACATACAGTGATCTGACAATAACCCAAAATAATAGAACGAGCTCTGAGACGTGGGAACTCTGCAGACCGCAATCCCTGATCCTCTCCAAACACAACTAGAGGTAGCCGTGGATTGCGCCTAACGCTCCCTATGCAACTCGGCACAGCCTGAGAAACTAACTAGCCTGAAGATAGAAAAAATAAGCCTACCTTGCCTCAGAGAAATACCCCAAAGGAAAAGGCAGCCCCCCACATATAATGACTGTGAGTAAGATGAAAAGACAAACGTAGGGATGAAATAGATTCAGCAAAGTGAGGCCCGATATTCTAGACAGAACGAGGATAGGAAAGATAACTTTGCGGTCTACACAAAACCCTAAAGAAAACCACGCAAAGGGGCAAAAAGACCCTCCGTACCGAACTAACGGCACGGAGGTACACCCTTTGCGTCCCAGAGCTTCCAGCAAAACAAATAGACAAGCTGAACAGAAAAAATAGCAACAAATAGCAAAGAAGCACTTAGCTATGCAGAGCAGCAGGCCACAGGAATGATCCAGAGAAACACAAGTCCAACACTGGAACATTGACAGGAAGCATGAATCAAAGCATTAGGTGGGGTTAAGTAGAGAAGCACCTAACGACCTCACCAGATCACCTGAGGAAGGAAACTCAGAAGCAGCAGTACCAGTTTCCTCCACAAACGGAAGCTCCCAGAGAGAACCAGCCAAAGTACCACTTGTGACCACAGGAGGGAGCTCTGCCACAGAATTCACAACAGTGAGCACTTTGAACCCCCAGGTGCTTCACAAATTGATCTGTAAAATGAAAAAGTACTTTTATTTCAGAAAAAATTTCTTTTAGCCTCAATTTTTTAATTTTCACATGGGCAACAGGATAAAATGGATCATAAAATTTTTTGGGCAATTTCGCCTGAGTACACCGATACCTCACATGTGGAAGTACACAACTGTTTGGGCACACGGCAAGGCTCGGAAGGGAAGGAGCGCCATTTGACTTTTTGAATGAAAAATTTGCTCCAATCTTTACCGAACACCATGTCGCATTTGGAGAGCCCCTGTGTGCCTAAATATTGGAGCTCCCGAACAAGTGACCCCATTTTGGAAACTAGACCCCCCAAGCAACTTATCTAGGTGCATAGTGAGCACTTTGAACCCCTAGGCGCTTCACAAATTGATCTGTAAAAATGAAAAAGCACTTTTTTTTTTTCACAAAAATTTTTTTTTAGCCTCAATTATTTCATTTTTACATGGGCAACAGGATAAATGGATCCTAAAATTTGTTGGACAATTTCTCCTGAGTACAGTGATACCTCACATGTGGGAGTAAACCACTGTTTGGGCACACAGCAGGGCTCGGAAGGAAAAGAGCGCCATTTTACTTTTTGAATGAAAAATTAGCTCCAATTATTAGCAGACACCATGTCGCATTTGGAGAGCCCCTGTGTGCCTAAACATTAGAGCTCCCCCACAAGTGACCCTATTTTGGAAATTAGACCTCCCAAGGAACTAATCTAGATGTGCAATGAGCACTTTGAACCCCCACGTGCTTCACAGATGTTTATAACGCAGAGCCGTGAAAATAAAAAATCATTTTTCTTTCCTCAAAAATTATTTTTTAGCCCGCAATTTTTTATTTTCACAAGAGTAACAGGAGAAATTGGACCCCAAAAGTTGTTGTCCAGTTTGTCCCGAGTACGCCGATACCCCATATGTGAGGGTAAACCACTGTTTGAGGCACACGTCAGGGCTCGGAAGGGAAGTAGTGATGTTTTGAAATGCCGACTTTGATGGAATGGTCTGCGGGTGTCACGTTGCGTTTGCAGAGCCCTTGATGTGCCTAAACAGTAGAAACCCCCACAAGTTACCCCATGTTGGAAACTAGACCCCCCAAGGAACTTATCTATATGTGTGGTGAGCACTTTAAACCCCCAAGTGCTTCACAGAAATTTATAACGCAGAGCCGTGAAAATAAAAAATATTTTTTTTCCCACAAAAATAACATTTTAGCCCCCATTTTGTTATTTTCCCAAGGGTAACAGGAGAAATTAGACCCCCAAAGTTGTTGTGCAATATTTCCTGAGTACGCTTATGCCCCATATGTTTGGGTAAACCACTGTTTGGGTGCACGTCGGGGCTCGGAAGGGAGGGAGCACCATTTGACTTTTTAAACGCAAGATTGGCTGGAATCAATGCTGGCGCCATGTCATGTTTGGAGACCCCTGATGAGCCTAAACAGTGGAAACCCCTCAATTCTAACTCCAACACTAACCCCAACACAACCCTACCCTAATCCCAACTCTAGCCATAACCTAATCACATCCCTAACCCCAACACACCCCTGACCACAACCCTAACCCCAACACACCCCTAACCCTAATCCCAACCCTAACCATAACCCTAACCACAAGCGTAACCCTAACCCCAACACATCCCTACCCTAATCCCAACTCTAGCCATAACCCTAATCACATCCCTAACCCCAACACACCCCTAACCACAACCCTAACCCCAACACACCCCTAACCTTAATCCCAACCATAACCCTAATCCGAACACTAACCCTAACCCCAACACACCCCTAACCCTAATCCCAACCCTAGCCCTAACCCTAATCCCAACCCTAACCATAACCCTAACCACAAGCTAACCCTAACCCCAACACACCCTTAATCCTAATCTTAACCCTATTTCTATCCCTAACACTAATTCCAACCCTAACCCTAAGGCTATGTGCTCACGTTGCGGATTCTTGTGAGGATTTTTCCGCACAGTTTTTGAAAAATCCGCAAGTAAAAGGTAGTGCGTTTTACCTGTGGATTTACCATGGATTTCCAGTGTTTTTTGTGCAGATTTCACCTGCGGATTCCTATTGAGGAGCAGGTGTAAAAAGCTGCGGAATCCGCACAAAGAATTGACATGCTGCGGAAAATACAACGCAGCGTTATCGCGCGGTATTTTCCGCACCATGGGCACAGCGGATTTGGTTTTCCATACGTTTACATGGTACTGTAAACGTGATGGAAAACTGCTACGAATCCGCAGCAGCCAATAAGCTGCGGATCCGCAGCCAAATCCACACCATGTGCACATAACCTAATTCTAACCCAAATTCTAACCCTAACCCTTGCAACCCTAGCCCTAGATCTAAACCTAACCCTAGTTCTAACCCTAACCCTTGTTCTAACCATAACCCTAGTTCTAACCATAACCCTAGTTCTAACCATAACCCTAGTTGTAATTAGAGATGAGCGGTGTTCGAGTCGAACTGTTTGCCAAATTCAAATTCAAGCTGTTTTGGGTGGTGTTCGAGTCGTTCGACGAACTCGAACAATTTGCTTAAAATTCGGCTGTTCGCATTTCTGTTCAATAACTGTTCATTCACCAATAGTGTTGAGCATTCCGATACCGCAAGTATCGGGTATCGGCCGATACTTGCGGTATCGGAATTCCGATACCGAGATCCGATACTTTTGTGGTATCGGGTATCGGTATCGGATACATAGAGATGTGTAAAATAAAGAATTAAAATAAAAAATATTGATATATTTACCTCTCCGGCGGCCCCTGGACTCAGCGCGGGTAACCGGCAGGCTTCGTTGTTCAAAATCAGCGCTTTTAGGACCTGAGAATCACGTCCCGGCTTCTGATTGGTCGCGGGCCGCCCATGTGACTGCCACGCGACCAATCACAAGCCGCTACGTCTTTGAAAGCCATTAACGCGCTCATTTTTAAAAATGAACACGTTAATAGCTTGCGGTGACGTCGCGGCTTGTGATTGGTCGCGTGGCGGTCACATGGGCGGCCCGCGACCAATCAGAAGCCGGGACGTGATTCTCAGGTCCTAAAAGCGCTGATTTTGAACAACGAAGCCTGCCGGTTACCCGCGCTGAGTTCAGGGGCCGCCGGAGAGGTAAATATATCAATATTTTTTATTTTAATTCTTTATTTTACACATCCCTATGGATCCCAGGGCCTGAAGGAGAGTTTCCTCTCCTTCAGACCCTGGGAACCATGAGAATACCTTCCGATACTTGATGTCCCATTGACTTGTATTGGTATCGGATATCGGTATCGGCGATATCCGATATTTTTCGGGTATCGGCCGATACTATCCGATACTTTCAAGTATCGGACGGTATCGCTCAACACTATTCACCAAAAGCCTAACTTGATTTGCACATTAAAACTGTTTATCATTGTTAATAGACTGTTTCAGTGTATAGTGGGCGGGGGGGCGGGGGATAGATCTGTGCTGAAATAATGCCGATCTCCATTTTATTTTTCCGCATTTACAGTGGGGCGGTGCAGTCTCTCAGCCTATCAGCAGTGCGCACACACACACAGCAATGTACATGTGATGCGCACAAGTAAGGGCATGTGTCATTGGCTGTATTGCCCTATAAGAACCAGCCACTTGCCCCGTCGCGACCATTTCCTCACTGCTGCAGCTTAGTGTTAGACGGCACCGCTGCTGCTGTGGGCGCTATACAGTCTAAGGCTGCCATCACACTAACAGTATTTGGTTAGTATTTTACATCAGTATTTGTAAGCCAAAACCAGGAGTGGGTGATAAATGCAGAAGTGATGCATATGTTTCTGTTATACTTTTCCTCTATTTGTTCCACTCCTGGTTTTAGCTTACAAATACTGATGTAAAATACTGACCAAATACTGCTAGTGTGACGGCAGCCTAAGAGTGTTTTTTTGGAGCAAATTTTCAGAGAAATAGGTTTAGGGAGTAGGGTGGAGTCGGGACTAGTTGTAATATCAGCCCTTTTCAGGGTAGGTTACAGCAGTTCATAGCACTGTTTGCCAGGCAGGTCTGTGCCAGTGCTGTGCAAGTGTTTGTAACAGCATTTGGTGTAATCTAGCTCAGCCAATCCTTTTGGGCTAGTAGCATTGTCTGATAGTCATCTGAGTAGCCCACCTGTGAAGCCAGCTACACCGCCTTTGTATCGCAATTTTTACTGCATCTAACCCAGTTAATAGTTTTGGGCCTAGGAGCAGTGTCTGCATGTCAGCAGAGTAGCCCAGCCACCCACCACTTGTTTACCTAAGTACTATTTTTAACGGCATCTGGCCCAGGAAATCCTTTTGGGCCTAGTAGAATTTAGTGCTACTCAGCAGCGTACCCCACCCATGAAGCAAGCTACACTGCCTGTTTACCTAACTACTATTTTGTAACAGCATCTAGCCCAGGAAATCCTTTTGGGCCTAGTAGAATTTAGTGCTACTCAGCAGAGTACCCCACCTATGAAGCAAGCTACACTGCCTGTTTACCTAACTACTATTTTGTAACAGCATCTAGCCCAGGAAATCCTTTTGGGCCTAGTAGAATTTAGTGCTACTCAGCAGCGTACCCCACCCATGAAGCAAGCTACACTGCCTGTTTACCTAACAACTATTTTGTAACAGCATCTAGCCCAGGAAATCCTTTTGGGCCTAGTAGAATTTGGTGCTTCTCAGCAGCGTACTTCACCCGTGAAGCAAGCTACACCGCCTGTTTACCTAAGTACTATTTTTTAACGGCATCTGGCCCAGGAAATCCTTTTGGGCCTAGTAGCAATTTCTGCTACTCAGCAGAGTACCCCACCCATGAAGCAAGCTACATCGCCTTCTTTCTTTCTCAATCTAACCCCTCGGCTCTGGGGTGTCCACTCTCCCTCCAGCTCTCTCCTTCTCACAGATGGACTACCGCGTGTTGTCACACTGTGGCGAATTTTTTGGGCCCAGGCATAAGAAGTCGTCGAGGTAATGGATAATATGAGCCGCCTTACAAACGTCCATGACGACACATTCAAGGAAGCAACTAAATGCCTCAAATAGTGAGCAGGATATGGAGCACCCCATGGGCAAACAGTGATCTATGTAGTATGGTCCTTCACAGAAGCAGCCCAATGGGAGGACACTATTTGGAGGCACAGGTAGTTACCGGAACGCCCCCTTAATGTCTGTTTTAGCCATTAGGGTTCCCCTTACCAACTTCTTGACCCGCCTGATTGCCTCGTCAAAGGAGGTACAATACATAGTACTGTACTTGGTTCCGCGTCGATGTTGTCATTTACTGACCTGCCCCTTGGATATGACAAATGGTGGATTAGTCTGAATGTATTGGGTTCATTTTTTGGCACAACTCCCAACGGGGGTACCACTACGTCTTCTAAGGAAAGTGTTCTGAATGGACCCACTGCCATTCTACCTAAAGATATTTATTTTTTTATTTTTTTTTGTCAAGACGTCTGGGTGTTGGTAGAGTGATTTTAGATTTTTACTCCAGCCTTTCTTGATTTTAGAAGGGCATGACATGCCTATATCTGTGTCTCCTCCTCCTTTTACTCTTCCACCTCTTTTCTTTTCGCATGACTATATGTAGTTGTGACTTTTCCATGTGTTTGTTGTGTCTTCTGAGCAGTTTGTCAGCTTTTGGACACCTCTTAAGGTGTTTTCTATGTATTTTCTATGTGTTTGTATGTGTTTGTGTTTGCCTGCCATTGGTTTCAATGGGGTTCAACGGTGTTCGTCGAACATTCGCCGAACATTCGTCGAACATGTCCAAGTTCGACGAACCGAACTCGAACACTAGGGAGGTGGCTCAACACTAGTTGTAACCCTAACCCTAGTTGTAACCCTAACCCTAGTTGTAACCCTAGCCATAACCCTAACCCTAGCCCTAACCCTACTGGAAAAATAAAAGTAAATATATTTTCTTTATTTTATTATTGTCCTTACCTATGGGGGTGATAAAGGGGGGTTTATTTATTATTTTTTTATTTTGATTGCAGTGATCAAAATGTACCTGGAATGAATCTGCCAGCCGGCAGATTCGGCGGGCGCACTGCGCATGCGCCCGCCATTTTGGAAGATGGCGGCGCCCATGCAGAAGACGGACGGACACCGGGAGGGACACCGGAGGTCAGAAAGTATGCGGGGGTGGGATTGGACAGCGGGGGGTGAGATCGGACTGCGGAGGGAGCAGACAGGAAGACGGAGGGGAGCGGAGCACAGGACAGGACGGAGGATGGGGCGGTGGATCGGTGGCGGGGGCAGATCGTGGTCTCCAA
This sequence comes from Ranitomeya imitator, assembly GCF_032444005.1. Lineage (NCBI taxonomy): Eukaryota > Metazoa > Chordata > Amphibia > Anura > Dendrobatidae > Ranitomeya > Ranitomeya imitator. The sequence continues at coordinate 342,195,034 of NC_091287.1, forward strand.
CCATGGCCGATGATATTGCAGCAATGGCCATGACTAGATTGTAATATTTCACCAATTTTTATTGGTGAAATATTACGATTGCTCTGATTGAAAGTGAAACGTCACTTTCAACAGCCATTCAGAGCGATCGTGGCCAGGGGGAGGAGGGGCAAAGCCACCCCCCTGGGCTTAAGTACCACTCCCCCTGTCCCTGCAGGTTGGGTGAAATTTCTGTTAATCCTTTCACCCGACCTGCAGGAGCGCGATCCGACCATGACGCATATGCTGCATCACAGGTCGGATTGGCACAGGTTTTCATGATGAATACGCTGCGTCACAGGTTGGGAAGGGGTTCAATTGTGAGAAAAAAAAAATCAAATGATAGGAAAAAAAAAAAAAAGCTGCCATTTTCCGAGATCCATAGCATCTCCATTTTTCAGGATCTGGGTGGGGGCTTAATTTTTGCATGCTGAGCTGTCTTTTTTTAGGGAAAATACAATGTTTTGATCGCCTGTTGTTGCATTTTAATGAAATGTTGCAGTGACCCAAAAACGTTATTCTGGCATTTTGATATTTTTTTCTTTTGTCATTTACCGATCAGATTAATTATTTTTATATTTGGAGGTCGAGTGTTTCTGAATGCAGCTATACCAAATATGTGTATTTTTTATTTTGTTTTCATTGTTTATTTTGAATGGTGTAAAAGGGGGTGATATCAACTTTTATATAGATATTAAAAAATATATTTTTAAAAACACTTTATTTTTACTTTTCACTTGCTTTAATAGTCTCTTTAGGAGACTTAAAGCTACAATCTTCTGATTGCTGGTGCCACAAAATGCTTTGTGTAGAAATAATGTTCATCCGCTATGAACACCGTCCATGGGGCGGCACTCATAGCATATCTGCAAAGACAACTACAGGGGACTCTTGCAGGGGGTCTCCTCTATCAGCATCCCTCGATCACGTGACAGGGACATCAAAGGGCGAGGTTTGTGACGCACTTCTGGCAAAGGCGTGTTAAATGCCGCTGTCAGAGACTGACAGTGGCATTTAACATGTAAACAGCAGCGGGTGGTTCGCGATTCCACCTGTGGCTGTCAGGGGCAAATGACAGCTGATAAAGTCATCTGTCATGTGATTAAATACATGCAGGCTCAGTGCTAGAGTCTGCATCAAAGAGGAGGAGGCGACCTATGACGTACCTATACATCCAAGGTCGTAAAAGGGTTAAACACAGAGCCAATATATCTATGTATTTCTTGGACTAACCATTTGAAAACTCATGTGGACAAAGGAATTTACCATCTTATCACCACATACACAAAAATACTAGTGATGAGCGAATATACTCGTTACTCGAGATTTCCCAAGCATGCTCGGGTGTCCCCCAAGTATTTTTTAGTGCTCGGAGTTTTAGTTTTTAGCGCCTCAGCTGAATGATTTACATCTGTTAGCCAGCATAATTACATGTGGGGGTTTCCTGGTTGCTAGGGAATCCCCACATGTACTTATGCTGGCTAACAGATGTAAATCATTCAGCTGCGGTGATGAAAACTAAATCTCCGAGCACTAAAAAATACTCGGAGGACACCCGAGCAGGGGCGTAACAACTGTGGTCACAGGGGTCGCAGCTGCGACTGGGCCCGAGCGTTTAAGGGTCCGCCCAGTCCAGCAAACAAGCAGACAAGTCACTGCACCCTGCTGGCCACGCCCACAGCTTCCCCAGACTTCCAGCAGTGTGCAGGACATGTGACCTAGCAGAAGGGCTGGGCGTGACTGTCACCGAAGCTTGACAGAGTTGGAAGGCAGCAGCTGGTGAGTGAAGCGGCTGTAAAGTGCTGATGTGCTGCTTATACCTCACACATACACATACATACACACACACACACACACACCTGTTCTGTGCGCACAGGACCTGTGATGAGGTCACAGGAGGGGAGGAGTCAGGGGGTCACATAATCAGTGGCCTCAGTGTATGCAGGACTCTGCTGCGCTTGATTGTCATGGTGCTGAATGAGGGGAAGTTTATGTGTGAGGTCCGGAGGGGTTTACAGTGTGGATGTAACAGAGCCGTGTGTGTACAAGGTGTACAGAGCGGAGCCATGTATATGTGTTGTGGAGCAATGTGTACGAGGTGTACGGAGCGGAGTCAGGTGTGTACGAGGTGTACAAAGCTGAGCCGAGGGTGAAAGAGGTGAGCGTAGTGGTGTATGTATGGGGTGTATGGAGTGGTTCTGCGTGTTTATGAGGTGTATGGAGCGAAGCAGCATGTGTACGGGGTGGACGGAGTGGAGAAGCGTGTGTATGGAGTGTACAAAGCGGAGCTGTGTGTGTGAGGTGTACAGAGATAATCCGCGGGTGTAAGGAGCGGAGCCTCGTGTGTCCAATGTGTTAGGAGCAGAGCCGCGTGCGTACAAGGTGTAAGGAGCAGAGCCGCGTGTGTACAAGGTGTAAGGGGCAGAGCCGCGTGTGTACAAGGTGTAAGGAGCAGAGCCGCGTGTGTGCAAGGTGTACGGAGCAGAGCCGCGTGTGTGCAAGGTGTACGGAGCAGAGCCGTGTGTGTGCAAGGTGTACGGAGCAGAGCCGTGTGTACGGGGTTCTTGGAGCGAAGCCGTGTGTGCAAGGTGTACGGAGCAGAGCCGTGTGTGCAAGGTGTATGGAGCAGAGCTGCGTGCGTACAAGGTGTAAGGAGCAGAGCCGTGTGTGTACAAGGTGTAAGGCGCAGAGCCGCGTGTGTACAAGGTGTAAGGTGCAGATCCGCGTGTGCGCAAGGTGTATGGAGCAGAGCCGTGTGTGTGCAAGGTGTACGGAGCAGAGCCGTGTGTGTACGGGGTTCTCGGAGCGAAGCCGTGTGTGCAAGGTGTACGGAGCAGAGCCGCGTGTGTACAAGGTGTACGGAGCAGAGCCGTGTGTGCAAGGTGTACGGAGCAGAGCCGCGTGTGTACAAGGTGTATGGAGCAGAGCTGTGTGTGCGGGGTTCTCGGAGCGAAGCGGTGTGTGCAAGGTGTACGGAGCAGAGCCACGTGTGTACAAGGTGTATGGAGCAGAGCCGTGTGTGTACGGGGTTCTCGGAGCGAAGCCGTGTGTGTACGGGCTGTAAATCTCCGAGTCGGGAAGAATGGTACACGGCTGTGGGCAGAGCCCAGCATGTGCACTGTGGGGGAGTATTGCGTGTACTCGCCAGCGTCAGAATGTGCAGTGCGCATGCTCCGGAGCCAACCAGTACACCCAATACACTCCCACACTGCACAGGTCCGGAAATGACGCACTGCAGCGTCATACCAGGAAGAAACAGCACACAGATTTCAAACGCCGGGAGTGCGCTTGGAATTAGAGCGAGGGAGGACATGAACGCCCAGAGTGTCTGCACTTCTGAAGACATCGCCCTAATTAGCATAGAGACATGTTAGTTATAAAATCATTTTTCTCAGCGATTACAGGGCAGTATTAGGTCAGGCTATACAACATTGCAACAAAACTATAGTGTGCAAAATGAATAGGGAAAATGTGAATTTCGGTGGGAAATATTTTGGCGCGGGGGGGCCCCATTTGAAAGTTCGCATCGGGGCCCCTCACTTTGTAGTTACGCCACTGCACCCGAGCATGCTCGGGAAATCTCGAGTAACGAGTATATTCGCTCATCAGTAAAAAATACATTTAGGATACGTTCCCACAATGAGCTTTTGGTGACTTTTTGAAGTTGCAGATTTTCTGCACCTGTTAATTTAGGTTACTTGCGTTTTTTCAATTGCCTTTTTTTACATGTGTTTTTATAGCAGTTTTGATGCTGTGGTTTTTGTCTTTTTTTGCTATGTCATGTTTTAAACAAACCTGCTTCATTTTTAATGCTTGCCATCATTTGACCTTGACAAAACTTTATTTATGTAGTCATGTACGGATTACATGTGTCTAAAGCTTTTCCGCTGAAGAAACGCACTAAAAATGCATGTGCGTTTTTACCTGCGGCTTTTCCGCATGCAATGTAAGTCTATAGGTAAAATCTGCACGTAAAGCTCCACGTATGCGCAAGAGAAACTGTCCTGTTGAGGATTTGAAACATGTACCGCAAGTCAGAGTAAAACAAAGCACAGAGGGCAGGAGATTTCTATAAATCCCATCCAATTTGCTGGAACTGTAAGGCGCTGCATTTATGAGGCAGTGTAAATGAGCAGCATTAAAAATTCACCAAATAACTCATTGTGGGCACACAGCCTTTGATATTTCTTGTGCTTCAGATTCAGGGGAGGGGAGGGAGTTTTCCCAAGAAGGAAAAGGTTTTGTTAACTGCAGATTCATGAATATATGAATGAGTGTGCAAATTGTACAATGAAGAATAGTAAATTGGAAATTGATTCGCTCTGTGTTGTGGATTGATGATTTTCTGACCGTTGGACAAATATAGAAAGGCAAGCACATTTTCTTCATTTGTTTGGCTAATAATTCAAGTAAGCCATATTGATATGTTGTTAGTATTTATGAGCTAAAAGTAATTATAGCTATACCCTAAGGTTATGCAGTTCAGTGGTAAAGTTAATGGAAGGATACTGTTTTTGTTAGATTTGTAGATTCTGGACATTTCATAACAGCAAATTTAAGGCTTATTATGGTGCCACTTACAAGAGGATAGATTAAATATGCATATGTTCTGCCAGGTATCTGTTGAGGTGTTTTTATGGTACCTCTACCCTGTGGCAGTTGTTGCACTGGTTGCCCATCCGATATAGAGTCCAATATAAACGCCTCACTCCATTCAAAAAGCACTCCATGGTTCAGCACCACCCTACATTGCCTCCATTGTCTCTCTCTACCACCCTTCCCATTCCCTCTGTTCTGCTAATGATCTAAGATTAACGTCCTCAATAATCCATACCTTCAATTCCTGTCTCCAAGACTTATAGCGTGCTGTGCCAATTCTTTGGAATGCATTAGCTAGCACACTTCGAACAATCCCCAATACCCTCAGTTTTAAGTGTGCCCTAAAAACACATTTCTTTACACTGTTCTACCACCTCAACTACTTATTTAACTACTAGATGGTGGCCCAATTCTAACGCATCGGGTATTCTAGAATATGTATGTATAGGGTTGAGCAAAACGGGTCGTTCATTTTCAAAAGTCGCCGACTTTTGGCAAAGTCGGGTTTCATGAAACCCGATCCGACCCCTGTGCGGGGTCGACCATGCGGTACGCGACTGTCGCGCCAAAGTCGCGTTTCAATGACGCGAAAAGCGCCATTTCTCAGCCAATGAAGGTAAACGCAGAGTGTGGGCAGCGTGATGACATAGGTCCTGGTCCCCACCATCTTAGAGAAGGGCATTGCAGTGATTGGCTTGCTGTCTGCGGCGTCACAGGGGCTATAAAGGGGCGTTCCCGCCGACCGCCATGTTACTGCTGCTGATCTGAGCTTAGGGAGAGGTTGCTGCCGCTTAGTCAGAAGCAGGGATAGCGTTAGGCAGGGTCCATTAACCACCAAACCGCTTGTGCTGTAGCGATTTCCACTGCCCAACACCACCTTCGGTGTGCAGGGACAGTGGAAGCTACATTTTTTTTTTTTTCCCTCAGCGCTGTAGCTCATTGGGCTGCCCTAGAAGGCTCCCTGATAGCTGCATTGCTGTGTGTACGCCGCTGTGCAAACCAACTGCTTTTTTCAAAGCACAAATCGATAGTAATTGAAGGACACTCCCTGTTTTTTTTTTTTTTTTGTGGGAGATTAAGATTGACATTTCTGCTAGAGTGCCATCCCTATGTGTGCCATCTCTCACTCAGTGGGCCATAGAAAGCCTATTTATTTTTTGCTTGATTTTGGTTCTAAAATCTACCTGAAAAAATCACTACATCAATCAGTGGGATAAAAGAACTAGACCCCAGAAATGAAAATCAAGTATATCAAATAACGAAAAGCAAGTATGTTATAGAAATATCATATATCTTTATTGAATACAAAAATACTAAAAGGTGGCACTACAAAGATGTGCCTGTGCTTGGAGACATACAATAAATCAATGTGTGCTATCAAAGAAATAGTAGATAAAACGGAAATATTCCAGTACCTATAGCACTAAAAAAAGTGAACGGACATAATCAAAGGGTAAAATTACAATATTAATCACTTAATCACCTGGAGCTAGGGCGCGCAAGGTGAATGAAAAAACACACCCATATGCCTGTAACACCAGAGGGAGCCTCAAGGTAAAGAGCCAAATCTCATAAGATAAAATCAAGAACAGTGCAAAGTGCTAACACAATATAAAATGTATATATGTGCATTGCATCACAACAATGTGTGAAAAAAATATACAAAAGTGCATCAGTGCAAAGTAACCTGCAATCAGCGTGTTGGTGTGTCTAAACAATAGTGAACAATGTAGAGGTTTAAGTCCGTCTATAGGATGTGAGTCTGAACCCTGCACCAGAGTCCGCCCGGTTCCAAGTGATGTAAAGAATATATCCAAATAATTGTAATAGGTCACTAGCTGTAAGGGTCCGTTCTCTCCAAGCACAGCGCACCCCGACGTACGTTTCGGATATACTCCTTCGTCAATCAGTGGGAGAAAAATATTGGCCTCAGGGCTTGTGTGCCACTCCTGACTCCTGTGTGTGCCATCTCTCACTCAGTGGGCCATAGAAAGCCTATTTATTTTTTTTTTTTGCTTTATTTGGGTTCTAAATTCTACCTGAAAAAAAATCAATAAATCAATCAGTGGGAGATTAATATTGGCCTTTGGGCTTGTGTGCCAGTCCTAAGCGTGCCATCTCTCTCACAAATAGTGGGCCATAGAAAGCCCATTTATTTTTTTGCTTGATTTGGGTTCTAAAATGTACCTGAAAAAATCACTACATCAATCAGTGGGAGAAAAATATTGGCCTCAGGGCTTGTGTGCCACTCCTGACTCCTGTGTGCATCATCACTCACTCAGTGGGCCATAAAAAGCCCATTTTATTTTTTTTTTGCTTTATTTGGGTTCTAAATTCTACCTGAAAAAAATCAATAAATCAATCAGTGGGAGATTAATATTGGCCTCTGGGCTTGTGTGCCAGTCCTGAGCGTGCCATCTCTCTCACAAATAGTGGGCCATAGAAAGCCTATTTATTTTTATTTTTTTGGTTTTATAAATTCTCCCTGAAAAAAAAAAAAAGGGAGATTAATATTGGCCTTTGGGCTTGTGTGCCAGTCCTAAGCGTGCCATCTCTCTCTCTCTCTCTCTCAGATAGTGGGCCATAGAAAGCCTATTTATTATTTTTTTATTGGGTTTATAAATTTTCCCTGGAACAAAAAAAAAAAGTGGGAGATAAATATTGGCCTCTGGGCTTGTGTGCCACTCCTGACTCCTGTGTGCGTCATCTCTCACTCAGTGGGCCATAGAAAGCCTTTTTTTGTTTTATTTGGTTTCTAAATTCTTCCTGAAAAAATCATTTTATTCTATTTTTTTTTTCCCTAAAGTCTCCCTGAAAAAAACAAAAAAAAAACAAATCAGTGGGAGATTAATATTGCCCTTTCTGCTTGTGTGCCAGTCTTGACTCCTGGGTGTGCCATCTCTCTCTCTCTCTCCAATTGTGGGCCATAGAAAGCCTATTATTTTTTTAGCTTGATTTGGGTTCCAAAATCTACCTGAAAAAAATCACTGTTCTCTTCAACATATTCATTAATGATCTGGTAGAAGGTTTACACAGTAAAATATCGATATTTGCAGATGATACAAAACTATGTAAAGCAGTTAATACAAGAGAAGATAGTATTCTGCTACAGATGGATCTGGATAAGTTGGAAACTTGGGCTGAAAGGTGGCAGATGAGGTTTAACAATGATAAATGTAAGGTTATACACATGGGAAGAAGGAATCAATGTCACCATTACACACTGAATGGGAAACCACTGGGTAAATCTGACAGGGAGAAGGACTTGGGGATCCTAGTTAATGATAAACTTACCTGGAGCAGCCAGTGCCAGGCAGCAGCTGCCAAGGCAAACAGGATCATGGGGTGCATTAAAAGAGGTCTGGATACACATGATGAGAGCATTATACTGCCTCTGTACAAATCCCTAGTTAGACCGCACATGGAGTACTGTGTCCAGTTTTGGGCACCGGTGCTCAGGAAGGATATAATGGAACTAGAGAGAGTACAAAGGAGGGCAACAAAATTAATAAAGGGGATGGGAGAACTACAATACCCAGATAGATTAGCGAAATTAGGATTATTTAGTCTAGAAAAAAGACGACTGAGGGGCGATCTAATAACCATGTATAAGTATATAAGGGGACAATACAAATATCTCGCTGAGGATCTGTTTATACCAAGGAAGGTGACGGGCACAAGGGGGCATTCTTTGCGTCTGGAGGAGAGAAGAAGGTTTTTCCACCAACATAGAAGAGGATTCTTTACTGTTAGGGCAGTGAGAATCTGGAATTGCTTGCCTGAGGAGGTGGTGATGGCGAACTCAGTCGAGGGGTTCAAGAGAGGCCTGGATGTCTTCCTGGAGCAGAACAATATTGTATCATACAATTAGGTTCTGTAGAAGGACGTAGATCTGGGGATTTATTATGATGGAATATAGGCTGAACTGGATGGACAAATGTCTTTTTTCGGCCTTACTAACTATGTTACTATGTTACTATGTTACTACATCAATCAGTGGGAGATAAATATTGGCCTCTGGGCTTGTGTGCCACTCCTGACTCCTGTGTGCGTCATCTCTCACTCAGTGGGCCATAGAAAGCCTTTTTTTGTTTTATTTGTTTTCTAAATTCTCCCTGAAAAAATCATTTTATTTTATTTGGTTTCTAAATTCTTCCTGAAAAAATCATTTTATTCTGTTATTTTTTTTTCCTAAAGTCTCCCTGAAAAAAAAAAAAAAATCAAATCAGTGGGAGATTAATATTTACATTTGTGCTTCAGTGACAGTCCTGCGTGTGTGGCATCTCTCTCATTTGTTGCCACCAACAACAGAGTGTGTAACATTGTGCCTGATTTTCGTTGTGGTCTCAGTCACCTGTAAAGGGGTAGCTAAATCATACTGAAGTTATAGCTCACCGTGTAATTTGTGTGACAGCAACAAATACCGTTAGTTTGTTTGCGTTTTTAAAACAATGAGGAAGTCTGGTGGAAGAGGTCGTGGCCGGGGGCGTTCATTGTCAGCTGGTAATGAGGGTAGTGGTAGTGGTGGAGCATCAGCTGGTCGTGGGAAAAAAAATATTGCACCCAAGTCTGGAGCTGTGGAGCCAGGTTCGTCGTCTGGCTACACAAGGCCTCGAACGCTCCCTTTTCTGGGAGTAGGAAAACCGCTTTTAAAGCCGGAGCAGCAAGAGCAAGTTTTGGCTTATCTTGCTGACAGCCTCTAGCTCTTTTGCCTCCTCTCGTGAAACTGGTAAATGTCAAAGCAGCGCGTCGTTAGTGGATGTTCACGGTCAGGGACAAGTCGCTTCCTTGTCCTCTTCAGCAAAAACAACAACAGAGAAGAATGCAGCAGGCGACACAACGGGTTACTCCATGGAGCTCTTTACACATACCGTCCCTGGCTTAGAAAGTGAAGCAGTTACAGTCCATGCCCATTACAAGTTGAATCTGACATGGAGTGCACTGATGCACAGCCACAGCCAGACTACTATGCTGGTCCTTTGACTCAGACCACAACATTGCCCTCGCAGGGTAATGATCAAGAATCAGACCCTGATGAGACTATGTTGCCCCATCACGAACGCTATACCACCGACCGACACGGTGACACAGACGAAGTTGCACACGAGCTACAAGAAGAGGTAATAGATGACCCAGTTCTTGACCCCGATTGACAGCCATTGGGGGAACAGGGTGCAGGCGGCAGCAGTTCTGAAGCGGAGGAGGAGGGGCCGCAGCAGGCATCAACATCGCAACAGGTTCCATCTGCCGGGCCCGTATCTTGCCCAAAACGCGTGTCAAAGCCAAAACCTGTTGGAGGACAGCGTGGCCATCCGGTTAAAGCTCAGTCTGCAATGCCTGAAAAGGTATCCGATGCTAGAAAGAGTGCAGTCTGGCATTTTTTTAAACAACATCCAATTGATCAGCGCAAAGTCATCTGTCAAAAATGTTCTACTTCCTTAAGCAGAGGTCAGAATCTGAAAAGTCTCAATACAAGTTGCATGCATAGACATTTAACCACCATGCATTTGCAAGCCTGGACTAACTACCAAATGTCCCTTAAGGTTGTAGCACCCTCGGCCAATGAAGCTAGTCAGCAACGCAACATCCCTTCCGGCAGTGTAGGGCCACCATTTTCTGCACCACCTGCAGTATCTGTGCAGGTTTCTTTGCCAGGCCAAAGCAGTCAGGGTCAGAGAATCACCAGTTTCGTAGTAGGAAACACTGCATCTAGGGCACCGGCGGCAACAATACCATCTCCCACCGTCTCTCAGTCTGCCATGTCCACCGGCACCCCCGCTAGTTCCACGATCTCCAGCTCTCCAGTCCAGCTCACCCTACATCAGACTATGGTTAGAAAAAGGAAGTACTTAGCCTCGCATCCGCGTACACAGGGTTTGAACGCACACATAGCTAGACTAATCTCGTTAGAGATGATGCCCTACCGGTTAGTTGAAAGCAAAGCTTTCAAAGCCCTGATGGACTACGCTGTACCACGCTACGAGCTACCCAGTCGACACTTTTTCCAGAAAAGCCATCCCAGCCCTCCACCAGCATGTTAAAGAGCGCATCGTCCATGCACTCAGGCAATCTGTGAGCACAAAGGTGCACCTGACAACAGATGCATGGACCAGTAGGCATGGCCAGGGACGTTACGTGTCCATCACGGCACACTGGGTAAATGTGGTGGATGCAGGGTCCACAGGGGACAGCAAGTTTGGGACAGTTCTGCCTAGCCCACGGTCTAGGAAACAGTTGGCTGTAGCCGTTCGCACCCCCTCCTCCTCCTCTTCGTCCTCCTGCAGAAGCGAGAGCTCGTCCACAGACCGCAGTCGCACAACCACTCCATCCGCAGCTGCCACTGTTGCCCACCAGGTCTCCCATTATGGGGCAGCTACTGGCAAACGTCAGCAGGCTGTATTGGCTATGAAGTGTTTGGGCGACAACAGACACACCGCGGAAGTTCTGTCCGAGTTCTTGCAGAAAGAAACGCAGTCGTGGCTGGGCACTGTAGATCTTGAGGCAGGCAAGGTAGTGAGTGATAACGGAAGGAATTTCATGGCTGCCATCTCCCTTTCCCAACTGAAACACATTCCTTGTCTGGCTCACACCTTAAACCTGGTGGTGCAGTGCTTCCTGAAAAGTTATCCGACCTGCTCCTCAAAGTGCGTGGACTTTGCTCACATATCCGCCGTTCGCCCGTACACTCCAGCCGTATGCAGACCTATCAGCGTTCTTTGAACCTTCCCCAGCATCGCCTAATCATAGACGTTGTTACAAGGTGGAACTCAACACTGCACATGCTTCAGAGACTGTGTGAACAGAGGCGGGCTGTTATGTTTTTGTGGGAGGATACACATACACGGGCAGGCAGTAGGATGGCAGACATGGAGTTGTCAGGTGTGCAGTGGTCGAAGATTCAAGACATGTGTCAAGTCCTTCAGTGTTTTGAGGAATGCACATGGCTGGTTAGTGCAGACAACGCCATAATAAGCATGAGCATCCCCCTAATGCGTCTGCTGATGCAAAGTTTGACGCACATAAAGGATCAGGCGTCTGCAGCTGAGGAAGAGGAAAGCCTTGATGACAGTCAGCCATTGTCTGGCCAGGGCAGTGTACAGGACGAGTTAGCGGGCGAAGAGGAGGAGGAGGACGAGGAGGATGATGGGGATGATTATATTTTTAATGAGGAAGCTTTTCCGGGGCCACTGGAAATTGGTGGCGCGGCAAGGCCGGGTTCAGGTTTTTGGAGGGACACAAGTGACGTGGATTTGCTTGAAACTGCCCCTCAACCAAGCACAACCGCAGATTTGAGAACTGGAACTTTGGCCCACATGGCGGATTATGCCTTACGTATCCTCAAAAGGGACACACGCATAACTAAAATGATGAACGATGACGATTACTGGTTGGCCTGCCTCCTTGATCCTCGCTATAAAGGCAAATTGCAAAATATAATGCCACATGAGAACTTGGAACTAATATTAGCAACCAAACAATCAACTCTTGTTGACCGTTTGCTTCTGGCATTCCCTGCACACAGCGCCCGTGATCGTTCTCACACGAGCTGCAGGGGCCAGCAGACCAGAGGTATTAGAGGGGCAGAAATTAGAAGTGGCGCTGGCCAGAGGGGTTTTCTGACCAGGTTGTGGAGTGATTTTGCTATGACCGCAGACAGGACAGGTACTGCAGCATCAATTCAAAGTGACAGGAGACAACATTTGTCCAGTATGGTTACAAACTATTTTTCATCCCTTATCGATGTTCTCCCTCAACCGTCATTCCCATTTGATTACTGGGCATCAAAATTAGACACCTGGCCAGAATTGGCAGAATATGCATTGCAGGAGCTTGCTTGCCCGGCAGCTAGTGTCCTATCAGAAAGAGTATTCAGTGCTGCAGGTTCAATACTAACAGAAAAAAGGACTCGTCTGGCTACCCAAAATGTAGATGATCTAACCTTCATTAAAATGAACCACAACTGGATTTCGAAATCTTTTGCCCCACCTTGCCCGGCTGACACCTAGCTTTCCTATGAAAAGGTCTTGCCTGTGGACTATTCTGAATGCCTTTTCCAATCTCGTAATTTTCTGCACCTGATTGTCCAGCATACGACATGTTTACACCTCACTAAATGGCCAAACTCCCCACACGGGGCCGTGGTATCGACACTTGGCGACAGCACCCGTGAGAGTGCTGTTTGTCTGAAGAGGTGGGTGTGCCCGCTTTTGGTCGACGGCACTGCCACTGGGTCCCTCCTAGTACAATAAAGTGTCTCTGGCGGTGGTGGTGCGCACCCAACGTCAGACACACCGTTGTAATATGAGGGGCCCTGGGCCTGTACCGCCGGCCACAAGACAGTTTCCCCCCCCCAGCTCAAACAGTGCTCTACCACTTGCAAAATTATCTCACAGCTCCACCAATGTTTAGTCTATGCGCTGACATCCTTCAATGCCTGCCACTGACAATACCATTGTATTGACATTTTTGTTATGTTAGGCCTTCGAAGCCTGTCTGCGGTCACTCCTTCCACTATGCCTCCACTGACCACACCACTGCTGCCCGTGTACCCCTGGAACCAATTTAAAATTGCCTACAGCCATGTGTTATTATTTTAGGCCTTTGATGCCTGTCTGCGGTCACTCCTTACAATATGCCTCCACTGACCACACCACTGCTGCCCGTGTACCCCTGGAACCAATTTAAAATTGCCTACAGTCAGCCCAATTTTTTTACTTTAGGCCTTCGATGCCTGTCTGCGGTCACTCCTTCCACTAGGCCTCCACTGACCACACCACTGCTGCCCGTGTACCCCTGGAACCAACATCAGAAAATATAAAAATAAGTATTTTGCTTATAAAAAAGAAAATACTGGAGAGATATCAAATGCAGACATTTTAACATTAAAAACAAACACATACAACAAAAATCTGGTACAGTACTAAAAATGGCCACCAGCTACAATAACAACTTTCTCCTGCAAGTAGTTAACTGAAAGTTTTTTTCAATTTAAAACACAGATATGGCATCCACCGAGTGTTGTCCTGTCGCGTCTTCTTTATATTATTGCCAAGAAGATGCAAAACAATGAAAATAATAAAATCATTATTTACCAAAAAAATAGAGTAAGTCAAAACCACATTGCAAATAAACATTCATTACAAATAAAGAAGCAGGGCGCGTCCGAGGGTGAGTATATACCTAATAAGAATATAATCACCCTCGGACGCGCCCTGCTTCTTTCCGACAGCCTTCCTTCCTAAGAATCAGCCCTTCCGTGGTGTAGAGAGACGTTGTGTTACACTCCAAGGTGTTCCCCAGGTTGCCTTTCCTGAGCTTCGATCTTCCGGCTCTCGTTTAGTAGTTGTCGGAAAGTAGGCTGCATTAGGCCTACAAATTGGGTATGGGGTGGAGAGAGATGGTGTGTTCCACTCCAAGGTGTTCTCCAGGTTTCCTCGCCAATGCTTCGATCTTCATGCTCTCGTTTAGTAGTTGTTGGAAACTACGCTGCATTAGGCCTACAAATTGGGTATGGGGTGTAAAGAGATGGTGTGTTCCACTCCAAGGTGTTCTCCAGGTTACCTTTCCTGAGCTTCGATCTTCCGGCTCTCGTTTAGTAGTTGTTGGAAACTACGCTGCATTAGGCCTACAAATTGGGTATGGGGTGTAGAGAGATGGTGTGTTCCACTCCAAGGTGTTCCCCAGGTTTCCTCGCCAAGGCTTCGATCTTCATGCTCTCGTTTACTGGTTGTTGGAAACTACGCTGCATTAGGCCTACAAATTGGGTATGGGGTGTAGAGAGATGGTGTGTTCCACTCCAAGGTGTTCTCCAGGTTGCCTTTCCTGAGCTTCGATCTTCCGGCTCTCGTTTAGTAGTTCTTGGAAACTACACTGCATTAGGCCTACAAATTGGGTATGGGGTGTAGAGAGATGGTGTGTTCCACTCCAAGGTGTTCCCCAGGTTGCCTTTCCTGAGCTTCGATCTTCCGGCTCTCGTTTAGTAGTTGTTGGAAACTACGCTGCATTAGGCCTACAAATTGGGTATGGGGTGTAGAGAGATGGTGTGTTCCACTCCAAGGTGTTCCCCAGGTTTCCTCGCCAATGCTTCGATCTTCATGCTCTCGTTTACTAGTTGTTGGAAACTACGCTGCATTAGGCCTACAAATTGGGTATGGGGTGTATAGAGATGGTGTGTTCCACTCCAAGGTGTTCCCCAGGTTTCCTCGCCAATGCTTCGATCTTCATGCTCTCGTTTAGTAGTTGTTGGAAACTACGCTGCATTAGGCCTACAAATTGGGTATGGGGTGTAGAGAGATGGTGTGTTCCACTCCAAGGTGTTCTCCAGGTTGCCTTTCCTGAGCTTCGATCTTCCGGCTCTCGTTTAGTAGTTGTTGGAAACTACACTGCATTAGGCCTACAAATTGGGTATGGGGTGTAGAGAGATGGTGTGTTCCACTCCAAGGTGTTCTCCAGGTTGCCTTTCCTGAGCTTCGATCTTCCGGCTCTCGTTTAGTAGTTGTTGGAAACTACACTGCATTAGGCCTACAAATTGGGTATGGGGTGTAGAGAGATGGTGTGTTCCACTCCAAGGTGTTCTCCAGGTTGCCTTTCCTGAGCTTCGATCTTCCGGCTCTCGTTTAGTAGTTGTTGGAAACTACACTGCATTAGGCCTACAAATTGGGTATGGGGTGTAGAGAGATGGTGTGTTCCACTCCAAGGTGTTCTCCAGGTTGCCTTTCCTGAACTTCTATCTTCAGGCTCTCATTAAATTGTGGTTAAACGGAACAACTGCATTTGGCGTCCTAGTTGGTTTGGGGCCTACTATCGGTGTCTGCCACTCCTTGCTGTTCTCCTGGTTTCCTGTCCTGAAATTCCGTTTTCAGGCGCTCGTTAAGTAGTTGTTAATGTTAGACTGCATTTGGCCTACTAGTTGGGTTGGGGCCTACTATCGGTGTCTGCCACTCCTTGCTGTTCTCCTCCACTGAACAAAGCTGTGCCGCCTGTTTACTACGGTTGCCAATTTTGAACTGCATTTCGACTACTTACTGATTTGGGCCTACTCTCTGTGTCAGCCTCTCATTCCAGTTGTCCTCCACTGCAATGCCCCCTGGTTATTCCTGTGTTACCAATTTTGAACTGCATTTAGCCAACTTTATTCTTTGGGCCTATATCTGTGTTTCCTCCTCATCCTGCCCATTGCCCAGCCAGTGATAGATGAGTCTGCTGGTACATTGACCCATAACGCAACATTCCCCGTGCACGCTACACAACAACATTGTGACCCTGCTGAAAGTCAGGTTGCTCTTCCCACATACCATACCACCTTACACGGGGACAAAGAGGAAGGTGCAGATGAAAGTGCAGGTTCCTTCATCAGGTGGGGGGAGGAATACTAGTTGGCGACGTCACTGGCACAGGGTCTCTCATAGTACGCAAAAGTGTTGCTGCCGGTGGGAGGCGCCCCCGCCGTGCAAACACACCGCTGTACTTTGAGGGGCCCTGTGCCAGTGCCAACGAGTGGGCCCCCCGCTTGCTCAGGTTCACAGCACTTGCAAAGTTGAAATACTTACCTCTCCCTGCTCCACTGCCGTGATGTGGTCCAGATTTCCTGGGCCCACTAATTACTTGAACCAGCCCTACCCACCACAACTTTAGCCAAATGAACCCCAATTTCAAATGCCTTCCAATTATTATAAGGTAAATTACGCTTGACAAGCTTCATTAAGAAGAATGGATGGTTTTGACATTAAAATGGGCACTCTAGGTGTTTTCCTGGCCCCCACTCACTGCCGACTATGCTGCCCCATTGACTTGCATTGGGTTTCGTGTTTCGGTCGATCCCGACTTTACGTCATAATCGGCCGATTTCACTCGACCCGACTTTTGAGATAGTCGGGTTTCGCGAAACCCGGCTCGACTCTAAAAAGGTTAAGGTCGCTCAACTCTAGGTATGTAGTTTATTTATAAAGATTTCAGAATAATGCAATGAATACACAGGATTCGGCCATCCGGGTGTGACCAATTAGCGAAGCGTGGTTCAAATCCCATGCCAATTCGCGGCCGGACTGCGTCTGTCGCTGATTGTTCGCAGCTGGCCAGGCGCGACCAATCAGTGAAGCCAGGGCGAGCTCCAGGTTTTTGAGGGCAATGGGCGAAAGTCTCACAGCCCACGTAGCATATAACACAGCCCACGTAGTATATAGCACAGCCACGTAGTATATAGTACAGCCACGAAGTATATAGCACAGATACGTAGTATATTGCACAGCCACGTAGTATATAACACAGCCCACATAGTATATAGCACAGCCACGTAGTGTATAGCACAGCCCACATAGTATATAGCACAGCCACGTAGTATATAGCACAGCCACGTAGTATGCACAGCCCAAATAGTATATAGCACAGCCCACGTAGTATATAACACAGCCCACGCAGTATATAGCACAGCCACGTAGTATATTGAACAGCCACGTACAGTCATGGCCAAAAGTTTTGAGAATAAGACAAATATTAATTTTTCCAAAGTCTACTGCTTCATTTTTTCTAATGGCAATTTGCATATACTCCTGAATGTCAGAGTGATCAGCTTAACAGCAATTACTGTACTCGCAGTCAATATTTGCCCAGAAAATGAACTTTAACCCCCAAAACACATTTCAACATCATTGCAGTCCTGCCTTAAAAGGAGCAGCTAACATCGTTTTAGTGATTGATCCATTAACACAGGTGTGGGTGTTGATGAGGACAGGGCTGGCGATCAATCAGTCATGATTAAGTAAGAATGACATCACTGGACACTTTAAAAGGAGGCTGGTGCTTGGTATCATTGTTTCTCTTCAGTTAACCATGGTTATCTCTAAAGAAACATGTGCAGCCATCATTGCACTGCACAAAAATGGCCTAACAGGGGAGAGTATCGGAGCTACAAAGATTGCACCTCAGTCAACAATCTATCGCATCATCAAGAACTTCAAGGAGAGAGCTTCCATTGTTGTCAAAAAGGCTCCAGGGCGCCCAAGAAAGCCCAGCAAGCGCCAGGACCGTATCTTAAAACTCTTTCAGCTGCGGGATCGGACTACCAGCAGTGCCGAGCTTGCTCAGGAATGGCAGCATGCTGGTGTGAGTGCTTCTGCACGCACTGTGAGGCAGAGACTCTTTGAGCAAGGCCTGGTTTCAAGGAGGGCAGCAAAGAAGCCACTTCTCTCCAGAAAAAGCATCAGGAACCGACTGATATTCTGCAAAAGGTACAGGGAGTGGACTGCTGAGGACTGGGGCAAAGTCATTTTTTCTGATGAATCCCCTTTTCGATTGTTTGGGACATCTGGAAAACAGCTTATTCGGAGAAGAAGAGGTGAGCGATACTACCAGTCTTGTCTCATGCCAACTGAAAAGCATCCTGAAACCATTCATGTGTGGGGTTGCTTCTCAGCCAAGGGAATCGGCTCACTCACAGTCTTGCCTAAAAACACAGCCATGAATAAAGAATGGTACCAGAATGTCCTCCAAGAGCAACTTCTCCCAACCGTCCAAGAGCAGTTTGGCGCCCAACAATGCCTTTTCCAGCATGATGGAGCACCTTGCCATAAAGCAAAGGTGATAACTAAATGGCTCATGGAATAAACATAGAGATTTTGGGTCCATGGCCTGGAAACTCCCCAGATCTTAATCCCATTGAGAACTTGCGGTCAATCATCAAGAGACGGGTGGACAAACAAAAACCAACAAATTCTGGCAAAATGCAAGCATTGATTATGCAAGAATGGACTGCTATCAGTCAGGATTTGGTCCAGAAGTTGATTGAGAGCATGCCAGGGAGAATTGCAGAGGTCTTGAAGAAGAAGGGTCAACACTGCAAATATTGACTTGCTGCATTAACTCATTCTAACTGACAATATAACCTATTGGTACTCATAATATGATTGCAATTATATTTCTGTATGTGATATAAACATCAGACAAACACTAATAAAAACCAGAGGGCAGCAGATCATGTGAAAATATAATTTTGGTGTCATTCTCAAAACTTCTGGCCATGACTGTAGTATATAGCACAGCCCACGTAGTATATAGCACAGCAACGTAGTATATAGCACAGCCAACGTAGTGTATAGCACAGCGACGTAGTATATATCACAGCCCATGCAGTATGTAACACAGCCCACGTAGTATATAACACAGCCCATGTAGTATATAGCAATGTGGGCACCATATCTCTGTTAAAAAAGAATGAAAATAAAAAATAGTTATATATTCACCTTCCGGGGGCCCCCGGATCCAGCCCTGGCCTTTAGCAATGCTCCTCGCGACGCTCCGCTCCCAGTAATGCCTTGCGGCATTAACCCGTAATGATGTAGCAGTCTCGCGAGACCGCTACATCATCTGGGGTCATTGCCGCAATGCATTCTTGGGACCGGAGCATCGCGAGGAGCGGGAAAGGCTGCCGCGGATGCTGGAAGGTGAGAATATAATTTTTTTAATTATTATTTTTAACATTATATGTTTTTACTATTGATGCTGCATAGGCAGCATCAATAGTAAAAAGTTGGTCAGACTTACAGTGTTAATGGCAGCGTTAACGGACTGCGTTACACCGCGTTATAATGCAGTCCGTTTAACGGACTGCTAAAACGCTATGTGGGCGCTGACTGGAGAGGAGTATGGAGGGGGCACTGACTGGAGGGGAGTAGGGAGGGGCCAATTCGCGGCCGGACTGTGCCTGTTGCTGATTGGTCGCTGCAAGCTGGGCGCGACCAATCAGAGATGCGGGATTTCCCTGACAAACAGACAGACAGAAGTGGACCTTAGACAATTATATATATAGATCCCTGTTTTGCCCATACAACATTTTTTCAAAACCAGACCCCTTGTATCATCTGTCCTCACACACTTTTGCATTTAATAGCCCTCTGTGTCTGTACTTTTACACATACTGGTTGGTTACCAGTTCATGTAGCATTTGTAGCGTTTCACCCGCTACGGGTCTAGGGGACACTCGCTTAGTTGTGGCGGGTGACACTCAGGAGACACGTTTCTTTAAAAGTTCTCAGGTTTATTGCTCCATAAACCAGCAAGACAGGAACAACAGGTAAACAGTCTTACTTCAGATCGATGTTTCCTCAATGTCCATAATAGAGCTCCGCTCTCTCTCACGTCTGTGGGCACACAGGCTGTGCTATGTCCAGCACGTAGGCTCTCCAGCCTAAAGATGGTCTCTGTGTGCTGTTCAGGACGTCTGTCCCCACTTGGAACCGTCCAACACACAGGCCACTATGGTGTCCAGCCAGGACACATGGAAGTGTGTCCACCCTGGCAGACTTCCAAACACTCTCTCTCACCATGTGCTACACATCTCCATTAAGTAGCCTGAAACCACACCCATTGGTGAAGTAACGTCACATGATTAGACATGTGGCTATGACATCACCACAGGTCCTGAAACAAGCATAAATAGGCATGGTTATGCCCCTTACCCAGGGGTGAGGTATATGGGTAGCCAGACCCTCCCATCTCTCATAGCTACCCGTAACCCGGACCCAAACATCCTAAACAATTCCTTATTGCCTTATGTGTATTAAAAAAAACACTCCGGGTTACATCACAGCGGCAAGCCTTCTCTGTGATACATACCTCCCATCGACTATACAAGCTTTAGCCATGCTACATACCTCCCCCCTCTGCCTAAAGCCGTGGGGCTTGGCACTTGTCCTAAACCGACTAGAGACCCCTCTCAGTCGTCCCTGACAGTCAAACCGTCCGTTTAAGTCAGGGCCTGTCATTGAACCCTTTCGTCGGCATTCGTCATCCCTTTCGGTCAGATCCCTTAATAACGATGACCCCTTGTCATCTCGTCTGCTACAGGATCTCCTGCTTAGGTCACTTAACCCTGAGCTAACTGAGGCATCACTGCTTCCACCCGTTTCATCAGGCCACCTTCTCCCATGGTTTTTATTGCCTGGAGAGCAATCCATCCACTTTTCTCTATGTCCCCTGCTAGCTTCCGCTTGAGGACTTCTGGTCTTACGCAAACTTCTTCGCATCTCTGGCAGCTGTCTATTAACTTGCCATCTCTCAAGTCTCAGCTGCTCTACCTCCCTTAGGTATGCCATGCGATATTCCAGGAGCATGCGGATATTCCTGAGACTCTCTCTGGATCCGACAACCAGGAACGGAACCATCCCATCTTCACCCAAGACCTGGACCTCTTCATCAGCGGGTATCCTCAGTCTCTTCAGACCGGATTTATCCACCATCTCCTGCATCACTCTCCCAAGTTTCCCAATGACTTTCGCCACCAGACCTTTAGGTACTTGGACTGTGTCTTCCACTAAGCCCAGCCGACTAAGAGCTTTCCTTTCATGCTCCAAACGTCGAATGGCTTCATCATTCTTCAAAATGATCTTCTGCTTTGTACGGAGGCAGTGTAGGTGCATATCCCTCAGGACAGCCACCCGCTTCACTGTGACTTCCATAGTCGACAGTATCACCAACTGTTTAGTCTCTGGTGCCCAGTGCACACTACATGCTTCCACCGCTTTTCTAAAGGCCTCATGCACACCTTCACCGGTACAGGCTTCTTGCACATCCTCGGGTACATCTATCACACTCTTGAAGAGCGGGGTCTCACTCTCTTCATGGACGGACGGCTCCGGTTCTTCTTTGGACCTTTCCATTAAGACATCTGCCATGACCGGGTGACTGTCTTGTTCTGCCTTTACCGCGAGCTCTTCCTCAGTTTTACCCTTCTCAACAACCTTTGCCAGGATGGGCATCGGCAGCTCCGCCTTGTTATCACTCGGGGATGACTGCTGTGCGTCTCGGACCCGTAACTTCTCCTCTGACAGAAGACTTCTTACTGCTTCTCGGAGCACTACCACATTTTCGCCTAAGGCCTTATTCTCACTGTGCCACACTGTCAGGTGACCTCTGAGCTCAGAGACCTCCTTCTCCATCTCATCCAACCTGTGCTCCGCCATTTGTCTCTGGGCCTTTTCTTGTTTGAGAGACTCTTTGAGCAGCTCTATCTCGCTTCTCCCATCCTCCGGATTGGTGGAGCATGCATCACTTGAGGAGGTATCTAATTCAGGCACCAATTCTTTGGTGGCCACCTCCACTTCTGCACCCTCAGACTTTGCACTGTCAGCGTCAACCCTCTCTGGGGTCTTAGCGGTGACATACTTAGGTTCGTCCCGTTCCCCTGGGACTTTAAAGTACTCCAGACACTTCAAGTCCTCAGCACCAGATTTTCTGGAGCCTTCACCCTCTTCCGTCACATCTTCACAAGGTGCAACTGGTTCAGCCCCTTTGCCTTTTCTACGTCTCCGGCGACGGGAGGAAGACTTGCCAGCGGAACCTGAGTCAGCCTTACTGCACTCTTTTCCACTGGTGTCATCATCTGAATGGAAGTCACCACCACCCAATTGGTCTTCCTGGAACCGACAGTCCCCACTTAAACAGGTCACAATTTCTGGCATGGCTGTCACTGCCATCCTGTCTTCACCCTGTGGAGCCCTGTCGTTCCCCTGTGTCAGTATTTCTGATACCGGTACATCATACTCAGTTGTAGCACTTGTTACTGGCCTTGTCATGTCACAGTCACCCTTGGAGTCTGTGTCACACCCCACAATAAGGCGACCCCCCAAGTCACACTAACTGGGTGTCAGCTCCACTCTGTTTAACCACCACATCCTTATCTACCAGTTCATTACCAGTCACACTGTCGCACACTTCAGGTGACGTCAGGTCAGTAAGTTCGGCAGACGCACGGTTTCCTCTGGTCGCCCTTATACCTGACCCATCAGTGTTGGGAGGTGTTTCTGCCAATGTTGTCTCACCAAGTTGGGCCCGTTCACCATTTTCTTTGGGCATGTCTAGCTTAGGTCTGTCCACACTAGGGGGCGCATTCACATTACTACCTCCCATACACATAATTTCCACAAACACTTCACCTTTTTCCCACCAGTCCCACAGTGCTTCCAAATCTTGTCCTATTACCATAGGACACGGCAAGTTCGGGACTACAGCCACCTCATGGTATGTGGAAACATCAGCTGCGACAATGTAGAGAGTTGCTACCTGAAGACCTTTAGCGTCCCCACTTATGCCACTTATTTTTGCCTTTGTCCCAGGTGACACAGAACTTCCTGGAAGGGTCCTCAGCAAAGACGCTTCCCTCCCCGGGTCTAACAACCCCCACACACGCTCTCCATCCAGCCAAAAAGGACACAGTCGTGATTCGTCACTGATCGGCTCCCCTTTTTTTGGTTCCGCCCCCTTTTGGGCAAGTGCTCTGTTTTTTTTGACACCACCCCTGTTCGGGTTACAGCCCCCTTTTGGGATTCCACCCCTTTTTGGGCTACTACCCCTATCTGGGTTACCGCCCCTTTTTTGGACTCCACCCCCTTTTGGGCAACCATCCCCGTTTGGGTCCCCGCCCACTTTTAGGGACACTCCCTTCCCTGGGGTACACTCTGTGGACTTCCCCACGGCACTCAGGCCCCAGTTCGCACAGTACACCACTTAGTCTCTGGGCCTGTACTGGCCCTTTAAGAGTCTGCAAAGAGAAAAAAAAAATGTATTTTTTTTTTTTTTTTTTTTTCAACACTTCACCAGCTCCTGCTGGCACTGCTACAGCCCCTGCTGTGTCCCAAATCACTGGCACCTCCGGGTGCTGATCACAAACAGCTGCTGCCGCCACTACAGCTCCTGCTGCTGCGGAACCTCTTGCTGCAACCGTGCTGCACGGCTCAACCACAGACTTCGTGGACCCGCCGATCCACAGCAAGCCGCTTGTCACCTTCGTGGACCCGCCGATCCACAGCAAGCCGCTTGTCACTTTCGTGACCCCACCGAGCCACAGCAAACTTCGTGACCTCACTGAGCCACAGCAAGCTGACTCTCAGGAAAAAAAAAACTCAGTCTCTTACTGACCTCTGGTCAGCAAAGCACAGACTCCTGTCTGTTACAAAAAATTATCACTGATCCCGATCAGCACAATACTCGGTTTTCAGACCGTTACGCACCCGGCTTTAACATAGCCCAAAAACAGTTTTTCACTGACTCCAGTCAGTATCACACGGTTTTCAGACCGTTACCTGTTGGCAACTTCACGGGCTCCTGAACACCCCTCAGCCTCAGAGATGCCCAGACGCACTGTCTCTGTTTTCTTCCAGTCTGACCCCGGTCAGTACACACGGACACCTGTCCGTTACCTGTTGGTGCCGGCCACACAGTTTCCCGGATCCCTCTTCTCCTCAGAGGTATCCCAAAACAACAGTTCTCACTGATCCCGATCAGTATTTACTCACGGTTTTCAAGACCGTCCACTCCTCTGGCTCAGACCAGCCAGCGCTGCAACACGTGCTCCTTGGATCGTTGCCCGCAGTCTAAAACACCAATTGTAGCGTTTCACCCGCTACGGGTCTAGGGGACACTCGCTTAGGTGTGGCGGGTGACACTCAGGAGACACGTTTCTTTAAAAGTTCTCAGGTTTATTGCTCCATAAACCAGCAAGACAGGAACAACAGGTAAACAGTCTTACTTCAGATCGATGTTTCCTCAATGTCCATAATAGAGCTCCGCTCTCTCTCACGTCTGTGGGCACACAGGCTGTGCTATGTCCAGCACGTAGGCTCTCCAGCCTAAAGATGGTCTCTGTGTGCTGTTCAGGACGTCTGTCCCCACTTGGAACCGTCCAACACACAGGCCACTATGGTGTCCAGCCAGGACACATGGAAGTGTGTCCACCCTGGCAGACTTCCAAACACTCTCTCTCACCATGTGCTACACATCTCCATTAAGTAGCCTGAAACCACACCCATTGGTGAAGTAACGTCACATGATTAGACATGTGGCTATGACATCACCACAGGTCCTGAAACAAACATAAATAGGCATGGTTATGCCCCTTACCCAGGGGTGAGGTATATGGGTAGCCAGACCCTCCCATCTCTCATAGCTACCCATAACCCGGACCCAAACATCCTAAACAATTCCTTATTGCCTTATGTGTATTAAACAAAACACTCCGGGTTACATCACAGCGGCAAGCCTTCTCTGTGATACATACCTCCCATCGACTATACAAGCTTTAGCCATGCTACACATTATATAACAACCCTATTTATTATATTGATGGCTGGAGCGTACAATACAAGCAATTGGTACCATCCACCTTTGGTGTCTCCCTTATTTCCTCAGATTGTAAGCAGCGAGCAGGGCCCTCATTCCTCCTGGTATTTGTTGATTTATGTGATTACTGTTATTTTGTAATGTCTTTTATTGTCTGTACAAGTCCCCTCTAAGGCCGGCATCACATTGGCGTACTGCATCCGATGCGAGATCATCGGATGCGATATGCTAATGACACTCGGCTCCTGCTCGCAGCAGAGCAGGAGCCGAGTGTCATGCGTCTTTGCTCCGATTCTCTCGCACAGGGAGGATCAGAGCACAACTGCGGTGCGGAGGAGGCGGAGAAATTAATTTCTCCATCTCCTCCATTGCTGGGGTCCGCTTATAACGCACATCACTCGGATGATATCCGAGTGGTGTGCGCAGTCTCACTCGCACCCATAGGCTTATATGGGTGCGAGTGAGCCGAGAGTTTTCCTCGGTCCGAGACAATCACAGCATGCTGCGAATGTCTCGGACCGAGGAAAACGGACGACAAAAAGTCGGCTGCTGGGAGCTGCCCCATAGCTTAACATTGGTCCGAGTGCAATATGATTTTTTATCGCATTGCACTCGGCCGTTTAAAACGCCAGTGTGACGCCGGCCTAAAATGTAAAGTGCTGCGGAATATGTTAGCGCTATAGAAATAAAATTATTATTTTTATTGTTATAAATAAGTGTCTGTAGAGGTGACATCACTGGAACCACACAATTTCCATGACCTCAATATTATTGAGTCACTCTGGGGAGATCTCAAGCGCGCCAATTCATGCTAGACAGCCCAAGAATTTCCAGGTACTGGAGACTTTTTTGCCAAGAAGAGTGGGCAGCTTTACCATCTGAGAAAATAAAGAACCTCATGCACAACTACCACAAAAGACTTCAAGCTGTCATTGATATTAGAGGGGGCAGTACACAGTATTAAGAAATGGGGTATGTGAACTTTTGATCAGGGTCATTTGGATGTTTTGGGTTGTCATTATGATTTAAATAGAGAAAACACAGTAGTTTGACAAGAAATGGCTTCACCTAACCACTACCCAAGAGTGGAGAAAAAGTTTTGGCGTTATCATTCATATTCTCTGAAAAAAGGCCAAGAAAGCAGAAATTCAGCCGGGGTATGTAAACTTTTAAGCACAACTGTATTGGCCATGAAATGCTCTTCTAGGCTCAGCTAACCAAAATCAGATCTCATGCTTTAGCCCACATTCACATGTTCAGTATTTGGTCAGTATTTTACATCAGTATTTGTAAGCCAAAACTAGTAGTAGAACAATCAAATGAAACATAGAATATGTGCACTAATTCTACATTGATCACCCACTCTTGGTTGTGGCTTACAAATGTGGATGGAAAACACTGACCAAATACTGAACTTATGAACGTGACAATACATGGATGAGGGATTAATACACCAAAACACGTGTCTGCAAATGGAGTATCTGGTTTGCTTGCTGTCCTATATCGTGTGAAAGGCTCATGAAAGGGTCAATATTGTCTTATAGGATTGATACAACCAATAAGTGGTGGTAGAGTTCAAGTTCTCTTCCTCTCTGAACAGGTTTAGCATTGCTTTAATGTACTATCCCAATTATATTTTTCATTACTTCATGTTTCTTAAAAAGCACCCATGTATTTTTCAATACTGTGCAGAAATAGACATCATTCACATTTTTTTTTCATTTATGCTTTGCAGAGTAAATAATATTCAGCTGCCATATGTAAAACTATATGGAATTACAGCTAGTTCAATAGAAAATAGAGCCTTGTGCAAAGGAGCCTAAAATGCAAAGAATAAAGATTTGCAAATTGCAAAAAGCAAAGGTCTTCACAACAACCCATTAGAAACATTGGCTGGATCACGACAAATCATTGTAAAAGCATTTTCCTTTTAATATGACCGCCCTATAACTGGGATTCATTTAAGCAGCATCTTGTGACAGCTTGGCAAGTAATATCCATTTATTCTATGCCTTCACTGTTTACATTCCTATATTAGTAGAAATGAACCTGGACCCAAAATTACCTATTAAGAAAACATGATTTATAGTCCCATCGATTCTGATTATCTTTTCTCCAGCATTGACTTACATCTATTCTAGTAGTAACCACTACCAGAAAACAGCCTGCCGACTCACTGATGCTACTACTATGTGAATAAGACTAGAAACCTGTAACATTAGTATTTTGGGGCTTTTATTTGACTGAATAGAGGGCACTGAAAATGAAAGATGTTTAAAGGGGTATGGTCATGTAATTACATTGCTTCAATTAGGCAGAAAAATAAACGTTAATTGAAACCTTGTTTATTTTCACGTTATATGCTGTCACTCTCCTGCAATGAGAGCTTTTATCTTACATAGTGTACAACTTGTTTACAAGAAGCTTGGCTACCAGCGTCTGGCCAAGTGCGTGCAGTAGTTACAGGTGCTTCTCACAAAATTAGAATATCATCAAAAAGTTAATTTATTTCAGTTCTTCAATACAAAAAGTGAAACTCATTATTTAGAGTCATTACAAACAGTGTGATCTATTTCAAATGTTTATTTCTGTTAATTTTGATGATTATGGCTTACAGATTAAGTAAACCCAAAAGTCATTATCTCATTAAATTAGATTAACAAAAACATCTGCAAAGGCTTCCTAAGCGTTTTAAAAAAGGTCCCTTAGTCTGTTTCAGTAGGCTCCACAATCATGGGACTGCTGACTTGACAGATGTCCAGAAGGCAGTCATTGACACATTCCACAAGGAGGGTAAGCCACAAAAGGTCATTACTAAAGAAGCTGACTGTTCACAGAGTGCTGTTTCCAAGCATATTAATGGAAAGTTGAGTGGAAGGAAAAAGTGTGTTAGAAAAAGGTGTACAAGCAACTGGGATAACAGCGGCCTTGAAAGGATTGTTAAGGAAAGGCCATTCCAAAATTTGGGGGAGATTCACAAGGAGTGGACTGCTGCTGGAGACACTGCTTCCCGAACCACCACAAACAGATGTATCCAGAGCATGGGCTACAGGTGTCGCATTCCTTGTGTCAATACACTCATGACCAATAGACAACACCAGAAGCGTCTTACCTGGGCCAAAGAGAAAAAAGAATTATTCTTACCGTTAATTCGGTTTCTAGGAACCTTCCACGACGGCATACGGAGGTTGCCTCTTTGCCCTAATGGGGAACAGGAAATGGAGAGGTTAAAAGGCCCTCCCACCTCCCCCTCACCAGTGGCTTACAACTGAAAACCATAGAACCCGTTTACCTTGAATCCCAGATTTAAATCCAGGAGTATAGGGAGGGAACTAGCGCCGTCATGGAAGGTTCCTAGAAACCGAATTAACGGTAAGAATAATTCTATTTTCTCTAGTTACCTTCCACGACGGCATACGGAGGAATACCAACTAATTTGGCGCTAGGGAGGGACAACGGCCTGGAGTACTTTCCGGCCAAAGGCTAAATCCTTGTTGGGCATTACATCCAATCTGTAATGTCTGGAGAAAGTATGCAACGAAGACGATGTAGCTGCCCTGCAGATTTGTTCTGCTGATGCACCTGCTCTTTCTGCCCAGGAGACTGAGGTTGATCTAGTCGAATGAGCCTTGATCCCTACTGGAGGGATTTTATCTTGAGCAAGATATGCTTCTGCTATCGCTTTCTTGATCCAGTTAGCAATAGTACTTTTTGCAACTTTCTTCCCTTTATTTTGTTCTGAGGGATGGACAAATAGATTCTGATCAATTCTGTAAGAGCTGGTTTGCTCTAGGTAAAATAATACAATGCGTCTGACATCCAGCGTATGAAATCTCTCTTCTTTTGGATTTGTTGGATTTTGGAAAAAAAAGGTAGAACAATTTCCTGAGAGCAGTGGAAATCTGACACGACCTTTTGAAGAAAGGAAGGGTCAAGGCGCAGTATTATAGAGTCATCTCGAATAGATAAGTATGGTTCTCTCATTGAGAGGGCCTGTAATTCTCCCACCCTCCTTGCCGAGGTAATGGCCACTAGAAAAATTGTTTTATAGATCAGATTTTTCTGAGAGCAGGATGATAATGGTTCGAAGGGTGGACCTGCAAGCCCTTGTAATACTAGATTGAGGTCCCATAACGGTACTGTTATTCGTTTTTTAGGATTCATCCTAGAAGCTGATATCATGAACCTCTTAATCCAGCGATGATTTGCCAGATCCTGATCAAATATAGAACTTAGGGCAGAAACTTGGACTTTTAGGGTGCTAGGCCTGAGGCCTATTTCTAAGCCTTTTTGCAGAAAGTCTAGAATTTGTGATAAATTCGGTTTGAAGGGATCTGGTACTTCAGGAAGACAAAATGATGAGAATTTCTTCCAGCCCTTATTGTATATAGCATTGGTTACTGGTTTCCTTGATTTTTGAAGTGTGGAAACCACTGGTTCTGGTAGTCCTTTGGCTCTCAACACCTGGGCTTCAGTAGCCATGCCGCCAGATTCCATTTGTGGGCATCTAGGAGATGGATTGGTCCTTGAGAAAGAAGGTCTTCTTCTATCGGAAACTGGAACGGGCCATCCACCTGTAAATCCACTATCAGGTTGTACCAACTCCTCTTTGGCCACAATGGGGCTACCAATATAGTTGGTGTCTGTTCTTCCCGAACCTTCTGCAAGACTTTTGCCAATATCGGAAATGGTGGAAACGCATAGGCCAGCTGAAAATTCCATTCCTGTGCCAGTGCATCCACTCCTCTGGAGCCATCTCTGGGGTTTAGGGAGAAGAAGGCTTTGACTTTCGCGTTTTGCCGAGATGCAAAGAGGTCAATTTCTGGAAGACCCCATTTGTTCACCAACATTTCAAAACTTCGGTTGCTCAAACACCATTCCCCCGGATGTATGTCCTGGCGACTTAGATAGTCTGCTTGAGTGTTGGACGAGCCTTTCAGGTGAACTGCCGTCAGGGATAATAGATGTCTTTCTGCCCAAGAACATAGTCGGGCAGATATGTTCTTCAGGTTGTTGTTCTTTGAACTGCCCTGATGTGAGCTACCGTGGTCACATTGTCCGAATATACTCGGACGTGATGTCCCTTGGTAAGATGACCCCCTACTAGTAGGGCTACCTCTACAGCTTTTAGTTCTCTGTAGTTGGATGACTTCCTGCTTGTTGACTGGTCCCAGAGACCTTGGAAAGGGGTGTGATTTATCATGGCCCCCCAGCCCCTTTTGCTGGCATCTGTTGTAACTGTAGTCAGTGGGACTTGTGTCCAACTGACTCCCTTTTGTAAGTTTTTTGAGGTTATCCACCACGCCAGGGAGGCCTTGACACGACCCTGTGTGTACAACCTCTTGTTCAAAGAACTGGGATGACCGTTCCAATTCTGCAGGATATGTGCCTGAAGAATTCTAGAATGGGCTTGGGCCCATGGTACTGATTGGATGCAGGCTGTCATCGATCCTAGAAGAGACATGCCTTCTCTGATTGTAGGGGATCTGGTGTCTCTGACCGTCTTGACCTTTGATAGTAGGGTTAGACGATGCTCCAATGGAAGGAAGGACATTTGTCTTGCAGAGTCCAGAAGAACTCCCAGGAATTTCCTGCATTTGGAGGGTCGTAGGTGTGATTTTTTCCAAATTCGGAACCCATCCAAGAGACTTCAGAATATTGAGAGTCTTTGATACATGAGACTCCAAGGTTTGCTTGGTGGGAGCCACTAACAAAAGGTCATCTAGATACGGCACTATACAGACGCCTTGCCTCCGGATAAAGGAGACTACTTCCCCCATTATTTTGGAAAATACTCTTGGAGCGGAGGAGATCCAAAACGGAAGGACGTTGAACTGATAGTGTTCTATCAGACGTCCCTTCTGTACTGCAAATTTGAGATACTGGCGATGTCTCTGGTGAATGGGGATGTGAAAGTATGTGTCTTTCAGATCGATAGTAGCCATGAAGGAGTGTGGGCTTATCAAGGGAATGGCATTTTTTACAGATTCCATCTTGAATCTTCGGTATTTGACATGCCGGTTGAGGCCCTTTAGATTTATAATAATACGGGACTCGCCCGATGGTTTGAGAACCAGGAACAGACGGGAGTAATGCCCCCGATCTCTCTCTGATTCCGGAACCCGAGATATCACATTTGACATCTTTAGGGACCTGAGACCCGACTTTAAAATGGACTGGTCTTTCAAGGAGGGAAGGGAAATAATCTTTAGACCCCGAGGGGGGGAGGAAATGAATTCTATTAGAAGACCCACTTTGATGACGTTGAGGACCCAGGGGCAATTGGTGATGTTTTGCCACTGGAGTACAAAATTTGAGAGTCTCCCCCCCCCACCGGGTCGAAGTCACCGCTTCTCCTGTTGAGACTGCTGCTGCTGTTGTTGATGGATAAAGATATTTCTCCCCCCTCCCTTCGGGTAACTCCACCTCCCAGACTTGCCTTTCCCTCTCTGAGAGGTTTGGGCCTGAAAGGGACGAAAAAACTTTTTTTGGGGAGTTTTTTGTTCTGGGAGGGCTTTCTTTTTATCGGTTGCCTTTTCCAAGATGTCATCTAGGGAAGGCCCGAAGACATAGTTACCCTTAAAGGGAAGGTGCCGCAATTTTGTTTTTGTATTAAAAATAATTGTTTATATAAACAATTATTTTTAATACAAAATTATTTTTTTTAACTTTAATATATTTTTTATTATAAATTATTTTTGCAGCCACTGGGCGCCGCCATTTTGCTTTGCAGCAGTGTAAGAGTCCCAGCACGACACTTACACTGTGCAAATACGGCAGCCCTGGACATAGGAGGCTGCGGTCGGGAGGCGACCCCATAGCTATCATTGTGCTGTGATGTGGCCACGCCCCCTGGGCTGTCTCCACATCACAGCAGAGGCAGGAGATCGGCGCCATCTTGATTCAGCCTACAGTGGAGTGTACCTGTGAGCTCCACTGTGACTGAGCTGTGCTGTTGGAGGGGCAGCTCCATCTGTCTCCCCTCACACTGTCAGCGGCCGTTCCCTGTCCTCTGCTGCCTGGTGTGTGACTGTAATCCCTAGAGAGGGTGAAGGAGTGCTGCCGTCTGATGTCCTCTATCAGGAGCTGCAGAGAGGTAACAGAGGTGGATGGGGGAGGCTCTGTGCTGCTCCGACCTCACTGCAGCTCCTCACAGGACATCAGACCGTGCATCTATCACTATACTGTGCTGAGCCATGTATCTAATCCTCTCCTGTGTAATACTGTCTGCTGGCCCCTGTATCTAATCTTCTCATGTGTGATACTATGCTGAGCCATGCATCTAATCCTCTCCTGTGTGATACTATGCTGAGCCATGCATCTAATCCTATACTGTGTGATATTATGCTGAGCCGTGTATCTAATCCTCTCCTGTGTGATACTGTCTGCTGAGCCATGTATCTAATCCTCTCCTGTGTGATACTGTCTGCTGAGCAGTGTATCTAATCCTCTCCTGTGTGATACTGTCTGCTGAGCCGTGTATCTAATCCTATCCTGTGTGATACTGTCTGCTGAGCCATGTATCTAATCCTATCCTGTGTGATACTGTCTGCTGAGCCGTGTATCTAATCCTCTCCTGTGTGATATTGACTGCTGAGCCGTGTATCTAATCCTATACTGTGTGATATTATGCTGAGCCATGTATCTAATCCTATCCTGTGTGATACTGTCTGCTGAGCCGTGTATCTAATCCTCTCCTGTGTGATACTGTCTGCTGAGCCGTGTATCTAATCCTCTCCTGTGATACTGTCTGCTGAGCCGTGTATCTAATCCTCTCCTGTGTGATACTGTCTGCTGAGCCGTGTATCTAATCCTATCCTGTGTGATACTGTCTGCTGAGCCGTGTATCTAATCCTCTCCTTTGTGATACTGTCTGCTGAGCCGTGTATCTAATCCTATACTGTGTGATATTATGCTGAGCCGTGTATCTAATCCTATCCTGTGTGATACTGTCTGCTGAGCCGTGTATCTAATCCTATACTGTGATATTATGCTGAGCCGTGTATCTAATCCTATCCTGTGTGATACTGTCTGCTGAGCCATGTATCTAATCCTCTCCTGTGTGATACTGTCTGCTGAGCCGTGTATCTAATCCTCTCGTATGTGATACTCTTTGCTGAGCCGTGTATCTAATCCTCTCCTGTGTGATACTGTCTGCTGAGCCGTGTATCTAATCCTCTCCTGTGTGATACTGACTGCTGAGCCGTGTATCTAATCCTATACTGTGTGATATTATGCTGTGCCATGTATCTAATCCTATCCTGTGTGATACTGTCTGCTGAGCCGTGTATCTAATCCTATACTGTGATATTATGCTGAGCCATGTATCTAATCCTATCCTGTGTGATACTGTCTGCTGAGCCGTGTATCTAATCCTATACTGTGTGATATTATGCTGAGCCGTGTATCTAATCCCCTCCTGTGTGATACTGTCTGCTGAGCCGTGTATCTAATCCTCTCCTGTGTGATACTGACTGCTGAGCCGTGTATCTAATCCTATACGGTGTGATATTATGCTGAGCCGTGTATCTAATCCTCTCTTGTGTGATGCTGTCTGGTGAACCGTGTATCTAATTCACTCCTATGCACTCCTCTCCCCCCTGCATATCTTTCCCCATTGCACACACAACTCAATGCGTGCGATAACAGGAGCTGCGGGTGTCATGCTGTATTATGGCATTATGTGAGATCTATATGACGGTATTATGTGATCTGTATGGTAGTATTATGCTTGATCAGTATTGTGAGAATTATATGGTGGTATTGTGTGTGATCTATATGGCGGTATTATGTGAAAACACTGGCAGTATTATGTGTGATCTATATGGCGGTATGTGAGAACACTGGTGGTATTATGTGTGATCTATATGGCGGTATTATGTGAGAACACTGGCAGTATTATGTGTGATCTATATGTCGGTATTATGTGAGAACACTGGCAGTATTGTGTGATCTATATGGCGGTATGTGAGAACACTGGTGGTATTATGTGTGATCTATATGGCGGTATGTGAGAACACTGGTGGTATTATGTGTGATCTATATGGCGGTATGTGAGAACACTGGTGGTATTATGTGTGATCTATATGGCGGTATTATGTGAGAACACTGGCAGTATTATGTGTGATCTATATGGCGGTATTATGTGAGAACACTATGGCAGTGTTATGTGTGATCTATATGGCGGTATTATGTGAGAACACTGGCAGTATTCTGTGTGATCTATATGGCGGTATTATGTGAGAACACTGGCAGTATTATGTGTGATCTATATGGCGGTATGTGAGAACACTGGTGGTATTATGTGTGATCTATATGGCGGTATTATGTGAGAACACTATGGCAGTATTATGTGTGATCTATATGTCGGTATTATGTGAGAACACTGGCAGTATTGTGTGATCTATATGGCGGTATGTGAGAACACTGGTGGTATTATGTGTGATCTATATGGCGGTATTATGTGAGAACACTATGGCAGTATTATCTTCAGAAAGCGGACCCATTCTATGGTGGTTCTGGCTGAGCACCTGCACGCGGGTCTGGGGTAATAGAGGGGGCAGCATGACCTCCAGTTAGGTGCAGTCAGGGGAAGGCTGGTGAGGCAGCTGAAGAGAGGGGTCTCATTTTTATCGTTACTATATGGCTACATTTCCTTCCCAGCGTCACCCCAGACTGCGCCTGTCGCCTCGCTTTCACATATTGCCAGGACAGGATGGAGAAGACAGGATCTGAGGAGGGGAATGGGGTCTGCATGCAAAGTCTGGATCAGAACAGGCCATCAATCCGCAGAAATGTTTCCTGGATTTCTGTGGAGCAGATGGTCCATACATGTGTATAAAAGACAGCGCCCTATGTACAATCCCTGGCTGCTCCGCACACCGAACAGGGGGCCACCATAGACCAGCACACTGCTCTCCTGAAATACTCTGTGCTGCTGTCACCCTGCTCCCTCCACCACATATTTCCCAGAATCCTTGCTGCCTGCCATTCTCGGTGACCGTCTACTTGTCAGTATAAGGCTGCTTTCACACTAGTGTCGGTACGGGCCCGTCGCAGTGTGTCGGGCCGATGTACCGACGTATGCTGTGAAAGAAATGTCCGACGTGGGCAGTGGAAGCAGTCTTACGACGCTTCCGCTGCCCCATTGTAAGGTCTGGGGAGGATGGGGCGGAGTTTCGGCCGTGCATGCGCGGTCGAAAATGGCGGACTCGACGCACAAACAAACGTTACATGTAACTTTTTTTGTGGCGGCGGTCCACCAAAACATGACGCAACCGTCGCACGACAGTTGCGACGTGTGGCAATGCATCGGTAATGTTAGTCTATGGGGAAAACCGCATCCTGCAGACAACTTTGCAGGATGTGTTTTTTCTCCTGAACGACGCATTGCAACGTACAGCCAACAACGCTAGTGTGAAAGTAGCCTAAGGCTGCCGTCCACTAGCAGTATTTGCTCAGTATTTTACCTCAGTATTTGTAAGCCAAAACCAGGAGTGGGTGATAAATGCAGAAGTGGTGACATGTTTCTATTATACTTTTCCTCTGAGGCCGGCCTCACACTAGCGAGTTTTACGGACGTAAGAGCGCAGAAACTACGTCCGTAAAACTCGCATAAAATACGGCACAATTATTCTCTATGCCCTTGCTCCTATCTGCCGTATTTTCCTGATCAGTATTATACGGCTTTCTACGGCCGTAGAAAATCGCAGCATGCTGCGTTTGTCACCGTATTGCGCAAATAAAACGTCAATGAAAGTCTATGGAAGCCCCAAAAATACGGATTACACACGGACCAGCAGTGTGACTTGCGAGGAATACGCAGCGGTGTTAGAGAGAAAAGCCGGTAATTCAGTGCGGTGTACAGTAAAATCACACTGACAGCTTACAGTAGAATAGGTAGAATAAATGTGTACACATACAGTCATGGCCAAAAGTTTTGAGAATGAGACAAATATTAATTTTTCCAAAGTCTACTGCTTTATTTTTTCTAATGGCAATTTGCATATACTCCTGAATGTCAGAGTGATCAGCTTAACAGCAATTACTGTACTCGCAGTCAATATTTGCCCAGAAAATGAACTTTAAGGCCATGTTCACACAGTGCGTTTTTTACCGCGGAACCGCGGCGGTTTTGCCGCTGCGGTTCCGCAGCTGTTTTCCATGCAGGGTACAGTACACTGTACCCTATGGAAAACAGGACACACTGTGCACATGGTCCGGAAATTGTAAAAAAAAAGCCGCGCTGAATAGCTCCCGGAAAAAAGAAGGAGCATGTCAATTCTTCTTCCTGAACCGCAGCGGTTCTGCACCCATAGACCTCCATTGTGAGGTCAAAATCGCAGTAAAACACGCAGATCAAAAATATATCTGCGGGTTTTACTGCGATTTGATGTGCAGAACCGCTGCAGCAGGAAGTGCGGGGGAGCGGGCGGAAGTGCGTGGGCGGAGTGTGGCTGCCCCCCCGTGCTCCGATCCCGCCCCCCCGTGCTCCGATGCCCCCCCCCCGTGCTCCGATGCCCCCCCAGTGCTCCGATGCCCCCCCGTGCCCTAATCTCCCCCCCTTATACTTACCCGGCGTCCCGGTGTCCGTCCGGCCGTCTTCTCCCTGGGCGCCGCCATCTTGCAAAATGGCGGGCGCATGCGCAGTGCGCCCGCCGAATCTGCCGGCCGGCAGATTCGCTCCAAAGTGCATTTTGATCACTGAGATATAACCTATCTCAGTGATCAAAATAAAAAAATAGTAATGACACCCCCCCCACTTTGTCACCCCCATTGGTAGGGACAATAAAAAAATTAAGAATTTTTTTTTTTTTTTCACTAAGGTTAGAATATGGGTAGGGGTAGGGTTAGGGTTAGGGGTAGGGTTAGGGGTAGGGTTAGGGGTAGGGTTAGGGGTAGGGTTAGGGGTAGGGTTAGGGTTAGGGGTAGGGTTAGGGGTAGGGGTAGGGGTAGGGTATTTTCAGCCATTTTAGCCCTAAAAAGCTTCCTAGGAAACACAGTCTCTGCATAGAAAACTGCATAAAAAAAGGATAAAAAAACGCATCAAAAAACGCATCAAAAAAGGACAAAAAAAGGACCAAAAAAAGGACCTGCGTTTTCTGCCAAGAGCTGCAGTTTTTTAAAAAAACTGTCCTGAAAAAAAAAAGGATGGAAATCCTGAACGTGTGAACATACCCTAACCCCCAAAACACATTTCAACATCATTGCAGTCCTGCCTTAAAAGGAGCAGCTAACATCGTTTTAGTGATTGATCCATTAACACAGGTGTGGGTGTTGATGAGGACAAGGCTGGCGATCAATCAGTCATGATTAAGTAAGAATGACATCACTGGACACTTTAAAAGGAGGCTGGTGCTTGGTATCATTGTTTCTCTTCAGTTAACCATGGTTATCTCTAAAGAAACATGTGCAGCCATCATTGCACTGCACAAAAATGGCCTAACAGGGAAGAGTATCGGAGCTACAAAGATTGCACCTCAGTCAACAATCTATCGCATCATCAAGAACTTCAAGGAGAGAGCTTCCATTGTTGTCAAAAAGGCTCCAGGGCGCCCAAGAAAGCCCAGCAAGCGCCAGGACCGTATCTTAAAACTCTTTCAGCTGCGGGATCGGACTACCAGCAGTGCCGAGCTTGCTCAGGAATGGCAGCAAGCTGGTGTGAGTGCTTCTGCACGCACTGTGAGGCAGAGACTCTTTGAGCAAGGCCTGGTTTCAAGGAGGGCAGCAAAGAAGCCACTTCTCTCCAGAAAAAAACATCAGGAACCGACTGATATTCTGCAAAAGGTACAGGGAGTGGACTGCTGAGGACTGGGGCAAAGTCATTTTTTCTGATGAATCCCCTTTTCGATTGTTTGGGACATCTGGAAAACAGCTTATTCGGAGAAGAAGAGGTGAGCGATACTACCAGTCTTGTCTCATGCCAACTGAAAAGCATCCTGAAACCATTCATGTGTGGGGTTGCTTCTCAGCCAAGGGAATCGGCTCACTCACAGTCTTGCCTAAAAACACAGCCATGAATAAAGAATGGTACCAGAATGTCCTCCAAGAGCAACTTCTCCCAACCGTCCAAGAGCAGTTTGGCGCCCAACAATGCCTTTTCCAGCATGATGGAGCACCTTACCATAAAGCAAAGGTGATAACTAAATGGCTCATGGAATAAACATAGAGATTTTGGGTCCATGGCCTGGAAACTCCCCAGATCTTAATCCCATTGAGAACTTGCGGTCAATCATCAAGAGACGGGTGGACAAACAAAAACCAACAAATTCTGGCAAAATGCAAGCATTGATTATGCAAGAATGGACTGCTATCAGTCAGGATTTGGTCCAGAAGTTGATTGAGAGCATGCCAGGGAGAATTGCAGAGGTCTTGAAGAAGAAGGGTCAACACTGCAAATATTGACTTGCTGCATTAACTCATTCTAACTGACAATATAACCTATTGGTACTCATAATATGATTGCAATTATATTTCTGTATGTGATATAAACATCAGACAAACACTAATAAAAACCAGAGGGCAGCAGATCATGTGAAAATATAATTTTGGTGTCATTCTCAAAACTTCTGGCCATGACTGTAGAATAGGTATATATATATATATATATATATATATATATATATATATATATATATATATAATGTCATTGAGACACATATATGTATATATATTATTACTTCATCCAGCGCGATATAGCAGAAAGCCTATAATTCAATTACCGGTTTTTGCTTTCTCCTTCCTAAACCCGACATGATATGAGACCTGGTTTACATACAGTAAACCATCTCATATCCCCATTTTTTTTGCATATTCCACACTTCTAATGTCAGTAGTGTGTCTATGCAAAATTTGGCCGTTCTAGCTAGTAAATTAAAGGGTTAAATGGTGGAAACAATTGGCGTGAACTCCCGCACAATTTTCTCCGCCAGAGTAGTTAAGCCAGTGACTGAGGGCAGATATTAATAGCCTGGAGAGGGTCCATGGTTATTGCCCCCCCCCCCCCTGGCTAAAAACATCTGCCCCCAGCCACCCCAGAACAGGCACATCTGGAAGATGCGCCTATTCTGGCACTTGGCCACTCTCTTCCCATTCCCGTGTAGCGGTGGGATATGGGGTAATGAAGGGTTAATGCCACCTTGCTATTGTAAGGTGACATTAAGCCAAATTAATAATGGAGAGGCGTCAATTCTGACACCTATCCATTATTAATCCAATACTAGTAAAGGGTTAAAAAAAACACACATTATTAAAAATAAATTTAATGAAAAAAACACAAAGGTTGTTGTATTAATTTATTCTACTCTCAATCCACTCACTGAAGACCATCGATCTGTAAATAAAAAAAAAATAATAAACCAACAATATACATACCTTCCGAGGATCTGTCACGTCCAACGATGTAAATCCATCTGAAGGGGTTAAAATATTTTGCAGCCACGAGCTTTGCTAATGCAACGTTGCTCATGTCTGCAAAACCCCGGAGAATGTAGGTAAAGTAGGTCATTGACCTATATTTACCTGCATTTGCGGTGAGGCGCCCTCTGCTGGCTGACCCTAGATTGTGGGAACTTTCCTAGAAAGCTCCCTGGCTCGAGTTCATATGAGGACAACAAGCAGAGGGCACCTCTTATGATCTCGAGCCTGGGAGCTTTCTAGGAAAGTTCCCACGATCTAGGAACAGCCAGCAGAGGGCGCCTCACCGCAAATGCAGGTAAATATAGGTCAATGACCTACTTTACCTACATTCTCCGGGGTTTTGCAGACATGAGCAACGTTGCATTAGCAAAGCTCGTGGCTGCAAAATATTTTAACCCCTTCAGAAGGATTTACATCGTTGTACATGACAGATCCTCGGAAGGTATGTATATTGTTGTTTTTTTTTTTTTTTTATTTACAGATCGAGGGTCTTCAGTGAGTGGATTGAGAATAGAATAAATTAATACAACAACCTTTGTGATTTTTTCATTAAATTAATTTTTAATAATGTGTGTGTTTTTTTTAATCCTTTACTAGTATTGGATTAATAATGGATAGGTGTCAGAATTGACGCCTCTCCATTATTAATTTGGCTTAATGTCACCTTACAATAGCAAGGTGGCATTAACCCTTCATTACCCCATATCCCACCGCTACACGGGAATGGGAAGAGAGTGGCCAAGTGCCAGAATAGGCGCATCTTCCAGATGTGCCTTTTCTGGGGTGGCTGGGGGCAGATGTTTTCAGCCAGGGGGGGCCAATAACCGTGGACCCTCTCCAGGCTATTAATATCTGCCCTCAGTCACTGGCTTTACTACTCTGGCGGAGAAAATTGTGCGGGAGCCCACGCCAATTTTTTCCGCCATTTAACCCTTTAATTTACTAGCTAGAACGGCCAAATTTTGCATATACACACTATTGACATTAGCAGTGTGGAATATGCAAAAAAAATGGGGATATGAGATGGCTTACTGTATGTAAACCAGGTCTCATATCATGTCGGGTTTAGGAAGGAGAAAGCAAAAGCCGGTAATTGAATTACCAGCTTTCTGCTATATCGCGCTGGATGAAATATTAATATATATACATATATGTGTCTACTGACATATATATATATATATATATATATATATATATATATATATATATATAGAGACAGTATATGTTTTTTTTTTTTTAACCCCTTCATGACCCAGCCTATTTTGACCTTAAAGACCTTGCCGTTTTTTGCAATTCTGACCAGTGTCCCTTTATGAGGTAATAACTCAGGAACGCTTCAACGGATCCTAGCGGTTCTGAGATTGTTTTTTCGTGACATATTGGGCTTCATGTTAGTGGTAAATTTAGGTCAATAAATTCTGCGTTTATTTGTGATAAAAACGGAAATTTGGCGAAAATTTTGAAAATTTCGCAATTT
Source organism: Ranitomeya imitator (assembly GCF_032444005.1). Classification (NCBI taxonomy): domain Eukaryota; kingdom Metazoa; phylum Chordata; class Amphibia; order Anura; family Dendrobatidae; genus Ranitomeya; species Ranitomeya imitator. The sequence goes on from NC_091287.1 coordinate 342,235,655, forward strand.
TCACATTTTGAATTGTTATTCTGTTAAACCAGAGAGATATGTGACACAAAATAGTTAATAAATAACATTTCCCACATGTTTACTTTACATCAGCACAATTTTGGAAACAAAATTTTTTTTTGTTAGGAAGTTATAAGGGTTAAAATTTGACCAGCGATTTGTCATTTTTACAACGAAATTTACAAAACCATTTTTTTTAGGGACCACCTCACATTTGAAGTCAGTTTGAGGGGTCTATATGGCTGAAAATACCCAAAAGTGACACCATTCTAAAAACTGCACCCCTCAAGGTACTCAAAACCACATTCAAGAAGTTTATTAACCCTTCAGGTGCTTCACAGCAGCAGAAGCAACAAGGAAGGAAAAAATGAACATTTAACTTTTTAGTCACAAAAATTATCTTTTAGCAACAATTTTTTTATTTTCCCGATGGTAAAAGGAGAAACTGAACCACGAAAGTTGTTGTCCAATTTGTCCTGAGTACGCTGATACCTCATATGTGGGGGTAAACCACTGTTTGGGCGCACGGCAGGGCTTGGAAGGGAAGGAGCGCCATTTGACTTTTTGAATCAAAAATTGGCTCCACTCTTTAGCGGACACCATGTCACGTTTGGAGAGCACCCGTGTGCCTAAAAATTGGAGCTCCTCCACAAGTGACCCCATTTTGGAAACTAGACGCCCCAAGGAACTTATCTAGATGCATAGTGAGCACTTTGAACCCCCAGGTGCTTCACAAATTGATCCGTAAAAATGAAAAAGTACTTTTTTTTCACAAAAAAATTCTTTTAGCCTCAATTTTTTCATTTTCACATGGGCAACAGGATAAAATGGATCCTAAAATGTGTTGGGCAATTTCTCCTGAGTACACCAATACCTCACATGTGGGGGTAAACCACTGTTTGGGCACATGGTAAGGCTCGGAAGGGAAGGAGCGCCATTTGACTTTTTGAATGAAAAATTATTTCCATCGTTAGCGAACACCATGTCGCGTTTGGATAGCTCCTGTGTGCCTAAACATTGGCGCTCCCCCACAAGTGACCCCATTTTGGAAACTAGACCCCCCAAGGAACTTATTTAGATGCCTAGTGAGCACTTTAAACCTTCAGATGCTTCACAAATTGATCTGTAAAAATGAAAAAGTACTTTTTTTTCACAAACAAATTCTTTTCGCCTCAATTTTTTCATTTTCACATGGGCAGTAGGATAAAATGGATCATAAAATTTGTTGGGCAATTTCTCCCGAGTACGCCGATACCTCATATGTGGGGGTAAACCACTGTTTGGGCACTCGGCAGGGCTCGGAAGGGAAGGCGCGCCATTTGACTTTTTGAATGGAAAATTAGCTCCAATTGTTAGCGGACACCATGTCGCGTTTGGAGAGCCCCTGTGTGCCTAAACATTGGAGCTCCCCCACAAGTGACCCCATTTTGGAAACTAGACCCCCCAAGGAACTTATCTAGATGCACATTGAGCACTTTAAACCCCCAGGTGCTTCACAGAAGTTTATAACGCAGAGCCATGAAAATAAAAAATAATTTTTCTTTCCTCAAAAATGATTTTTTAGCCTGGAATTTCCTATTTTGCCAAGGATAATAGGAGAAATTGGACCCCAAATATTGTTGTCCAGTTTGTCCTGAGTACGCTGATATCCCATATGTGGGGGTAAACCACTGTTTGTGCGCACGGCAGGGCTCGGAAGGGATGGCATGCCATTTGGCTTTTTAAATGGAAAATTAGCTCCAATCATTAGCGGACACCATGTCACGTTTGGAGAGCCCCTGTGTGCCTAAACATTGGAGATCCCCCAGAAATGACCCAATTTTGGAAACTAGACCCCCAAAGGAACTAATCTAGATGTGTGGTGAGGACTTTGAACCCCCAAGTGCTTCACAGAAGTTTATAACGCAGAGCCATGAAAAGAAAAAAAAAAAATATTTTCTCAAAAATGATCTTTTAGCCTGCAATTTTTTATTTTCCCAAGGGTAACAGGAGAAATTTGACCCCAAAAGTTGTTGTCCAGTTTCTCCTGAGTACGCTGATACCCCATATGTGGGGGTAAATCACTGTTTGGGCACATGCCGGGGCTCGGAAGTGAAGTAGTGACGTTTTGAAATGCAGACTTTGATGGAATGCTCTGTGGGCGTCACGTTGCATTTGCAGAGCCGCTGATGTGGCTTAACAGTAGAAACCCCCCACAAGTGACCCCATTTTGGAAACTAGACCCCCAAAGGAACTTATCTAGATGTATGGTGAGCACTTTGAACCCCCAAGTGCTTCATAGAAGTTTATAATGCAGAGCCGTGAAAATAATAAATACGTTTTCTTTCCTCAAAAATAATTATTTAGCCCAGAATTTTTTATTTTCCCAAGGGTAACAGGAGAAATTGGACCCCAATAGTTGTTGTCCAGTTTCTCCTGAGTATGCTGATACCCCATGTGTGGGGGTAAACCACTGTTTGGGCACACGTCGGGGCTCAGAAGGGAAGTAGTGACTTTTGAAATGCAGACTTTGATGGAATGGTCTGCGGGCGTCACATTGCGTTTGCAGAGCCCCTGGTGTGCCTAAACAGTAGAAACCCCCCACAAGTGACCCCATTTTAGAAACTAGACCCCCCAAGGAACTTATCTAGATATGTGGTGAGCACTTTGAACCCCCAAGTGCTTCACAGACGTTTACAACGCAGAGCCGTGAAAATAAAAAATGATTTTTCTTTCCTCAAAAATGATGTTTTAGCAAGCATTTTTTTAGATTCACAAGGGTAACAGGAGAAATTGGACCCCAGTAATTGTTGCGCAGTTTATCCTGAGTACACTGATACCCCATATGTGGGGGTAAACCACTGTTTGGGCACACTTCAGGGCTCGGAAGTGAGGGAGCACCATTTGACTTTTTGAATACGAGATTGGCTGGAATCAATGGTGGCGCCATGTTGCGTTTGGAGACCCCCTGATGTGCCTAAACAGTGGTAACCCCTCAATTCTACCTCCAACACTAACCCCCCCACACCCCTAACCCTAATCCCAACTGTAGCCATAACCCTAATCACAACCCTAACCACAACCCTAATTCCAACCCTAACCCTAAGGCTATGTGCCCACGTTGCGGATTCGTGTGAGATATTTCCGCACCATTTTTGAAAAATCCGCGGGTAAAAGGCACTGCGTTTTACCTGCGGATTTTCCGCGGATTTCCAGTGTTTTTTGTGCGGATTTCACCTGCGGATTCCTATTGAGGAACAGGTGTAAAAAGCCGCGGAATCCGCACAAAGAATTGACATGCTGCGGAAAATACAACGCAGCGTTTCCGCGCGGTATTTTCTGCACCATGGGCACAGCGGATTTGGTTTTTCATATGTTTACATGGTACTGTAAACCTGATGGAATACTGCTGCGAATCCGCAGCGGCCAATCCGCAGCCAAATCCGCACTGTGTGAACATAGCCTAATTCTAAAGGTATGTGCACACGCTGCGGAAAACGCTGCAGATCCACAGCAGTTTCCCATGAGTTTACAGTTCAATGTAAACCTACGGGAAACAAAAATCGCTGTACACATGCTGCGGAAAAACTGCACGGAAACGCAGCGGTTTACATTCCGCAGCATGTCACTTCTTTGTGCGGATTCCGCAGCGGTTTTACAACTGCTCAAATAGAAAATCGCAATTGTAAAACCGCAGTGAAATGCGCAGAAAAAAACGCGGTAAATCCACAGCGGTTTAGCACTGCGGATTTATCAAATCCGCAGCGGAAAAATCCGCAGAGGACCAGAATACGTGTGCACATACCGAAGCCCTAACCCTAACCCTACCCCTAACCCTAGCCCTACCCCTAACCCTAGCCCTAACCCTAGACCTAACCCTAACCCTAGCCCTAACCCTAGCCCTACCCCTAACCCTAACCCTAGCCCTAACCCTAGCCCTAACCCTATTCTAACATTAGTGGAAAAAAATTTTCTTTATTTTTTTATTGTCCCTACCTATGGGGGTGACAAAGGGGGGGGGGGGGGGTCATGTATTATTTTTTTTATTTTGATCACTGAGATATAATCTATCTCAGTGATCAAAATGCACTTTGGAACGAATCTGCCGGCCGGCAGATTCGGCGGGCGCACTGCGCATGCGCCCGCCATTTTGGAAGATGGCGGCGCCCAGGGAGAAGACGGACGGGACCCCGCTGGATCGGTAAGTATGATGGGGGGGGATCGGAGCACGGGGGGGGAATTGGAGCGCGGCAGGCGTGGAACGGAGCACGGGGGGGCTGGAACGGAGCACGGGGGGGCTGGAACGGAGCACGGGAGGGCTGGAACGGAGCATGGGGGGGTGGAACGGAGCACGGGGGGGTGGATCTGAATGCAGGGGGGGGTGATTGGAGCACGGGGGGGTGATTGGAGCACGGAGGGAGCGGACAAGAGCACGGGGGGGAGCGGAGCACTGGATGGAGGGGAGCCGGAGCAGTGTACCGGCCAGATCGGGGGGCTGGGGGGGCGATCGGTGGGGTGGGGTGGGGGCACACTAGTATTTCCAGCCATGGCCGATGATATTGCAGCATCGGCCATGGCTGGATTGTAATATTTCACCCGTTATAATGGGTAAAATATTACAAATCGCTCTGATTGGCAGTTTCACTTTCAACAGCCAATCAGAGCGATCGTAGCCACGAGGGGGTGAAGCCACCCCCCCTGGGCTAAACTACCACTCCCCCTGTCCCTGCAGATCGGGTGAAATGGGAGTTAACCCTTTCACCCGATCTGCAGGGACGCGATCTTTCTGTGACACAGCATATGCGTCACAGGTCGGATTGGCACCGACTTTCATGACGCATACGCTGTGTCACAGGTCGGGAAGGGGTTAAAAACATAGATCCCTTGTATAGCCGTATGTCGGTTTTGCAAGCCTGCGATAAAAACACGCAGTACGGATGACATACGGATTACATACGGAGGATGCCATGCGCAAAAAACGCTGAAACACCCTGCCTACGGAGGAGCTACGGACCACTATTTTGGGGACTTTTCAGCGTATTACGGCTGTAAAAACGGACCGTATTTTCATACGCTGAGTGTGAAGCCGGCCTAATTGTTCCACTCTTGTCTTACAAATACTGAGGTAAAATACTGACCAAATACTGATAGTGTGACGGCAGCCATACTCTGCAGTCACCAACAAAATGGCTGCTCACTGGGTTCCTGAATATCATCCTCTCTAATCCCTTAGCAAACACCCAGAAGGAGAGAAGAGGAGACATCACACACACGTCAGCAGACTCCGCCCATAAATACTGCAGTGCAGTAATGTGAGCTATTTGTACACTAGGTTTTTCTGAAATTTCAGCAGCTGCTCCCCCTAGTGTTTAAAAGTGGAAATTCCAAAACTTTTCAAATTATTTTTCATGTTTTACTAAATTATAAACAAATGATAATATTTTTTAAGAAAATGTAATCATTAATTCTTTACATTTTTACAATTTCTGAAAATTTTTTTTTTTTGATGGCACCTTCCCTTTAAATGGTATGGCGCACAATTTGGCCTTGGAGGTGATATCACCAGACCACATCTTTAACCAAAGCGCCCTTCTAGCCGAATTAGTCTGTACCAATGACCTAGAGAAAACCCGAGAAGAAACACATGGAGTACATGTCCCAAAGTGTAAAAATACGTTTTTATTTATAACAACATTAAAAGCACAATTATGAAGTCATTACATATACAGAACACACAGTAGGGGAAACTAGGGATAGCACTGAAAATATTAAAAAGACGGAAGACCCCCATACGCCGCTAATACGGCCTTCTAATATAAATGCCATTAAGTGCAGATTTTAGGGAAAAGACGCCACCACATCCGACAGTCCGCAGGTGAGCAAATACATCTCCCCAAGTGGGGTGCCGCTAACCACAGAACGGCCTATATCACATTTAAAGCGGTTTAATGGCTCTTACCCATATACTCAGTCTCCGGTCTTAGGGGGGGTCACCGCCGCAGCCCCAACGCGCGTTTCGCCCTGACGAAGCCAACGCGAAACACGCGTTGGGGCTGCGGCGGTGACCCCCCTAAGACCGGAGACTGAGTATATGGGTAAGAGCCATTAAACCGCTTTAAATGTGATATAGGCCGTTCTGTGGTTAGCGGCACCCCACTTGGGGAGATGTATTTGCTCACCTGCGGACTGTCGGATGTGGTGGCGTCTTTTCCCTAAAATCTGCACTTAATGGCATTTATATTAGAAGGCCGTATTAGCGGCGTATGGGGGTCTTCCGTCTTTTTAATATTTTCAGTGCTATCCCTAGTTTCCCCTACTGTGTGTTCTGTATATGTAATGACTTCATAATTGTGCTTTTAATGTTGTTATAAATAAAAACGTATTTTTACACTTTGGGACATGTACTCCATGTGTTTCTTCTCGGGTTTTCTCTATGCTATTTTGGAGTGTCCTAGACTGGTTTGAAGGATTTCTAGTAAGGGTATTATCCCTAACACTATACTACTAGTATGTGTGTGAGATCCATCTTTTTGTTGTCCATTGTGGGATGTGTCTATTGTACTAATGACCTAGCAGCAATTCTGATAGTTTCCATAGATGCATCCGCTAGGACACCCGTGGTTCTAAGGAGACTGGGTAGATAGTCTAACAATTCAGCTCTAGAAGTGCCCTAGGATATGTGGGATTCCAGTTCACCTATCCAGCGGAAAAGTGCTCTAGCCATACATGTTGATGCAATATTGGCTTTGAGGGCTACTGTGGAGGTCTCCCACAATTTTTTCAACAGACTTTCTATTTTCCTGTCCATTGGATATTTTAATTGTGAGGAGTCTTCGAATGGAAGAGCCGTTCTCTTAGCCACCCTTGCCACTTGTGAATCAACCTTGGGGACATCCCATTTGACCGAATCCCTATCTAAGGGGAATCTATGCTTCATCTCGGATGGGGTACTGAGACGTTTTTCAGGTAGTTCCCACTCTTGATCAATCATATCAGATATATTCAAATGAATTGGGAACCCCACCCATTTACCCTTAGTTATACCACCAAACATCTGGTCCTGTATGGACTGTGGTTCTGGCTCTTCCTCCAGCCCCATAGTACTGCGCACGGCAGCCACTAAATCCTCAACCCATTATGAAGAAAAAAGATATTTCCTAGCTTCAGAGGTTATAGGGGACGTAGGTTCCTCCCGTCGACCCGAGGATGAGGCATAGGAGAGGTCTGATTCAGATTCAGAATCCTCCTCCTGGATTTTCCTTTTTTGGCTGGAAAAAGTGGTGGTGGGGGTGGAGGGGTAAAGGCCGCTAGGGAGGATTGCACCTCTTGTTTGACCAAGGAGCGGATTTCTTCTAATAAAGAAGGTTGCTCTGCCCTGACAATCTTGTCAGTACAGGTCCTGCAGAGTTTTTTCTCCCATAATGGTGGCAGCTTAATGTTACAGATGGCACACTTCTTTTTAGTAGTAGTTTTGTGGGCAGACTTTTCTCCCTAGAACGAGAGGGGAGAGAGAGTCATGACTAATAAAACCCCCATATCACTAGCTAAGGACCCCTGTCCCTGCAGCACTTACTGTGGCAGGGGCAGCGCTGGGCTCTGCAGACGCAGGGCAGGTACTGCTCTCCATGACAGAACAGTCTTACCTGCGACGTTTTCTGACAGGTTTTATGCTCTGCAGCATGTCCCTGGCCCCAGCGATTGCGAAATCCTCCTCCCCTTCATGGTCCCGGTTGGAGGAATGGCGTCCTGCACGAGGCGCCGCCGGCGGAAGTGCCTCCAGGGAGCGCAGAGAAGACCGGAAGTGACGTGCGCGATCACTTCCGGGTCGCCAGCGGCATGCAGAGGAGAGGAGACCGGAGAGCTCCAGGAGGACTCCGGTCAGGATCGCTGGGCTGCTTTGCCCTCACGGGAGCACGGGAAAGCCAGGAACTGGTCCCGAGGACACCGCGGCGCGATGGGAGCAGCACAAGGGGGGAGGTAAGATACGACCCCATGCTGCCCGGTTTCATATAGGCCAGAGCCTAGTAGGGGCAGTAGTTACCGGCCACCACAGCACACGAAGTAAACCTCTCCTGTCCCATGGGGAACAGGAAAGAGACTGGTAAGGGGGAGGTGGGAGGGCCTTTTAACCTCTCCATTTCCTGTTCCCCATTAGGGCAAAGAGGCAACCTCCATATGCCGTCGTGGAAGGTGACTAGAGAAAAAGCACTGGACTGTTGCTCAGTGGTCCAAGGTGTTATTTTCAGATGAAAGTAAATTTTGCATTTAATTTGGAAATCAAGGTCCCAGAGACTGGAGGAAGAGTGGAGAGGTAGGTACACAATCCAAGCTGCTTGAAGTCTAATGTGAAGTTTCCTCAATCAGTGATGGTTTGGGGAGCCATGTTATCTACTGGTGTAGGTCCATTGTGTTTTATCAAGACCAAAGTCAGCACAGCCATCTACCAGGACATTTTAGAGCACTTCATGCTTCCCTCTGCCGACAAGCTTTTTGGAGATGGAAATTCAATTCTCCAGCTGGACTTGGCACCTGTCCACACTGTGAAAAGTACCAATACCTGGTTTAAAAACAACAGCATCACTGTGCTTGATTGGCCAGCAAACTCGCTTGACCTTAACCCCATAGAGCAGGGCCGGACTGGGACTAAAATTCAGCCCTGGCATTTGAAGTTACACAGGCCCACTTGTCACATGGTGGCTGTATAATATCTTTGTACACTTGTAGGTTACAAGAAGTGAGGGGAGTGTAACACGACTATATAACATATAATTACAGCTGTTTCCAGCATTACAGCTTGGTCCTATTTATTGTTTTAGTTGCAGTACCAAGAAAAGCAGCTACTTTACCTACATAACTGGATCTCGTAGACAATGAAGGGATTGAGATGACCAAAGGCTATGGAACGTCATTCTGATGCTCCATAAACTTTGCCTACAGCCACTTTTGGTTCCACTGCGCAGCACGAGACCCGGTGACTCTGAAGAGCGGTGACATCAGT